>NC_133787.1:27380994-27625969 GCF_003597395.2 Chelonoidis abingdonii
GGAAGGGAAGTGGTTTATTTCCCTTTGTTGGAGACTCAAAGCATCTGAGTCTTGGGAGTTCCCCAGGGAAGGTTTTGGGGAGACTAGAGTGAGCCAAACACTGGAAATTTTGGCTGGTGGCAGCGCTATCAGATCTAAGCTGGTAATTAAGCTTAGAGAAGTTTATGCTAGTACCTCATATTTGAACTCTAAGGTTCAGATTGAGGAAATATACTATGACAGTATCGAACACAGCATGCCAAATATTGAAGTAATATAGCCCCCTGCTTTTATTTGAGATTCCCCTGTGTACAAGGACTGCACTAGCTCTTTTGGCCACAGTGTCTCACTTCGGCCTAGTCTACATTGGGGGCGGGGAAAATTGGTCTAAGATATGCAACTTCAGCTACGAGAATAGTGTATCTGAAGCTGACGTATCTTAGATTGAATTAAAATTACTTACTTCACCTCCTCGCGGCTCTGGATCGATGGCCGCGGCTCCCTCGTCGACTTTGCTTCCGCCTCTCCGGAGTTCAGCAGTCGAGGGGAGAGTGATCAGGGATTGATTTATACCATTTACACTACATGTGATAAATCGATCCCCTATAGATAGATCACTACCTGCCGATCCGGTGAGTAGTGTAGACGTACCCTAAGGCTATGTCTACTCTTAAACTGGTACAGCGGCACAACTGCAGCTGCACTGTAGCTCTTCAGCATGGCCACTCACTACAGTGACCGGAGGGTTCTCCCATCACTGTGGTTAATCCACCTCCCAGAGAAGTGATAGATTGGTCAATATTTTTTTTCTTCTGCCAACCTACTGCAGTATATACTGGGAGTTAGGTTGACAATTATGTCACTTAAGTGTGTGGATTTTTCACACCCCTGAGCAATGTTGCTGGATTGATTTAACTTTTTAGTGTAGACCTGGCCAAAGAGTTCAGTTGATTATCCATGATGACCCTCCACCCCTTTTTTAGAGTCACTGCTTTCCAGGCTAGTGTTCCCCCATCCTTTAAATATCTCTACATTCTTTGGTCCTCTAAGTATAACTTCACATTTGGCAGTATTAAAATGCGTGTTCTTTGCTCGTGCCTAGTTTACCACATGATCCAGGTCACTCTGCATCAGTGATTTGTCCTCTGTTATTACCATTCCCACAACTGTCAGTTAATCTGAAAATTTATGAATTATGACTTTATACATTTTTCCAGGCATTTACTCCTAGCTCCTGAATAATTCACGAGTCCATATTCTGATCTCATTTACACATATCTCTGGAGTAACTCTAATGAGCCCATTGCAATTACACTGGATTTATACTGGGGAGATAGATCAGAATCTGGCCCTTTAAAATAATTTATGCCACCATTTATATCACTGCAGCACTTGGCCCTCCATATCCTTGCAAATTTCCAGGATGATGGCATGAATGACAATGAGTGTTTGAAACTGACTGAAGCCATAAATAAAAAGACACAAAAAAAGCTGAAATCCTCTTGCATTCCAGTTTGCAACTCTAACTCAAAACACTCAACAAATGGGCAGAGGGCAATGTATTGCTTGTATGCCAATTATGGAGCAACCACAAAACATTAAAAAAAAACAAACCCCCCTCATTAATGGTATTTTATTAGTATAAGTAAATCAAAGCAACTAAATTAAGTATGTGCTATATTTCAATTAAAACACAAACTTCAGTGTTAAACACGTGTAGAAATTGGAGGGTGACCTCCATTTTATGGGGTGTGACTTGATTATTCTATAGTTTTACTGGAAGTGGACATTTCCTCTTCTGTGCCCCACACAAATATTTTATATTCATTAAACCAATTAAGGTTCTAGATAAAAGGTGGAGGGGGGAAGAGATCATAAAGAACAAAATGGGAATGTTATACTAAATAATCTGAAGCACCACTAGGAAGCAGGCAAATTAATAAAATAAGCAATGAACATTTAAAGGATAAATCATCATCTATTTGATGATCTTTAAAATGATATGGAAACTAGGCAGAGTCATAGAAGTTATAACTGAGAAAGAACTACTAGATTATCTAATCCATTCCCCCTTACTTTGCATAATTAATCCCTGCAACATAATTTCTATTTCTTTATCTAGTCTACAGAGACTAAAGTGATAGGCCTTCCCTTGAGAGACCACTCCACAAACTAACAGATGCATACTTTTTATTACATATAGTAGTTGTAATGTAGATCCCCTTAAGGCTGTAAAAAAACAAACAAAATGTGCTATATAAGGTAACTGAATTGGTTATTTTGGGAAATAAGCTACTTTTTATAGATTCTATTAAGTGTGCACAGCTTGATACAGAGAGAAAAATGCAGTAAGAAAGAAAGTGTACTATCCAAATATCAACATTTGATAAACATGCAAACCTATATTATAAGCATTGTTACAAACGGCAAAACATTATGAAGTAGCAAGCAGACGGTTTTCCAGTATCTGAATTTCTGGGGAACCAAGTGGTCCATTTTGAATATCTTTATTACTTTGCATAAAGTATGCACTCTGTGGAAGTATGATTACACATTTCCCTTATACATGCAAATCAAGCAAAGTACCTAACAGCTATTCTTCACTGTCAAACATGTCATATATATATTAGACTCTGTTGACAGTCTAGGAAAGTAATATATTTTGCAAGTGTGTGTAACACAGTAAATCCTTTGTTGACTTTCTTATTTAGTGTGGATTTGCTTCAGCAAGAGGTGTGGATACCAAATAAGTAGCTGATTTCAAAATAAACCACTAGCAAAAGATTCTTTTACGTAATAAGTATTTCAATTAATTGAAGATTATAATACATTGATGTTGGGAAAACATCTGCCTTAACTATTTTTATTATTAACTATTATTATTATTATTATTATTAACAGCCAAGGTTTGGTTTTAGATCTAGGTTATTCACACATGACTATAAGGACATAGGTCAAATCTTGCTCACTGTATTTGTATGGTTAAGGTGACCAGGATTTGCCACCTTCCAATCTGTTTATGATATTCTGTCAAGTTTTCTATTCCCCATTCTCTGTCAACCACTTTGCCTCAGTCAAGATTTCTGCAGATGTGATACATTTGGGCACAGATGGCATGTGTCACCATTCAGTTATTTGTGATGTTGTGTTTTCCATATAGCATAAAAAGTTAATGGCAATGTTAGAGCATAAAATACGTGCATATATGCTTAATGTCTTGCATTAGATGAGCAAATTAGAGTCGTATTTACAGCTGAGTGGAGGTCTATGGCCTGTGTTATGCAGAAGGGCAGATAAGAATGGTCTTTTCTGGCCCTAGAATGGATAAGGACACAAATCATTGCTATGATTTTCTCAGACCTAATTTTAGCTGATTTTTCTTTTCTCCCGTTCTTAACCTCCTGCCAAGAGCTGACTGAAGACTTCTTTGTTTCCTACTTCTGTTTCAATGTTTTAGATTAAATTGTTGGGTTTGACCTCTTTTCAGTTTTTATTTTCTCTCAGAGCCAAATCTTGATCCACTGGATAAAACTCCCACTGACTCCAGATGGATTAGATTTTCGACTGATTTTAAAAGTTCCTATAATGCAAGAGTTCTCGCTGTCAGAAAGAGAATAATTCCAAATTGTAAAAAACAGTGACTGTCCAAGCTCCAAACAGAAGATATGCACAAGTTTTTGAGGTTGAAATCCCTGGCTTCTTCTACAGGGAGCAAAACCCAGCCACTGGGGAATTCCAAGGAAACCCTGCAAATTTAAACTAGACATTTCACCTCAGAAGGTTCTTCTAACATAAAGAAGAATAAGGCCCAATGTGTGTGTTCTATCAAATAACTAAGCTGAACGTCTGCTGCGCTATTGCAATGACCTGGCTATGTCACCATAAAATGCATTTCAGTTTTTTAAAAAACTGTCTACGTAGCTGCATTACAACAGATGGATGGATGAAATAATTAATTGACATCTCCTAGCATAAGGTATAGTCTCCCAAGGAAAGTGGCGGAAGCATCACAGTTTTGGATATTTAAAACTAGACTGGACAAAACGATAGTGAGAGTACAACAGAGAACACTCCTGCACTGGCAGAGGCTTGAAATGGATGGCCTAACAGGCCTTTCTCAACTTTATAAGATTAATTAATTCAGCAAGAGAGAGATTAAGTGACAAATATAGCCCCATGCTTTTCCATAGTGCAAGGATGCCAGTTCAGCTGAAGCCTGGGCACAGTTTGCACACCCTGGGCACTCTATACAGCCCAGGTCCATGAGACGTCCATTTGCACAAGGCAGGAAGGCGTTTAGGTTCTGTAAGAGGGATCTAGAGGAATGATAGAGAGATGACTGGGAGGAGCCAGGTCTGTACAGATTCATTCCTCAGAGACAGAAGCAGAAGTGCCATAGGGACTAAAGATGACTCAAGATCTCATTATGGAGGACAGAATTCCTTTTCCTTAGCTGTATGCTGGAAACAGCACTACCCAGAAGCAGAAGTTACAACCCAGTTCCATATCCGACTTAGACGTATGTCCACTTAAGGAAGCTTATCCACCATATTGTTTAAAGTATAAATCAGTTTCTTTTCATGAAGAATTCTTCCACAGTTGCTCAGCTATTAATGCTGTGCTGTTCATACAGGAGTAAGAATATCCATCATAAGGAAAACTTTGGTTTTCACATACAAGTTGAGCCCAGGCCTTTCAGAAAAAAAAAGTTAGATGTGTAATTTCGTGAGGAGTATATGACATTGAAAAGAACATGAACAGGCCATTTGTGCATGCAAAGAATTTGGTCTGGATCTCTTCCGTATATCTATCAAGCAGTTCAAGTCATTTGTAGAGTCTGTAGAATATACAGAACAGGGCCAGCTTCAGGCCCCAGCACGCCAAGCACGTGCTTGGGGCGACATGCCGCAGGGGGCACTCTGCCAGTTGCCAGGAGGGCAGCAGGCGGCTCCGGTGGACCTCCCACAGGTCCACTGGATCCACGGGACCGGCGAGCGGGAAAGCGCCCCCGGCAACGTGCCGCCGTGCTTGGGGCGGCGAAATGGCTAGAGCGGCCCTGATAGAGAATGGAGTACTGGTAAGTGCTTTAAAAACCCAATTTGCACATGTGATTGTAGTGATTGTGCTTACCAATTGGGAGTACAATTAAAGACATTTTTGAATGCATAGCAGCATACTGAGGTTTTTTTTTTTTTAAATCAATCACAAGTTGATGATTCAGATGAAGCACTAAAGGACAATGTTTACCTCAAATGCTTACTCTCAATATATTACATTTACAATGTAAAAAGATCAATAATGACCTTAATATAACAAGATTCCACTAGAATTGATTATATCTATCTATATATATCTCATATTCCAAATTTAAATTAGAAGGGAGGCAGGTCGCTTTGAGTGATTGTGTGTTCAACCAGAAGGCACAAACAAAATTATATAAATTGAGGGACATATTTACCTTGCATTTTTCTTCTATAAGTAGTTGATCATCTCTCGTGATTTTTCATACACAGAGAACGTCATGACCCCTTTTTCTCCCTCTGCCACCCAGTCCTAATAATGTGTCAAAATCTACTGTTTGTATTGTAATGTTTTATTGCTTTGGGAATCATTGTTATGTCTAAATAGGGAATTAAAGAGTGAGTTATGAAGAACTATCTTTTTCTTATAATCATCAGTTTGAGGATGGGAACTAAGGGGTGGAAATTATTACTATAATTATGGGTTTCTATTAAATGTCATGTTTTCATTAACTTTTTAACTGAGTAGGCAAGGTGATTTGTTGAACTTCCAATTTTGTACAAGTGGCTATCAAGCAAAGTGTGAAATAGAGAAGCCTGAGAAGAACTGGTAAAAGGCTCTTAATTTACCAGGATTAGCTTTAAATATGATTTTTCTTTGTGTGAATGGGGGAGAAGTTTCACTGTTGTCCATTAAATGTCTTTGAACAAATCTGCATTTGCATCTGTATCCATCTGTCTATCATTTATTTCCCTTTGCTCAGCACCATGAAAGCATGTCACAACCATGCCCTACTGAAGAGTGGAAGATTTATGTTTGTATGCCCTATTCCTCACAGTGTGCCTTTTTCCCTTCTTCTGGTGGCTGGACCATAGAGAATGATGTGTCTGCAACAGCTTATCAGCTATGTGAAGAGCTTCTTCCAATTCAGACAGCGGAAGATCATGCTTTTATAAATCGAGTGATTGCAGATCCAATCCCTGCGGCTGACACCCAGGGCATCACACTTCAACTTGTTAATTGAAGATTTGTATATGGGGCTAAAATTAAGGAGGGATGAATTTCTTACAGTTAAAGGGGCAAAAGGTCACGACTGCACTTCAATGAAAGCAGTTAAACCGAGAAGAAAGGAGAATTACAAAACTGCCATTTGAAAATATCCCAGTTGCTTGATGTTGTAGGATCAAAGTCAGATCAGACAATGAGCATTTCAAATCAATACCAGATAACTTTAATTAAGACCTGCTTTTAGTGAAGGCTTGGGAGACCCTCATGTAAGTAAGAGAGCACACAAGCCATCAGGCCTTTCCAAGTTCTCAGAAATTCAGCTTTCTACTGAGCTTCCAGTGACCTCTTCTTCAGCAAACTAGTTAAAGCTTCACTCAAAGCTTTAACTAGTTGCTTAAACTAGTTTAACAGGAAACATTTCACTAGGAGGGTGGTGAAGCACTGGAATGGGTTACCTAGGGAGGTGGTGGGATTTCCATCCTTAGAAGTTTTTAAGGCCCAGCTTGACAAAGCCCTGGGTGGGATGATTTAGTTGGTGTTTGTCCCGCTTTGAACAGGGGATTGGACTAGATGATCTCCTGAGGTCTCTTCCAACCCTAATATCCTATGATTCTACGAAAGCCTTGGGGGTGGGGAGGAGGATACAGGACTATCTACTGTTGGGTTTCATTTTCCTCATTTAAATCCAGCTTTATTAAGATTGCTTCCATGATACTTGATTTAACTACTCATTAAGATAGCTTCTATTCAAGTGTTTTTGCCCCTTTTAACCCAAGCAGCTAGTCAAAGTGTGGGACACTGGGAATGTTCCAGTTGGGAGTAATATTTGGTGATAGGTATTTCTTAGATGCAATCTTCCTTATTTACAAAGACTTTTGTCTCTGGATGAAGGAGGAACTAAGGAGCAGTTTGTTAGCTTACAGTCCAGGACTTTTTAACCAACACCATCAAACCCAAAAGCTCTCTATAGCTTTTTCCAGGGTCACACTGTGCTTAATGCTTTTGATTGAGTTTTTTTGGCCCTCTTTTCCTCTGCCTGTCTCTTCTTGTCTGTGACCTCAGTATTTCACACTGCCATGCACACCTGCCCAAAACACACATTCAGCCGGACAGCTCTTGGCTGCATTCACACACACCATTGGTCTTAGGTGGGGCTTTCGCACAGTCATCACTGATGAATGAGTTGATACTTATCAACCTCAACTGTGTGTTTTAACCCAACCCTTACCAAGGGTTCACTCAGCTCGTACGGGTACCCTTGATTAAAGGAAAAAGTCAGTTTAATTTTTATAACAAAAAAGGTCAATGTGTGCTAATTTTATAGTTACTATTTAAAAGAAAGAAAAAAATTGTTGCTGATAGGGAAACTATTAAGTGTTTTCAACAAGAAAACTCACTTAAGAGTTTGACTAAGATTTCTCTTGTCTTGCATGAATCAGAAAGTTTTAACATTTGGATTTTATGACCAAAAACAGTATGGTTATGAATTCAAAGAGACACAGAAGTAGTTTATAAAGGATTCTAATTGAAAAAGAAAAGTAAGACTTATGTCAGCCTTACGTGGAGTTTAAATGAATGTTTCTTTCCATATTTTACCATTTTTTAAAAAAGACATAACCCTGGCTAACGATTCTTGTAAGAAAAAAAAAATACATTTCACTCCACCTCATTAATAAATGGACAGTCAAAAGCAGCTTACAGATATATAAAGTATGTGTCCGAAGAACTATATCTAGTCAAACTATTGGTACATCCATTAAAAGAAAATGTGACAACTCATTTCAGCGGATAGGCAGAGTTCCACAGTACTAGAAGTATGGAATCTTTACTCAGGAGACAAATCTCCTTTGGATTAATATATATACACATTTGAGAAAGAGAGATCCCACAAAGTCAGAGAAATATATGTGAGAGTCTTCTCTCCACATGCATCATTTATCAGAGATTCTCAAAGGGGAGCCTCAGATCTTGTAGTAGTATGGACTGAAAGTAACAGGACTTTCAGCTAATGGAATTATGGCAAAGTAAAATATTTCACAGATAATTAGAGACACAATGAGATAAAAGCAAGCATTTTGAAAGGGTTCCCAAAGCTCTGGCAAACACAATTTGTCTTAATAGGGATAATATTATTACTATTTAACAAGGCTGTTACTTTTGAAAGCTATGTAGTTTTGCTACATTATTAACACATGATAATGCCATTATATAAATCACTGGTGTACTCTCTCTTGGAATATTGGCCAGATCCTCAGTTTAGGTGAGTAGGTATAGCTCCACTGAGGTTAATGGGATTATGCCAATTTACACCAGCTGAGTATCTAGTCCTATGTTTTTAGCTGTAGTCACCCTGAGAGACAGCAAAAAATTGAGGGGCTTCTGAGATAAGTGATAAAATGGGAAGGCATGAAGAGATTTCCAAAAGAGGAAAGATGGAGAAGATTAGGACTGCTTAATATAGAAAGAAATGTATAAGCAGGATGTGAGAAATGTTCACAAAACAATGCTGGTACAGAGAGAGTAAACCAGGTGCTCTTATTTACCTAATGTCACAATATAAGAATAAGCGTTAAGTGGTAGTCTTCCCACCTAGAGGGTTTCAGGATACTCCTAGATGAAAGGTGCCATATAAATGTGACTATATCAGCTTTCATTGTGACAGTATTTGAAGGCACAGGAGTACCAGGGGCAGGGGCGGCTCTAGGGATTTTGCCGCCCCAAGCACGGCAGGCAGGCTGCCTCTGGTGGTTTGCCTGCGGAGGGTCCACCGAAGCCGCAGGACCAGTGGATCCTCCACAGACAAACCGCCAGAGGCAGCCTGCCTGCCACCCCCCCGGCTTGCCGCCCAAAGAACGCACTTGGCGTGCTGGGGCCTGGAGCCGCCCTTGATCAGGGGAAGGAAAGAATATAGAGATTCCTCTTTTAATATTTCCAATGGATGCTTTCACTGGGAGGGAAGGGGAAGGGGGAATATATACTCAGCTGCTGATAGGCAAAGGCAGACGGCAGCTTGGGCTCTGAAGCTTGAGTAGAAGGAGCTCCGGCCAGACCCACAACGTCTGTTTTTAGTGCTTTAGTGTAAGCCCCATGAGCCTGAGTCTGTAGACCTAGGCTCTGAGACTCACTGCTGTGGGTTTAAAATGCAATAGACTACACTGGGAAACCTACTAGATTACATACTGGTGAGAACACCAGGTAACACTAGAAGACATATGGGAAAAAACAATCCTACACTGTTAGGGTGCAGACCAGATGTCTAATAAGTCTTCCGCTATCTCTAATATTGATGATTTCCTACAATTGTCTCTAGGAAGAGATGTCATACTGTAAACAAGTATTAAATGTAAGTGCCAACAATGTTTTCTGCACTTGACAGACAGAATCCATAATACACAAGTCAAACAAGGAAATCTAGATATCTAAATGGGAGATTCAATGGAAACTCTTAAAGCATTCCTTCTGGCTTGACAGGTATTCCCGATATCTATAATGAAAAATAGAGTTCCAACTAACAGAAAAAAACTTTCAAAATAAGAAAAACACTTAAGTTTGCCCACTGCAGGGAGATGGGCACAAGAAAATTATGTTCTATATCTTATTCTGGAGGATTATATTTCTGTATGGAAGACTGGAATTAAACATTCTATAAACACCATACTCTATACTGTTACTGATTAGCAATATTAACACCATATGTTTCAAATACTTTTAACTATGTTTTTTAAATCACATGGTCCAGAGTCAGAAGTAGTGAGAATAATGGAAAGGAAACATTCTTATGAGTACTACAAATTGAATAATGGAAACATTATCAAATAGTTAATAGAAAGAAAATGCTGGAATATTATTTACAACTTGTTATTTGGTCAATTCTGCAGGAAGACCTTTGAGAAAACTATAATGACAATGCAAAACACACAATAAAAAGATTTACAGTACAATTCTTTGCAATACTCTTTAAAGCATCGTGAAAAACAGCATAACCTCTACAGGAAATGTATGTAATCTGGATAACCGTCAATATGGCTGTCTCTTAAAAATGTGAGCTTGTTGGATAAATATGTACTTCTGGATAAACAGCATTTGACCTTACAACAGACATTCTTCTAAATGTTACTGCACTCCTAATATTGTTTCAATTAAATAAAAATTAGAGCTCAGAAAATATCACAAAAGGGTAATCTAATATTTGATCATTAATGTGCTTATGTAAAAGGATATTTACAACAGCATTTTCAGAACTGGCCAATTTCTCTTCCAAAGAACTTGTGCTACTTTAATGACTTTTAGTGCATAGCACTTTTGTGCTCTGAATCTCATCCTTAGAAATCTTGTCAAATTTCATTTAAGATTAATTCCAAAGCCATGAGAATGCACTCTTGTAGAAGAAAAAAAACAAAAAAAACTCACACTGAAAATCTCCATTGTTGTCCGCCCATTTAAATCCACAGGTTCTGGATAAGGAGCCAAATCATGTTCATCCTATTGACACAAGCAGTTTCATTGGTTTAAATGGGACTATCTGCATGAGTTCTGTCCAAAAACTCTTTTTTATCATATTCACTGACAAAATAAATAAAATAGAAATAATAATAATAAAAAAAACTTTGTTAAGCCAAAGTTAAGGTTGCCCAGTGATAGCTCATGCCCTTCTGGAAAGTCAAGTTCAGCAAAAATCAAACCTCTGAAAAGCTAGGAAACACACAGTTACTGTACATGCCAACATAGGCTTAACTGTGCCCCCTGGAGTAGCCATTGGGAATTATCTTCATGCACTCCAGCTGCAATCGCTGTGGGACTCAAATAGCCAAAAAAATAAATAGAAGCAGTTTGGCAGAGCTGATGCTGGTACTGCCCCATGGCAATACCCCCACAATCTGAGAGGAAGCCCCAACCCTCTATCCCCACCTTGCCTCAGTCGTGGACTACTACCAGTCACCATCTAGCCCCCATTCGCTGGGGCAGACTGCAGGATAAAAGTTACCCATCACAGGCAAGGTGGGTTTGGACCCGGTGCCTCTGCCTATCTGTGGGCTGCCCCCTGCAACCTCAGAACCTAATTGGCCTTCCACTAGGCCACAGATCCCCAGTTCTCTTGGCCTTCTCCCAGCCCTGCTTCACTCCAGGTACCTTCTCTCAACTCTCTGCAGCCAGGCCCCTCCTTCCCAAAGCTAGAGAGAGTCTCTGTCTGGCTTCTGGCCCTGGTCCTCTTATAGGGCCAGCTGTGGCCTGATTGGGGTGTGGCCCAGCTGCAGCTGCTTCCTCAGCTTAGTAGCTGCTATCTCCCAGCCACAACCCTCCCCAGGGCTGCTTTTAACTCCTCCAGGGCAGGAGTGGGGTAACTAGCCCTCTATAAAGGGCAAGTGTTCATTTTCAGAGCTGTAGTTATCAAATACATTTGCAGTTGAGGAGGCACTCTAGTTAGCTAAGGACAAAGAGTGCTCTGTGATTCCTAAATGGCTCTCCCATCTCCTGTACACTTTGTTGTAGTGGAATGGTGATAATGGTCATGCTCTGGAACATTTGGAGAGTGGAGTTGCTGACAGGACAGGGAGACAGATAGGGCCTATGTCCCAAAATCTTGGTAGCTTGGTAATAACTTAAGTGCAGGAGAGAAAATTGACGCAAGTCTCTTGCCTTCTCTATTCCCCCTGCCCAGCGTATAGTCGTCTCACCAATATTTGCACCTAGCCATTCACTTCCACATGAAAAGTTGCTCCTAAACAGTCTGGTGACCTCTGCGGTTGTGTACACATCACAAGCAAAAGTTTACTGGAGGATGGCACACTTTGGTTACAAAAGCCTGAGCTGTACACTGAGCCAGGTCTCAGACCCCTGCCCTCGCCACCCTTTCCACCCCTGCGCTTCAGCCAGGCCTTCCCAACCATGCCCTTGACCCACTTAGTTCACCCCCATCCCCAGCATTCTCCCTACTCTGGGTTGATGTGCACCTTAACTTTGTATTTCCTTGTTTTCAAATGTTTAAACATGCCTTACCATCCCTTCCCCTGCCCCTACAAATCCCAGCTCACATATGGGGCCAGGAGAGGTTCCCAGTCACCCTTAGAGGAGCAGGGCCCCATGAGATCTTTGTATACCTGAAGAAGAGGAGCATGTGAAGGTGACAGGTCTCCCACATCTAATCCACCATCCCTCTCCATGACCTGATCCCCTCTATCCATTTCCTCTCTAAGCATTCATTACCTCTTATCCCCCTTTCTCACTGCAGCCCCCCAACCTCTCATCATATATTGTTTCCCACTCCTTCACCCTCTAAAACCCCTCCCAACCCCACATGTGGATGTTAAAGCCCTTAGTGTCCCTTTAAACAGAAATGTTTTCTAAACCTTGACCACTAAAGAGCTGGTGTGTTTTTTCTTTAGCATTTCCATTTGGATGCATCAGAACCAAATTTATCAGTCTAAAATCCTCTTTTTGTTTTAGAGCATCCCAGAAAATGGCTATGTCAACAGGGGCAAATTTTCCCACGGAGATCAGGGGAAGCTTGGTCATTGATTTCAATTGGAGCATCTCTAGTCCCGGAATGTTTTCAAGATGATGATAAAACCAATATCTGGTTTAAAATGTGCTGTGTCACAAAGCTTCTGCTATTCACAATGCATCTAGCAGAGTCTCCCAGGGAAGGTCTACTTTCCCACATTATATTATCTTGGTGGTCTGCCAGATGTTCTGCTTCAATGGAACACAGCACATGCTGTCAATGTGGCAGTGAGCTTTAGGGATCAAAATTCAAATGAGAAGGAAAAAAAATCTAATTAGACAGCACAATATTAACTAATAACACCCAATTGAGAAGGCAGACATTTTCTGTACTGTCAAGATATTGCTCTGACAACTGAGAACATACAGTAACTTAAGGCACTTTTCCTTTGCAAAATCAGGGTTAACTTTAATATGTCCTATTGTACGCAAACAGAAATAGATCATATGAACTTTACTAGATAAAAATCACAGTTTTATCAGTTGTTCAACACATATCTACATGTTTCAACATGTAGTAACTATAAATGCCCCTTTATGTACCACATTAGAGATCTGATTTTTAAGAGAGCTCAGCTCCCATTTAGGCACTAAAATAAATGGTCAGCTTTGGATTCTGATCTTTTAAAAATCTGGCCTTAAGTGTCACAGTGGGAGCTGCTGGTTGCTATGTAAATAGTGTTGATAATTGGGCCTACAGGTTTACCTTAATTGTGAGCTCAACTGTGAAAAAAGTGAGTGAAAGTTCTTAAAGTGTTACAACAGCCTATGTTGATGGGAAAAAGGAGATAGAAAGACTGAATTAAATCAAAACAAAACTCTGGGACCATGTTAAAATCCTACCTGCTCAAGTAGAAAAGGTATAGGACCAGAAATCAATGGACCAAAATTGATGTGTTGGAAATTAAGCATAGCTGGCGAACAAAATAATGAGGAGATGGGTTATTTCACCATAAATTCTTATTGGGGTTCTTAAAAAGGCAAGAATTTGAGGGGAAAACTATCAGCAGCAGAAGCAGCTATCTGCCAATAATTGCTGCAGCGAAATTTATTATCATGGCTCCCACTTCCACCATCCCTTGGAACTCTGGGATCTACCGTGACATCACAGGGCCTTTGTGGTCCTGGTTCTGAGAGATGTTTTGATCAGACTGGTCAGAGAAAATGTCCCAGATGACATGACCTCTCCACCAGCCTTGTCTGAATCCTGAATGCCACCTGGGATATGAGACTTTGTCACACACATGTGTGTCCCTTGTGTGTTCTTTTCCTCCATGCCCTATCCATGCCCTTATTTCTATTCTTTTCTAACTTTCTCCTTTTTGCCTTCTGTTTAATAAGAGGCTGGTTTTGCTGGCCAAGACTGTATCTGAACCTGTGACCAGAAAGAGCACAAGAATACAATGCTGGTACAAGTTGCCAGGTCTCCGAAGTGGCTAGTAAGACCATGTTCCAAGCCTATGTGGAGCAGTGAGGTTACAAATGAGAGTCAATAACAGAGTTACTAAATGAAGCTCTGTCTTTGCAGTTCTTTTCTCTCCCCTCTTGTGTGTAGTTCTCTTGTTTTGTCTTCTAGGAAATGAGATTAGACTTTAACAATAGCAACAACAATAGCTCCAGCCCATTTCAATTAACTCCTCTCTTCCCCAAAAAGGATAGTTATTACCATCTTTGATACCAGCTAAAAGACTGTCAAACACAGTTTGTTTCTTGTTTTTCCCTAAAATCTCTCTCCAGCTAAGGGGGAAGGGATCAAGGGATGTCAGGAATGAAAGCCTTATTTAATACTTCACATTTTAGATGCTTTAACTGTTTTTCCTTCTTTTTCTATTTCTTTAATAAAAGACTTTTTTTAAAAAAATGTATAATGTCATGGTGCTAAGCAGGTTACATCTCTGAACCTCATAAAAATGTTTAATGTTGGGGTTGGACAGTTACAGGATTATTGGGGATCAATTTATTCCATCTTAATTAATACAACAGCACTTTTGAAAAAGTGAATCCAGTTGTGAGTGCTGAATACTTGAAAATCTAGCACTGATTTTTTTTAATGTCTGATCTAATCATACGTAATATTCCTGAGAGATCTAGCCAAAAGCTTAGTCCTAGAAAGCTGTTATCTCTATTGTACTGAGAATTTTTGGTCCATCATCTTTGGCCCACTGCTTCCCGCAGTTCTCATGGGCCAGAAACTGCAAACCACAGCCACTGGAAGCTGCGGGGGACCATGTCTGCAGATGGTCAACGTAGCAAAATTTCTTGTGGCCCACAATCAGATTACCCTGATGGGCCTCATGCGGCCAGTGGGCCACAGGTTGCCCACCACTGGTATAGACACTACCTACACTGATGGGAGAGCTTCACCCAATGGAGGAGGTAATCCACCTTCCCAAGAGGCAGTAGCTAAGTCGCCAGAAGAATTCTTATGTCAACCTAGCACTGTTTACATCAGAGGTAAGGTTGGTATAGCCAACTCTCTCAGGAGTGTTTATTTTTCACACCTGAGACACCTAGCTATGCTGATGTAAGTTCCTAGAGTAGACCAGGCCTGAGACAGCTGTTTGTGAACCTTTTACTACCATCTTAGCTTTACATCTGTCTCCTCAAAACTCACTGCAGCTGTGATGCCTGGAATGAGTCAATGGCAATCTTTACCTTACTCATGTAACTTCCTTACTTTTTATATTAAAAGAAGGAACAAAAGAAACCTTAACAAAATCACCAAGACATGCACATTCCTAAACTGATAAGTGCTTGTGCTGCTGTTATCCTGGTCCTTCCTTGACTTACTCTCGTTTATCACATCACATGTAGACTATAATCATTGTGGGGTAGAGGCTGTACCTTTCTATCTATGAAGTCCCTAGCATAATTTGGAGTAATATGAAATAATAAATCACACTTGCCTTAATCCTGTAAGTAGTTCCCATTGACATCAGTATGGGAATTCACACGAGTGAGACAGGCAGGATTTAGCCCTTTCACAGTCAACCTTTTGAAACTATCGTGGTTCATAAAACAGCATATCTTTATTTTACTGGAAGATGGTTATTAAAAACTTGACAATGAGAAATGTATGCCACATGTGCCAAAAATTAAATTTTAGACACATATGCCTACTAGACTGCAGAAATCCTGGATTTGCATGTTCACATCCAATGCTTGGAAATGCACATGGCCTATTAGGCTCCATTAATTTCACATGCTCATGGCCAGTTTTCATATTCAGGGTTTGCTAGTGTATGTGAGCACAAAATCTGGCCCTGCTGGTCTCTTTTTCTGTTTTTTACTTAACCTTTCTTCCAATCCTTTGCATGTCTCCATTTCCCAGACACTCTTTTTATGATTCTTCTCCTTTACCTCTTTTCTCCTTCCTTATCCAATCTATATTCCTTTCTATATCTACCTCCGATCACCACCTCTCTTTTTCTGTTTCTACTGATTATTTTGCTTGACTAATTTGAGGAATTAAGATGACTTTGTGCTACCATTACTTTGCATGGACTTATTTTGGTCTTATTATATAAAAATGCATTTTCCTACCTTGAAATCCTCTGATGGAGAAGCCCTTCTGATGCTTCTTTTGTCTAGCATGGGTGCTTAATAAGAAATAATTTTCTGAGATTAATTTTATGCACCATTTAAATGAGTGAAACTCTGAGTAAGGCAGCCTTTAGCTTAATTATTCTAAAACATTCCATAACTTTTATGTAACATAATAAATGTGGACTTTATTTGCTTCTGGGGAAATAGTTAATTTTTTGCATGCATTCATAACTAATCAAAGTACAAAGTAATTAAAGCTTTTCATTGCTTTCTGATAAGCATTACTATGACATAGCAATTAAGCCCTCAAAAAATCACAAAGAAGATGCACGAAATTATAGTCTGTATTAAACCTGTGTTAGAATATGGAAATCTGTGTTTTTTTAAAGTTTTTGTAGCATGTACATGAGTGTACATCAGGTGATGACGGGGAATAAGTTTAAACCTATCAAAGTTTTAATGAAAGAACCTGTTGCAATTTAGTCCTAGACAATGGTTTTCAAAACTTGAAATGAAGTTTCTGCCATCGTCACTAGAAAGACTGCTGGGGGTCTGATCATGACAGGTTCTCTGTGCCTGTGACTTCATTGCTGAACATCTCTCAAGATCAAGCCCACTGTTTTTAGCATTATTTCTTACACTGAATGGTAATTTACGAAGGCATGATTTAAAGATTTAACAGAACCAGGAGATAAGGAGTAGACTACAAGAAGCAATATACCCTTTCAGCTATAGTAATCATGGGTTATTTCCCACCTCCAAGTACAAGATACTGTTATATCCTAGATTAATTTAAACCCAGTCCAAGTTAACTTCCAGTTGTGTATTGAAGAATCACAGTGTTTCCACTTCAAAATCCCTTAACCATTGAACTTTTATGAAAACAAGAAAGAAGTTTGCAAAGAATTTGGCATAAAGGTGAGACAGGCTGCATTCATCTGTCAGTACCCATTTTCCTACTGACTAGACACACAAGCAGTCTGCAATGTTAGTTGTAACTATGTATCATCTGGATACTCTTTCCAGGTATTTCTACTCAGTGAAAAAACAGCAGGTCACATGAATGTCAGTTTAGCCCATGTGCATTTGTTTTTGTAACTCATGAATCCCCTAAATGCTGAACCAAAATGCATTATGAAAATAACCCAGTGTAATCTCCATTTGACTAATGAAGAAAGAAGAAGGTCAAACATGTATAGTATGGTATTAATGATATTAAATATATGTATAATGCCTTCTTCTATATCAGATGGCAATTTAGAGGTAAAAGAATATCCACATGAATGAATGGTGTCCAATGCAGAAATCAAATTCTAATCTAAAAATACAAATTCTTATCTCACAGTATGTTAACTCCATTAGCTTCAGCGAAATCATTCTAGATTTTCACCACTGGACAGCAGAATCTGGCCAAAATTCAGAATATAGTCCATAACCAGAATAGTAAATAAAAAATAATCATCATCATGATAAATAAATACATTTAACCACTGATACAATTGTAACAAGACCACAAATAGGATTCATTTCCATCTGTTTTAGGCTATATTACTTGTCTAGTGCAGTATGTATAGGTGACCACAACATAAGATGAGCAAAAGCAATGGCTGTGATGGCCCACCCTCTGTGGTAGTAATTGGCCCAAAGATTCTCCTTCTGCCATGTGCTTCTTTTAGTACCATCATTATCTTAACCCATAAAAAACAAACAAACACACACCACATCTTTATAATTTTTTTTGTTTTGAAAGTCTCCTTCCTCCCTGCCTCTCCCCCAATAAAAAAAACAAAAGCCCACACATAGTACAGAGTTTCATTGTTAACCTTTCCCCACATTTTTCCAGGTTTAAAATCTTCTGAGCTTTTAAAAAACAGTTTGCTCTTCCCAGGCTGTCTCTCACATGCAAAATATTAGAGCTTGCTAAATGCATTAGGAAGGACAATCTGGACTCTTGTCACACAAATACTGAGGGAAGTTATTGAATATGGCCTCTCTGCAATTCTCATGCTAACTCTCATTCTCCCATGAGCTTTGAACTATCATATCCCAAAGAGCCACAGAAATATTGCCAGGCTACCAACCTCCAGAAACTGTATCAACAGTAACAATATTACCCCACTTCCCCTCGCTACTGCCACACCAGACAAAAGCCACCAATTCCATCAGTTTCTTCTGACTCATCCCCCTTGTCAGTCTTACAACACTGACCATTAGCTATCAGAACAGGAAAGAACAATACCAGAGGAGTGGTATAAATGATGTGAGAGGCAGGGGCTGGTGCTTGATTTTCACAAGTGCTGCGCAATCACAAATCCAGCTAAAACATCAAAGGGACCTGCTGGTGCCTCTAATCTCAAAGTCAATCCCTTGAAACACATGTACCTCATACCTACTCCATTTGATCATTGGCCAAAAGATTTTGTAACAGACATATGAATGTGTTCTACAAATACCTCAAATACCTTACAATATCGTAAAATGTGTTACTTGTCCATTTTATTCCAAATGTTAGTCAAAGTGAAATAACTGTCACTAAGTATTCAGTTCTGTGTGCTTTTTGATGTACTACGTTAGCCATCAAAACACAGAATACTGAAAAATTCAGCCATTTCACCCCTTCCCCATAAATTAACAAAGACGAGAAGCTAAGGAAAGTGGGATTGTAAACAAGGAAGGAAAATGGAATTTTCATCAATCAGCTTATAGAATATTGAAAAGGTCAAAGCAATGCAGAATACTTCTTTAATTCTTTGAGTATATGAGGCATTAAAAGTCTGATACCTCATTCAAAATTGTAATGAGAACATAACACAAATGTGAACCTATTATTTTGACAGTGATTGTAATGAGAATGTGAAATGATATAAACTTAATGATACTGCAAGGGACTTTTTAGAAGCTTCTCACTTTCAATTCTACCTTGCAAGATAAAAAGGTAATTTGTATAGGGTAAGGCATCAAACTCCCAGAGTAATCAACTTAGACTTTAGCATCAGGTGAGAAGACCTAATGCCACAAAGGATATCACACATGTAAGAAATTTCCTCCACTTGCTTTCCCAATGCAAGGAAGCCTTATTATCAGAAGTTATGAAAGGGGACTTGAGCATAAAGTTTCTTTTATTCCTCTGTTTTACTGTGTGTCCTTGGGCATATCATACAAGCTCATGCCTCAATTAATTCATCTATTAAATTATTGTAACAATGCCTCCCTCACAGGATTGTTGTGTGACTAAATAAAATAAAGATTTATAAAGTGCTTTCCTCCTGAGATCAGATAAACCTTACCGCTCAAAAACCATCATTCCTTCATTTAACCTTCAACAATTCATCCATTTTTCTTTTGTTTTAGTACAGACAGACCCCAGTGTTTTCTCCCATGCCTACATTAATGTCTCAAGAAAAGGAAATTGCATACTAGTTCTCATTTGGGCGGGGATGGGGATGCACACTCAGATAGGTTTCCTTTTAAATATTGCTGATGCCAAAACAGTTTCTTTGAACAGAATGACACCTCCTCTGTGTTGCATGTTACTACATGTATTATTTAGAGGACTAAACTTTATAGCAACTCTGAATATGAAATAAATTATGTAAAGAGGTTCATGGAATATTAATTGAAAGAGCATTTATAGTTACACACATAGGCAATAAACTGATAACAATTGAAGCTAAGAGATTACAGGATTTTTTATTTGACCAACTGTATTGCAATCATATGTTAATGGTATAGCTAAATCAAAGATAAGAATCAAGCATTTTGCTAGATATTAACAATTTCTAGTTTTATAAAAGAAGAATTACTTTTGTTGGACTGCAACATAATTTCCACTATGCTTTGCAAAAATGACAAATTCTGGCAAATTTTTCATTGTCATTTTTTAAAGCTTCTCTCCCTTCATTAATTTGTTGATAGAATAAATGCTTAAACATACAAGTTTCAATATACACGTGTTTGTAGTCTGTCAGTTTGACAATGACATTTTCATGCTCTCTCTTTTTGTGGAATCTGGAGTGACTCTGAAGTCCAAAGTGTGATGCACATGCTTGTGAGCAGATTGGGCAGCCAAAGTCATTGGTGAGCATCTTGGTAGCTATAGGAGAAGTATGACACTTTTCCCTTGCAGCTAACAATCAATTATTTCTGTCCTCCTCAAAGTCTTGGAAAGTTCTGAGCACTGTGTGTTGTCAGGCTGATCTATATAATGCAGCCTTCTCAAGACCATCCGATTTTATTGCACCAAAGTGTATGCTGTTCTTGATACTGTCCTTGTAGCACTTTCTGTGGTGTCCTTGATTCTGGTGTTCTTGTGCCAATTCTCCATAGAAATATTTTCTGAGAAGTTGATATTCGAGCATCCTAATGATGTGTCCAACCCAGCGTAGTTGGGCTCTTATCAGCATGCCCTCAATGCGTATAACATTTGACTTTTGGAGAACCTCCAGGTTGGTAATTTTGTCCTACCAGCGTCTCCCCATAATGGCGCACAGAGATCACATATGGAAGGCCTCTAGCTGTTTGATATGCCATTTGTATGGTGTTCACGTCTCACAGCCGTAGAGGAAAGATGTGAGCACAAAAGCATTATAAAGTTTTATTTTTGTTGAGACAGTTATGTTGTGGGATTTCAGAACTTTGTTACGTAACTTTCCTAATGACAGAGAAGCTTTCTGTATCCTGTTCATGATCTCTGTCAAGAGATCCATCATGGGAGATGTTGCTACCGAGATAGGTAAAACTCTCAACTTGCTTTAGTTGTTTCCACTAATGGATATGCTAGGGCACTGGTTTTCAAACTTCTTTTCTGGCTGGGATGAGGGGTTTGAGGTGTAGGAGGGGGTTCAGGGCTGGGGCAGAGGGTTGGAGTGCAGGGGTGAAGGGTGCAGGGTGGGGCCAGGAATGAGGGGTTCAGAATGTGGTAGGGGGCTCTAGGCTGGGGAAGGGGGTTGGGGTGGGGGGGTCAGGGCTCTGGGCTGGTGGTGCAGGGTCGGGGGTAGGGCTGGAGATGATGGGTTTGGGGTGCTAGAGAGGGCTCTGGGTTGGGGGAGGCTCAGGGTTGGGGAAGGGGATTGCGACGTGCGGTTGCTGTGCCGCCTTACCTCTGATGGCTCCTGGTCAGCAGCACAGCTGGGGTGCAGAGGTAGGCTTCCCACCTGTCCTGGCACCACAGACCACGCTGTGCCACAGGACAGGCCAGCAGCAGGTCTAGCTCCTAGGTGGAGGCACGCAAGAAGCTCCACATGGCTCCAGCCCACTGGCACTGTCCCCACCTCAGCTCCATTAGCCAGTTCCTGGCTGATGGGAGTTCTGAGCCAGTGCTCAGGGCAGAGGCAATGTGCGAAGCCCCATGATCCTCCTGTCTAGGAGCCGGATTTGCTGCTGGCTACTTCCAGGGCACAGTACAGTGTCAGAATAGCTAGGGACTATTAGTTTTTAGAGGCTGGTCACCAGGGTCACTGGATGCTGAGCAAGGTGACCCAGTGCCTTGCTTTCCATGACTCACTACTGGGTCATGATCCAAAGTTTTAAAACCACTGACAGGGAATATGGCACAGAGTGGTGAAGATGACTGGCCTCACAATCAGTCTGGAGAAAACTGTGCTGTTGCACCAAACAATTTTAATGCTTCAGTGAAGTGAACTAGGATGCACTGGAGATCTCGCTCTGTGTGTGCTAGAAGAGCACAATCACCTGCAAAGAGTGCTTCTCTTATCAGTAGTTCTGTTACTTTTGTTTTTGCCTTAAGCCTTGTAAGATTGAAGACTGAGCCGTCATGTCTGTATCTGATGTATACGCCTCTGTTGAGCCCATCTGTAGCATGGTTGAGGACTTGGGTGAAGAAGAGGTTGAACAGCACAGCAGCAAGGACACATCCTTGTTTGACTCCATTTGAAAAGGGAAAGGAGTCAGTGAGATCTCCATTAAAAAGTAGCTGACCTTGCATCCTCTCATGAAATAAATGAATGATCTTTACCAGTTTTGGTGCCCACCAACTTTGCTGAGGATCATCCATAATCCTTCTCTATTACTATATCAAATGCTGTTGTCAGAGCAATGAAAATACTGAACAGATTCACGTTTTGTAGGATAAATTTTTCTTGCATTTGCCTGGTACTGAAAATCATGTCTATGGTGCTACAACCAGGTCTGAATCCACACTGAGTCTCGGATAGAGATTTTTCCAGATAAAAGAGATATCCCATTACAGTTACCACAGACCATTTTACTGCCTTTATTTTTAAATAAAGAAATAATTGTGGCATCTCTGAAGTCGTGTGGCATTTCTTCACTGTTCCAGATGTCAGTAAGGATCTTCTGGAGTGTTGTTACCACTTGGACCCACAGATTTATATATTTCTGTCGGTATTCCATCTCTGCCCAAGGACTTTCCTGAGCTCATACTGATTGCCTTTTCTTTTTCAAGTGAGCATGGTGAGTCAAGGTGGTGCTGAATAGGCTTTTGATGTATCAGATTAATATTCTACCTCCATTTACAGTTGAGTGGATAAATCACATAATTTGATGAGCTTTGCTTTTCCTGATATCTCCCCCACCTCCAAACAAGTTGTGAAATTGGCTTTATTCATTATCTGAAATTTTTCCTTAATTTTTGAGTGACTGCTTCTTGCTCTGCAAATTATTCACAAAGAATGTTGTGAATATTTACAACTCACAGTTTGCATTGGATTGATAAGTTAAAAGTTGTATGATATTTTTTCCATTTGAATGGCTTGGTGTAACTAACCAACCCATCACATATTGTGAATTTTACAAGCAAATATGCAAAGTAGTTTGTGCTGTGTTGATGGGTTATAAAATATTGTGGGTTCTCCAGTGCTGGATGATGTATGTAGCTATTCAAAGCTCCTGTCCTATAAAGAGATCCAGATGCACAGACTCTTGCATCTGTGTAGAGTCCAAATTAATTCAATACACTGAATTTACAAAGGCAGATAAGCCTCTTTTTGTGATTGGAGCCCAACAACAGCATACACAGTGAATTCTACAGTCATATATAATTTGATATGTTTTTTGCACACATCAAAGTATTCGATATCTGTCTATCTATGTCTATATTAAATACTCTGATGTGTGCGAAAAGCATATATATTATAGTGAATAATTATCTGCATTCAACTTTTCTAGGGTTTAATTGCAAATTCTATATATCATTTGCAATTAAATTCTAGAAAGGTTGAATGCAAACATTATTCACTATTTTCCACTATGCGGTCAAGTCTTTTCATAAGTATTCCTGGGTGAATAACTCATAAGGAATGATGTAAGTGATTAATCCTACCTCTTTTTATGTTTGCAGATTGTTTACAAGCAGATCACAATTTTCTCTAATTTTGCTCATTCTAAATTATTTGTTGCAAACAATTCTTAGTCTTAAATTCATTCTCAAAGAATTCTTTCTATGTATTGGATATCTGAAATTAGAAATTTGACCTGTTTTGACTGGATATTTCACTTATGTGATGTTCCTTTACTCTGTCTGGAATCTTCTTTATGGTGACAATACTTGAACTTATTAAGGGTGTGGTGAAGGGGAAACAGGATGTGGTGGCGGGTGACTTTGTGCAAAATCTGCAAGTTTGCTCTTTCTACAAGCCTTCTTAGCCTGTAAACCCACTTGTTATAAGCTCTACATTAACCAAATGCACACAAGGCTTGAACACAGTCAAATAAAATAAATATACAAGTCTGAATAAATATTCATGGAAGAAAAAACTTGAAGATTCAAGGAGTACTATTTATAATTTTCCTAACTTTGCTAATGTTTTATGCAGGTGTTGATCCACCATATTATATATATAAAAATTCCCCTCTCACCCCTATGGGTGGTATGTGTCTTCCTCAACCTCGGGTCCTCTACCAGAGGGCCTAGGAAGTTTTGAGGTGTCTGCGCAGTATTCTTAGCTGTTACCTAGCACTGCACTCTTCTGGACAGAGAGCTCTGATGTTGCTCCTGGGTCTGTTGGAGCCACTCACCCAGCTTAGGAGTCACGCCCCGAGTGCTCCTACCAAACCACTGGACCACTTTGTTCCTTCACTTTCCACATCCTCGTCTAGTTTCCTCTTTCAGGCCCTGGTACTTCTCCAGCCTTCCTATTCCTCTTCCTGATGTTGCTGTTCACTGGCACTGCATATATCTATCACCACCAGCTGGTCTTTTCTTGCTCCTTTTGTCTTTTACCACAATGTCTGGATATTGGCCAGTACCTGCCCTGTCCGTCTGGATCTGGAAAGTCCCACCAAATCTTAGCCCTGACTATTCTCCACACTTTGTGGAATCTCCCATTGTCTTGGGGGGTCTAGCCCACGCTGTGCAGTTGTTTCCTGTACACAATGGCCAGCCACTTGGTTGCGCCGTTTCAGTTGTATGCTGTTTCCTGCCTGCATCTTACATCCTGCCAACTATGTGTTGACTGTCTCTGAGGCCTCTCGCACACAGTCTGCACCTTGGGTCCTCTCTAGTGTGGTGGACCCCTGCTTCAACAGGATCTTGTGAGCTCAGTGCCTGTTCCTTGCTGCTATTATGATCAGTGCCTCAGTGCTGTCTTTTAGTCGCAGCCCTTTCCAGCCACTGGTAGGATTTCCCAATGTCAGCCACCTCAGCTATCTGTCGAGTGGTACATCCCATGCAGAGGTCTTGTCTTGCCATGGCCACTTTCTTCCTGGCTGTGTCTTTCCTCCCATGCTGCTGCTGCCTCAGGCTTCTCTCAGCAGCTCATCTTTGCGGGCCATCTTACTGATTGCACTCCTGGGATCGTTCCGGGTTTCATCCAGGACAGTGGCTTTGACCTCACCAAGCCCCGTCCGCCTTCTTTCCGGCTGGTATACAGTCTCTGGTGTTGGACTTGGGGTGGAACCTCCGTGCATTGTGAGGAGCTTCCGGGTTTTCACATCGGCAGCCCTCCATGTCCTCCTTTGGCCATCACTTATACCGGCAGGGTATCTGATGACCAGCAGGCCCATCTGTTGATGGTGTGGATCTTGTTCTTCCCAACTGAGCTGGCTCTTCAGAACCTGTCTTATACTTTGGTGTACTTGGATGTTGCTGTCTTCCTTGCCTCCTCATCGTGGTTTCCATGTGACTGTGGGACGCCAAGGTACTTGTAGCTGGTCTGATTGTCTGCTATGTGGCCCGTGGTAGTTCCACCCATCAGTCTTGACTACCTTCCCTCTCTTCACTACCATCCGGCCACCACTTCTCCAGTCCGAATGGACATCCCGATATCCTCACTGTAGATCCGCGTCAGGTGGATTAGTGAGTCGATGTCTCGTTCATTCTTAGCATACAGCTTGATGTCATCCATGTAGAGGAGGTGGCTGATTAGTTCCACTCCTGAAACCTGTACCCGTATCCAGTCCTTGTGATTATCTGGCTGAGGGGTTTAAGCCTATGGCAGAACAGCAGCGGGGGACAGTGCATCACCTTGGTATATGCCACACTTGATGGCCACTTGTGCAAGCTGCCTTGAGTTGACGTCTAGTGTTTCTCCATAGTCCCATTGAGTTCTTGACGAAGGTCCTCTAGTGTCCTGTTGACTTGTATAGCGCCAGACATCACAGATCACATGTGCGAGCATTGAGTCGTAGGCTTCTAGAGTTAATCCAGGTTGTGCTCAAATTGGTCCTGTCTAGACTTTGAGTCTTGGCGACTGCTCTATCTATGAGCAACTGGTGTTTTGAGCCTCTGGTGTTGTTCCCAGTGCCCTTCTGAGCTGTGCTCATTGTACTGGCCCATGCGGTCCTGTAGCATTGGCAGCTATGATGCCTGATAGGACTTTCCATGTTGTGGGGAGGCAGGTTATTGGTCGGTAGTGGACGGTTCTGTTCCCTGCAGGGGTTTTCATGATCAGCACTGTCCTTCTGTGTTAGCCAGTTTGGGTGGGAGCCTGCTGCTAGCAGCTGGTTCATTCGTGCTGCTAGGCGTTCATGCACTGCTGTTAGTTTCTTTAGCCAGTAGCTGTGATCATGTCTTGTCCAGGTGCTGCCCAGCTCTTCATGTTCTTGACCCGCTGCTGGATGTCTTCTACTGTGATGGTGACTGGTTTCTGTTCTGGGAGATTCTTTGCTCTGTTCTCAGGTCCGCAGCCACTTTGCACTGGTGTTATGAGTCTTCTCTTTCTCCCATATGGTCTTCCAGTACTGTTCAGTTTCTGCTGCTGGTGGCTCTGCTGTTATTGTGTTGTTGCACTGCAGTTGGGAGTACACCTTGGATGGTTCTTTTGGAGAACAGGGCATTTACTTTTTTGGCCTCTGCTTCTCTAGTGTATCTCCTTTAGCCTAGTTAGCTAGTGCTGTGAGCCTTTGTTTAGCAGGTCTCTAGGGCTTCAGATGGAGTCAGGCCCTCGTATTTTTTCAGTAGCCGAGTCTTATCCTTTAATCTCTACGCCCTTCTGTAGTTCCACCAGCTGACTAACTTCTCTTCCAGTCACTTGATCTTATCCTCCACCTTATTTTCCAGGGTGCGTACATACTGTTTGTTCTTCTTGATCGTGTAGCCAGCACTCCAGGATTACAGAGCGTGTAGCGTTATATACCAGTTCATGGTTTGAGTTATGGTGGTTAGTAGGGATTGTCATGAGGCTCCTATTGGCATCTTCTAACATACTATCTGATGGTACTTCTCCACTGAGCCTTGGTAATCGGTCTCGAGGATTGACTGTAGCTAGTTTCTCCATGATCTTATGCCTCATATCAGCTGCTGTGCTCTGCATGGAGGTAGGTAGCAGTGAAGTTTCAGCTTCAGGTGGGCTGCACATCCACTTGTTCTTTCAGGTCTTCTTGAGTCTGGGATGTAATGTGGAGTTGGTCTATCTCAGCTGTGAGAGCAGCTTCCTCTTTACTATTGAAGTGTTGGTAACTAGCTGTTTCTCAGTAAGTGTGGATGTAGGTCTTTTGTCCATCATCATAGTCCCCTCATACGTTTCATATATCTCCTCTCATAGGTCTACTGTTGTTAGTAGCATTCCATCAATTCCAGGTCTCTTGTCTCGTCCATGAATGGTTTTTCCAGTAGCCATATCGTCAGATTGTCCTGGTTCCTCAACATCTGGCGCAGACCTTGTTAATCCGGCGAAATAAAAAAATTCCCCTCTCACCCTATGGATGGTATGTGTCTTCCTCAACCTCGGGTCCTTCTACCAGAGGCCTGGGAGTTTTGAGGGTTCTGCGCAGTATCTTAGCTGTTCTAGCACTGCACTCTTCTAGACAGAGAGCTCTGATGTTGTTCCTGGATCTGTTGGAGCCACTCACCCAGCTTAGGAGTCACAGCCCGGAGTGCTCCTACCACCACTGGACCACTTTGGCCTTCACTTTCCACATCCTCTCTACGTTCTTCTTTCAGGCCCTGGTATTTCTCCAGCTTCTCACATTCCTTCTTCCTGATGTTGCTGTCACTTGGCACTGCTATATCTATCACCACCGCTGTCTTCTGGTCCTTGTCTGTTACCACGATGTCTGGTCCGTAATAGACAAGGACCAGAAGATAGCGGTGGTGATATATATCTATATATCTCTCTCTCTATCTATATCTATCTATCTATCTATATATAAAAATCACAGTAGACAAATGATCTTTTATGAAGAATAAGAAGTCATTCCATTCCAATGACAATAAGAACATTGTGAAAGTTTTCTCTACAGCATTGCTTCTACGATCATATTTCTTCCTGAGTCATAAGGTGGTTCATTAACAGATAAGTGTGAGGAAGCTCTCCTAATTCCTTAGTGCACTCTCTCTCTCTTTAGTGTTATTGGCACCTCATTTTGATGAATATAACATTTTAAAACATAAGACTTCCTCTCTGTTTTAACTTTGAGCACATCCTTTAGCACTGTGCTGAAGGATAAGCTTTTAAACAAGTGGCTTGGAGGAAATATTTAGCATTGCATGCTGAGTGGCAACTTCATAGTTGAAAGGACTCTCACAGATCTAGATTGCCATTGGATTTTGTCTGGAGACACTGTAGATCAAAGTCAAGTATATGGCTCTATCTTTGCACAACATGTGCAAACAATCAGGGAAAGGTGTCTATGGAAAGGGAATGTACGTTCATCCACATGCTCCTTTGCAGACGTAATTTTAAGTGATATGAATCTAAATTTGAGGGATTAAAGGAGGACTTTTTGGAAGAGGAAGTGGTGCCAGCAACACATGAAATGGTTTTGCAAAAGGGAAACTGGGAGGCTGTTCTTTTTCTGGAGGTAGAAGTAAAAAGAACATGAAGTAAAGGAAGTATGAAACAAAAGAAACTCATTCCTGCCCTGTGTTAGGGGGAAAAGAAAATATTAATGTGTCTGGTCATGGAAGGTGAAGGCTGCAGGAGGGAGAGAGGGAGCCTTAACCCTTGTTGTTGGAAAATAGAAGAAAGTCAATAAAGCCCTCTACAAGGGTAAGATGGAACATTTTCTTTTGAACATCCCTACGTGCTTGGTCTCTTAGCTCCACACAGTGGGTAACTACTTAGTTCATCTTTCTCTCATGTTTTTGCTTAGAATTTGAAATAGCAATTCTCTCTTTCCGCATATGCTTGACTCCCTGACTCTCTCCAAATTCCATCTACATATTCCTGTTTTCCAACCTATGATTCAAAACATCTTATTTTCTTCCCTCCTCAGTTTCTTCATTAATTTGCCCCAATATGTGAGCACAGTACCTCTCTTATTCCTGCCCACAATATTTGCAAGTGCTTCCTGTAACGCATGCTGTAATCTGTAGTACGCAATTTATTTTTATATTAAGGCATAGACTGTAGTTTGGTTTGAAATTGACTTTGATGCGCTTGCACAAGCAACATTACACAAAAATAACCCATACTGTGTTGTACAATATAACATAACCATGTTGGTTTCCCCGCTAGCAGACAAGACAAATTAAATTACAAAATGTAATATTGCATCTGTTGAAGGTTAGAAACAGGCATGAATGCCGAAGTGAAGTTACTGCACAGAGAAGAGACAACATCAAGGCTGCAGCCATTCTGAAAAACGAATTCTCAAGATAGAAGTCTGTTAGAGCTCTCTAAAGCTAGAGGTTATTATTCAGAGTGAGATGTCCTGGTGACTTTGAGATTTAATGAGGAACAAATATTTGGACTCTCTAAATCCATGGTATGCCCACACCTTGAATACTGCATGCGGATGTGGTCGCTCCATCTCAAAAAAGATATATTGAAATTGGAAAAGGTTCACAAAAAGGCAACGAAAATTATTAGGGGTATAAAACAGCTTCCATATGAGGAGTGATTAATAAGACTGGGACTTTTCAGCTTGGAAAAGAGGCAACTAATGGGGGATATGATAGAGGTCTATAAAATCATGAGTGGTATAGAGAAAAATAAATAAGAAAGTGTTATTTACTCCTTTTCATAATACAAGAACAAGAGGCCACCAAATGAAATTAATAAGTAGCAGGTTTAAAACAAACACAAGAAAGTATTTTTTTACGCAACACACTGGAACCTCTTGTCAGAGGGTGTTGTGAAGGCCAATACTATAATGGAAGTACTTGGGGCAAGAATCCTATCTAAAGCCAACATTGACAAAACACTGGATAATTATCCACTATGGAATCAGCACACATATGTTTGGGAAATCATTATTAAAAAATGTTTTTACACGTGATGTGAAGAGGGAGCTGAATGAGTAGAGTAAGACTGTTATAGCTTATTAGGGCAACAGGGAAAAAAGCAAACAAAATTCCTAACAACACTGGATCAAATATTTTCCCAACGGTTTTGAAGTCTAAAACTGTTGAGTTATAAAAGTAACAATTCACTAGCATGTGTGGTCACTGCTGGCTGAACTTTTGTCTTCAGAACCAAGAGCCCAACGCTTAAAGCAAATGATCAAGTAGTAAGATAAGGTGATAAATGTACTTGCAACAAGAAACTCAGCTATGGCAAAGTGGGAACTATTGAAATATATTTAGACCCAGCCACCAGCCACAAAACTTGTGCTTGTGGAAAAAAGGAAAAGATTAACTGGAAGATCGATGGCAGAGTAATTTTATATTATTGTGACAACTATAACACAGCCAGATTCTTATACGGTAGAAGCCTACTTAAATGACAATAAAGCACTAGTAATATGCAAAGCTTCCCTGCATAATATACTGGTATCTGAAATGAAAAATATAGTTTGTCTTGACTACTGTCGCAAGTGCTTGAGTGCTCTTCTTTCAACATTTATTTAGAAAGCCTTTTCATGTACCTGGGAATGCTGCTACTAATGAGTGAGTAAAAATAATAGCACAATTGGCATTCTTAAGGGTAAGATGGAGACATTTCTGCCAGAAGAGACTGCTATTGCTTAGACAGCAGATCCACATATACTTCTGGATGGATAAAAACAATATATTACAGCGTTACTGGTAAGTATGCTTTTTTTTTTAAAGAAAAAGAAGGGAAGAAATTTGAACATGACCCCTTTGATGCTTTCTTCTCAAGAGTTCTGTGGAGACTTTCAACAGATCCATGGTGGAGCTTCTGTTAACCAGTTGGTGAAAGTAAAAGAAGCAGGCTTTGGCCTTTCAGAAATAATGGGATGAAAGCTCTTTTTTTAAAGGCAGTAAGCTGCATTCTGTGTGGATAAGTTACAAAACCAAAATCAGGCTGGCAGTTTGTGTCAGTGACCCCTATTACTGCTGAGGGAAAACAGAACTTCTTACTTTTAATGTTATTACAATACAAAGGTATTTTATTACTTATGCCATACAGTAACTGCATGTGATATTTTACATCAAGTAGATGGTCTAAAATGGCTCCCTGCTCTGAAGAACTTTCAACAGTGCAAATGCATCAATAGCTACAAGAAGTTAAAATAAAGAGCGTGACACGGACACAATCATTGAAAAGATACATAGAATAAATGAGCTTTCAAAAGTGATTTGAAGTGGGTGAAAGAGGGCATTTGCTGAACATTAGGAGACTATTTCAACTAGAGTTGGACTGAAATTCAGCTTCTTATAGTTATTTAGCTGAATTACGGTCAATAGTTTTCAGATCATCTTAAGCCAATATTCTTACATGTTTATCTGAACCTGAATAGTTAGAGGTATCCTTCCTCCCCAGGGTGGCTATTGCATTATTGACTTCCTCATGATTCTCTGGCTCATGGACAAGCCTGACGATTTTCTAGCATAGTGCATCTTGACACAGTGCAAAAATAAACACAGCCAGATATGAACATAGAGGTTTGCATTGACAGAACATGGGCCATTGGAATGTACCATTTTCTGAGCTGTGAGGAGGATTGTACTATCCAAGCACATTTTAAAAAGTAATTAAAAGTTTTGGTTTATAAAATGAAAAAAGATTTGTAGTTGGTTTCTATGTATGTTGAAATATCCATATAGTTTACAAGGAGCCCTCATCTGAGCACCTCATTGTATCATGAGGGTTATAAACACCTTGATAATTAATTGATGTAAATATCCCTATAGACATATGACATACTGTAACTATAGGGTAAACAACACTCCAACCTAGCCACATAGTGCACTTTAAAAGAGTAGTACAATAGAAATGTTTCTATTTCTGGCTGCTTTTTAGCTTAAGAATGTTTTATAACACAGCCTACGTTTGCTTTAAATCTCCAACATTATGTAAATTAATAAAGTTAATAGTAAAGCCCATGCAATCGTGTTGCTTTTAAAGTTTTTTTTCCTTCCTTTGTTACCACCAAGAAGAAACAAAAAAGAAAGAAAGAGGAGATGCTGCCTGCCAAAAAATAATAGCTACCTTGAATGTTGTTCTCTGATTTCTCCATTGTTTAGAATATGTCTCCTGGCATGACCTGGCTTAAAGTGCTTTGCTTGTGCAGGGTACAAAACTAAATTAACATTTGAAAATAATAAGGCACTTCTCCAAAACTTCAGACAGTGACAGTTTGTCAAGAAGAATCATTTTGGGTTATTAACAATTGTATTTTTCCCCAGATGGCAGCTATTTGCAAAGTATGACTTCTCTATCTTCTCCCAAAAGCCCTCTCTCAGAGGACCCATTTTCATAGTACCTCAGAGCTGTACAACCTTCAGCGTATTTATCGCTACACCGCCACCGGGAGGTAGGGTTGGACTATTATCTGCATTTTACAGATAGGGAACTGAGGCCCAGAGAGACTATGTGACTTGCCCAAGGTTTTCATAGGAAGTCTGTGGTGGAGCACGGATTTGAACTCCAGTTTCCCAGTCTCAAGCTAGCTCTTGAATCACTCAATCATCCTTCCTCTCTTGGCAGAGAAGGGCTGGATTCAGCCCCCTTCACAGACTATTACTCTCTGTCCTTGTTTTGACAAGAGGGAAAGTAGTCCCAAGAGATAAATGTTACAAGTTTCCTCCTACTTCTAGGTCCTACTTCTACAGTGCACACAGCGCCTGCTGGCTCAGGTATCCATTTGCTGCATGGCAGAATCAGAAGATGGCCACTGCAGTATATAATAGCTTGTGTATGCCTTTTTTGACCCCTTGAAAACTGCACATATCCTAACTGCCACCCGGAGCCCCATGAGGACATGCACAGGAGAAATTATTTAACAGATTGAGCCCTCAACATGGAACTTAAAATAAAATATAATAAAGTATTTTAAATAAGATGTCTTCATGCAAAAAATACCTTAACTAACTACTTTATGACTTGAAGTTTCTCTAAATACTTCCACTTATACTGATGCATACTACCTGTTATTTAGAGGGAAAACAGACAAGAACCATGCAATGAACCTTTGACTACAGTGCTTGGGGTGCCCACTTCTGTTAGAATCTTACCACTTAGTAAACTTCTTGTGTGCCTTCTGCTGGACAGCGCAAGCCGTCCATTCTGGTGGGCCATAGACTCAGGCTGGAAGTCATCCTCACCGAGCACTAAAGCTCAATATAGTGGTTCTCAACTTCTTCTAATTTTCCCAACCCCAAGCACTGCAAAATCGTAGGTCTCAGAAATCTTCATATTGACTTAAAAAACAAACATCTCATGATTCCTCCATCCCTCCCAAATTAAAGCTGAGATTCTAGTGCATTTTCTCAATTACAGCAGGTAGGGCTTTAGGAAACACCACCAGTGACCATGGGACTTATAATAAAGCTATAGCAATTGGCAACACTGCTTTTCAAAACCAGGACCCCATTTCCATCTCTGTTATTCTCCTCCCATCTTGCCAGGACATCCTCCCATTTTGCAATGTGGGAAGGGCAGAGCCTGGCCACTTGATGCCTGTCTGCAACCCCATGTGCTGAGAACATGTGCCTTATCTAAATATGTTCCTGTTGCTACCTAAACCTGGATCTGCTGTGTCTGTTTTTTCCCCCACTCCCCTTTTTGTGAAGCCATCCAAAACCTCCAACTTTACCCTATCTGAGAAATGGTTGGCTCAGTTCTATTTTTAAGTATTTGCTTTGTAGATATCACAATTTAATTAAGCTTGATCCTGGTTTCAAGCCCTGCACTTGGAAAACATATCAATTATTTAAAACAACTGAAGGAAAGAGTTAATCTTGCATGAAAGAAAGAAAAATATGGCAAAAGCTATCTCTACTTCATCTGCATGTGTGCTACTCCTGAAGAAGTGTATATATGTATATGCAAGGAGGGAGAGTGTGACACCCATTGGTGCACCTGAAAAAGCATTCCCTGTTCTTTACAAGCAACTCATTTTGAGACCTGACAAACTTATTACACCCAATACACCACTTTCATTATATTAATCCATAAATATTGAAGTCTCAATGGAAAGCATGTAGCTTATCAATACTCATTGTGAGATGTGTGTATGGATCTTATATAAGGACTAATAAATCTATATTGAAAATTATGACCTTATGGTCTTGGAGTGAAAATGAATCACCAGGGAATAATATCTTGGTGATGGCCCATTCAAGTCATCACCTGTCTCTGACTAGCCGATTATATAATGTATTGTTGAATTGTCCATCTTTGTATCAACCTAGAAATGTCAACTGAAAACCATCAAAGACAAACTATAAACATCAAAACCTCTCGGAAGTGAGAAGTAAGGATTCCACAGTGAGGGGATCACCCATTTGACTGGAGCATATACCGTAACACCAGATAAGTACAATTATGGGAATTTGCACGTGGAACTCTTATGGGTGGAAGAAAATCTCCTTTTTTGGCTCCATAAATTATATAAGTCAAATTTATGTGAAATCTTATTAAAAAATAACTAAAGAGACTGATTGGCATTTGGTTATCAGGTTGGAATCTGTTGCAGAAAGCACTGGAATACAGTGAAGATTAATGATAAGTGAAAACTGTGACAAAAAACTGGAATGTCAACCATTCATCACATTCTGTTTCATTTGTACATCCTTCAGGAATTGTATTTTAAATGATGTCAAAATTGAAACACATGTAACATAGCAATATTGACATCATTCAAAATTCAGATCATTCCTATCTGCTCTTCAAGGATTTTTCAGCAGAAAACTGAAAGCAGCCCAGAGGGTTCAGTTCAGAAACCAGAAGTCCATTAACTAGAGCTTTTCTTTGTAACAGTGAAAGAGAGGACAAGGATATTTGCCCCACATAGTACTTTTAGAGCAGCTTTTCTTATTGTGACAAGTAACTTTTATATAGGTGAAAGGGTTGTTGTGGTGTGACACACACATCTCAAATACTAGCGTGAACATAGCATGAAGGTAGTAGCAAATAAAGCTGAGAAATTAGTGTATAGAAAAATCACATACTTCCTCTCCAATTTGTAGGACCTTTAAAAGGCTTGTTATCCAAAATGAGAGGAAAATGTATTTATTTTAAAATTTTACAAAAAACAAACAAAACCATGACACAGCTTTCAGATGACCCACATCAGTACCCCATTCTGTACCATCACTATATTTTGAGAAGTCAGGTGTTTCCTAGTCTGGACAAACTATTTCAGTTGTATTTGGTTAGGCAGCCTTCAATCTACTCATGTGAAGAGCCACATAAGAGCATAAAAACTGGAAGGATCAGGGTGAGTTCCTTGTCCAGAGCATTGTTTGGCCTGACTGCCCCGCACTGGCAAGATGGGGATGCTGGGTCTTATTTGTACCAGCCAGCCTGCCTCTCCAGCTGCTATGCCTCTACTTTCCCCACCTACTCTGTTCACAACAGACTTTTCAGCCATTCCTGTTGCCTACAACAGGCTCCAAGTTATTTGCACATTGAGCCTTAAATCCACCCCAGGTCTCACCCCCACAGTCTAAGTAGTACATCAGAACCCAAAGTTACACTCAGCCTTTTGGGGAGATAAGTTTCATAGTCCTGGCCCAGAGCAGCACAGATAGGAGTGGAGGAAACACCATTACCATTCTCCACTTAGTGGCTCAGTTTTGCTGAGGACTACACACTGGTTTATCACATGCTCTTATGTGGCTCTTCACATGAGTAGATTGAAGGCTGCCTAACCAAATACAACTGAAATAGTTTGTCTGATTTTTTTTTATTCAACTGTATGTTATGGCAATGCTGCCAGGGGCTGATTTATTGCATAGTCTTACAGTATTTGGATTTGCAGCCCTGAAACTGGAATTTCCATGTGCCTCTTTATTTCTTTTAATCCCTCAGTCCTTAAAAAGGCAATCAGTATTTATGGGAAAGGGGAGATTGCTATGTCTGCCTAATACTCCTGTAAACAGTGAACCTTAAACAAAAGCCAGGAGATGCTTTTCCTTATTAGGAAGTCAAAGCATGATACTGAAACAAACAAAACACCACAAAAAACACACCAACAGTCCAGCTGAGCCCATCCCTAATTCTGTACCAGACTTTCCTGGCAATTGTGTCTCAGAGCATGGCAATGTCTGTATAATATATACTCAGATCAGATGAATAGCTATTGCAGTTGTATTTGTAGCAGTATCTTCTGTGAGCAGCCTTCTGTTCATTTACTGTAATAAGTGGATTTTCAGTAGTTTGACTGGGAAAGACTCTTCCTATATGAACTCAGTAAAGTTGGGGAGAACAGACTAAAAGGATGACTTTCACTTTCTTATTTTTACACAAAAAGAAAAAAAAATCTCAATCTTATTTGTTATGAGAGTGTGAGAAAGAAACTGCAGGGCGTCTTAGTGTTCCAAGCGAGGAAGAAAGTACCAGGAGAAACTATATTTATGTAGTAGCAAAACAAACAGCTCTGAAACATCCAAGGGAAGATTGAGAGACCTGGAATGACAGTGTGGGTGGATCACATAGGCCCGACAGCACTAAAGAGTGAGACAAGATTGGAGAAGCCCAAAGCCCTGAAAAACAAGAAATGAGTTTGCAGAAATGTGAAGGTGGTTTACACAGTCATAGACAGAGACAGCAAACAGTCCTGAAGTAGGGTCCTTAGGGACATGCTTTAGAAGCCAAATGCTAACAAAAAAACAGGTGAACTTCTATGGGCTGTTATCCTGAATTAGCTGATGGGACTGAAAAATACATGGCAGTACTACATTCTTTCACTAGTTACTTTGAAGTTAATTGCAGCCCCAAGATGGGTTTTAAAACACTTTTATAGAAAATTTCAGGGAACGCCTAGAAAACAGGGTTTTGGAGCGGAGCCCGGAGCTGGAGTGCAGAACAACTCCGGAGCAGTGGAGCTGCGGGTTTTTGCCCGGAGCTGGAGCACAGCTCCAAAGCCCTGCTGGAAGAGACTGCGCATACTTCTTATCATTCTAATGACAAGTACAATCTTCTGGTAAATAGCTGCAGTAATTAGATTTAATGAAACATAGCACCAAGGTATCTGCCATGAATAAAGTTTAAAATTAGTACAACAGTTATAATTTAGTAATTATATTTTGAAAAGAGATGTTAACAAATTCACAGTGTTTCCCCTTATTATCTATCAATATTGTCTTAAATAAAGAACACACCTGGGTATCCTTATTTTAGAATTTAACCAAAATGTTACCCTAGTATGACCGAATATTCCATATGTTTTCTTAAGCAATTGGTAAACTGTTAAGTTTTATATTTGCCTAAACAATGAATATACAGTAAATACCAACTTAAGAACAAACTTAAATTAACTAGTTTTGTATGTGAAACACAAATGAAACATATATTACTCAACCCTAATTCGCTTGTTTTTATACTGGGCAGTCAGCAGACAGGATTCAGGATATACAGCCACTTCACTGTTCACCCCTTTTTCCAGATTATCTACAAATATGTTGAACAGCACTAGTTCCAGTATAGATACTATTTACCTTTCTCCGTTCTGAAAATTGACCATATATTCCTACCTTTGTTTCCCAACTTGTAACCAGTTATTGATTCATGAGAGGACCTTTCCTCTTATCCCATGACTGCTTACTTTGTTTCAGAGCCTTTGATGAGGGACCTTGTCAAAGGCTTTCTGAAGTACACTGCATCCATTGGATCACCCTTGTCCACATGTTTGTTGATTTCCCCCCAGCCCAAGAATTCTAATAGATTGGTGAGGCATGATTTCCCTTTACAAAAGCTGGGTTGACTGTTGCCTAACAAATCTTGTTCATCTATGTGTCTAATAATTCTCTTCTTAGTTTCAACCAATTTGCTTGGTACCCTTCACTTGATAGGCAACAGTTACTTGTGGTCCTGCCTTTTACCCAGAGGAAGAGAGTAAACCCAGTCACCAACAGCCGCTGGACAGGATCTATGCTATCACCGATCAGAAGTGTTGAGCACTGAGATGTCCAAGTGGCGTCACAGAGCTGCAGAACCTCACCTCTGAAAATGAGATTCTTAGAGTCCATTGAAAGAGGTTGACTGGTTCAGAAAGGTGTCATGTAAAATCCTTCACAATTTTCAGGTTGCAGATGAGAAAGTAAAATTAAGACTCTAGAGGAACTAGTCCCTTTCCTCTCTGTAACCCCTAACTCAAAGGGAAAAGGAACAAACAACCCCTTCCTGAGATAAATTGTTAATTCACATTTGGTTGTCTATTTCCCCTTTATTTATCATCCCCTAGTAGCCGAAGTAACGTCAGTCCCCCTGGTTGTTATTTGTGGTTATTCTAATTCTTGTTTATCTAAAATGCCAGGCAGTGCTTTTTACACTTCCTAATAATCTCTGCCTCACTCCTTCTCTATTAATGTTTGTTGAAAGACTGATTCTTATTCCACTGAGGGTTGGCAGAGTATGTCTACGAATGTTTTATTCTAGTCGTCAATTCTGTTTGTTTGAGTTTTAGGGAGGACAGGTTGCAGAGTCTCTAACTTTTGTTTTCAAATATATATTTTAGGTTTGTCCCTCTCCTCCAGATTTAATTTAAAAAAAAATAATAATTGAATGTTCCAAGGTTAGGACTGCGTGAAGTTTGCCCGTCTTTATTACTGCAGTTTGTATTTCCTTTGGGATAACGAGCCACCTGCAAAGTTAAATTTGTTTAGTTTAATAAATTTCTTGGGTGTTTTTGCACAACTGCTCACTCTCCCCTCTTGTTCAAGTTCATATTTCACCGATAATTGTTTTTGAAGCTTCTGTGTTTATAATGTGACCTACCATGGCCAACGTGTGATTTCTTAGTTGAGACCTTGTTTGTTTGTTTGTTTTTAATTTGTGCTTTGTTCTGAGGTTACACCTACAAGCTCTCTTGATTTTATTAAGAAAGTTGAGAACTCAGTTTAAGAGTGGCATTTATTTTCACAAATTATGGTGTTTCACGGAAGTAGAAATTCAGTTAAACATTTGTTGAGACTAGCAAGAATAGATTGATCGATTCATGGATTCTAAGACCAGGACAGACCATTTTGATGATCTAGTATGACCTCCTATATAACACAGGCCATAGAACTTCCCCAAATAGGAATAAAAAGGGTAGCTTTTTGTAATTCAAGTACTGGAGTGGGAATCTAGGGGAGGTGGATTCACTTCTTGATCTAGGATAGACTTCCTATGTAGGACATTGAACAAGTCACTCAGGCGATAAATTGTCTAAAATGTCAGCTCCCTTTTAGGTACCCAAATAAATGGCCAGATTTTCAAAAGCACTCAGCGTACTATGTGCCAAACTCTCAAAAATTTAGCCATAAATCTCAGAATGTCTGCCTGTTGGAGAACACTTTTGAAAGTGTGTTCCTTATTAAATGCCTAATTGTCATCTATAGCAGCCATTCACAGTCATTCATGATGATAATGATAGTCATTGGACCAGACGAAGAGGGAGAATGACTCTAGCCTGGTGATTAGGGCACTCATCTAGGATGTGGGGAGATTCAAGTCTCAGGTCCAATGATTATTTATGTATGTGGAGCAGGCCCCATACTAGAATCACCTAGTGGTTAGGCAATGTGGGGGGATCCAAGTTCAAATCATTTCTCCACATCAGTCAGAGTGAGGAACCGAACCTGGTCTCAAACATCTCAGGTGAGTGCCTTAGGCCATGGCTACACAGGTGCTTTACAGCACTGCAACTTTCGCACTCAGGGATGTGAAAAAAACACCATCCTGAGTGCTGCAAGATACAGTGCTGTAAAGCCTCAGTGTAAACAGTGCCGCAGCACTGGGAGCGCGGCTCCCAGCGCTGCAAGCTACACCCGTAGAGGATGTGGAGTACGTGCAGCGCTGGGAGAGCTCTCTTCCAGTGCTGGCACTGTGACCACACTCGCACTTCAAAGCGCTGCCGCGGCAGCGCTTTGAAATTTCAAGTGTAGCCATACCCTTGGACTGAATTGAATGCTGAGCTAAAGCTTTGGGAGTGGGGAGAAAGCAGTAGCACCCCCACCCCATTTTGTGAATCTAATTGTCCTTTGCTTTTGTAAAAATGCCAGAATTAAAATAAAAAATTTCAAGTTTAGTCAAAATGAAAAGTTATTTCAATGTTACTGAAAGGTTTCTTGGTTCAGTCAAAACTATTTGGCCAACTTGACGTGAATTTACTTGTAATTTTGGTGGATCTGAAGCAGCATTTTACACTCAACTAAACCATTGAGGGGGGAGAAGTTTCACCTAGCTCTAATTATGATAGTTCTGTGCCAGATTTCTTTGGTGCACACATTAACTTTCTCTGTTCTTACTATGTCACTGTCATGTACCTAAATTTAAGCTTATGGGTGCTATTACCCCTTAAGGCAACAATGTCAAGTATTTAACTAATAGCCCTGCCAAGTTTTCAGTAAAAACTCAGTTCAGTCACTGAAAGATTATGTAAGGAGATAGGTCAGGTGTCCAGCCAAACACAGAAGAATCAAAACTGTCCTGTTGAGAATGGTCTGGAGGCAGATAGGAAGAACCCCTTCTTTCCTGTCCCCCAGATGCATGGCTTCTGTAGGAGCTTCTAGGAGCTGAGTGAGAGCCAATGAAGAGGTGAGCAGAGTCCCTTTACCACTGGAGAAGCCCCAACATCCATGAAGAGCTCAGATAAACTATTTGTAGGGAACCAAACCCATGACTATTTCGACAACAGGAGACTTGACAAGAAGTTTTGCTAGCTGATTCTTCCCAGATATGGACTCCCCTAAGATTGCTTACTCACACAGAGGAATGAATGAGGTTAAAACACAGAAAAAAAAAGTTTAAAAAGGAGTATTAGAAATTTGTGAAGAAAAAAATTAGTACACACACACAAAAAAAGGAGGACCGTATCTTCAGCTATGCTTGAGAGGCACAGCTGTGGCTATAAGCCACTTTTGTGCTCCCCATATCCTGATGTGGCTGGGCAGCAGCCTGAGACCTCAGAGCACCTCAGAGTCACCTGAAGACTTCTGTAACTTTGCTGGCTGTGTCAGGTTTCATGGGGTGTCCTGTGCCATGCCTATTATGCAGATCACAGGGATGGGGGGATGCCACTCAAGCATCCCCTGTGGCCAGGGAAGCTGGCTTTTAGGACAATTTTGTCCTGCTGAAGTGACACAAATATACCATAATGCAAACAAAGCTATGGCCCAGAGCGTACATGGAGCTTACATATTCTGAGGTTGTGAGTTTTTTTCCCCTCAATTCATTGCCCAGATTTTAGAGACAGCACACTAGGAGGAATTGGGCATCTTATTTTGTACCTGCAATAAATGTGACAGCAATGGTGAATACACACAGACCAAAAGATATTCTTCTTAACCTCAAGGCAACAATTTCTGGCCTTCATGTAAAGATTGTGTATGATCCATTGCAGATAAGGCATAGCTGTTGTGTATGACTGCCTTAACAAACTTGAATCTATAGTCACCATAAATAATGACAGCTACCACATGGAGGTGCCTTAGGCATTCTTTACAAAGGTCAGTCAAAAGAATGTTCCAATTCACTGCTTTTTATTTTTACCATTGCCTACTAGCACAAATCCAATTACTTCTGTTTTGTATATCACTATCTTCATCAGGAACACACAGCAGAAAGCAAAACATACTTAGGTGACACTTTCTTAGCTGTAGGCAGATCTGATTAATGAGGCAGAGCTGAAATTAACTTTTTTTCTCATGTCAAGTAGATTTTCTGAGTAGTGCAAAATTGCCTTTATAATGCTGTTCATTAACATTTTAACCGCCAATAAGCATGTTGAAATATAATGTACTTCTTAAACTGAATTAGCCATCCATCCATGTCCTATTATCCCTGTAAATATAATGCAATATGATTTGCTATTAACAGCCTCATATTTATCCATTTAGATAGGAAATACAGCCCTCTCTGCCGAGCCAGATAGCTGGAAACAAGCCTATGGACTTTAAGGAGACAGCACTGATGTAAGTGAGAGGTACATTTGGCCTAATATATTTTAGGGGCTTTTAAAAAGTATATAAATAGGCAGAGCCTGGAGAATGTCAGTATTTTGATTAATTAAGAATACAAAACTTATTCCTGCTAGATGTACTGTAGACACATACACAATCTAAAAAAATGAAAACAAACAGTATAATGAGAAGGAGCACAGAGGCCCAGCTAAAATTAATAAACAAAGGAATTCTTCAGAGTATATTGCAAGCAAGAGTATTTCAACTTTTAAAGCGGATACATGGCACAGCATACTCCTTTCTACATTTGCCTTCCCATCTGTATACAGCCAGATTCTAATAATACTTCTTAAGTAATCCCACAGAAATCAAGAAAGGGTATTTTTTTTTAAAAAAAAAAAGTGGATACATACAAAATGTGTGATAGTCTGGCTGGTGAAAGAATGGGCCAAATCCTCCACTGGAGTAAATCCATGATTCCATTAGCTTCAGCGGAATCCTCATTTTAGACCAGCTCAGGATATGTCTATATCTTACTGTGAAATTAGGCCATAAAGCCATTTAGTCAATGCAAAGGACAAACTTACGGCATGAGCTACTCAACCAAACAACCTGCATTAAAAAGATTAAGAGCCCCATTACTTGTCTTCAAATGACTAGTTTCCCAATTGCAAATACAGAAACAATAACCATATTTGTTATCTGTAGAGCTATAAACACTTAGAGAAGCCAGATGTAGATCCTGTTCCTACAAACATTTAGGTACAAACAATTTTATGCATGCGAGTTCAATGCATGGACTACTCACATGAATAAGCATTTGTAGAATTGAAGCATTGGGCCCTGATTGACAAAAGCATCTTTTTCAGGAAAATATTTATGCACATGATTAAGTTTTTCAATGAATCAAGGCCTTAGGGATTCTAAGAGAGCCATTTCTCAGACTGCTTGAGGAAAATGTATTTCTTCTGCAGTAGTGCCTCTCACCTGCAGAGTGCCTCCTAGTGTCATTGTGCACCATTGCAGGGATTTTCTCAGTTTAGCACTTCCTTTTCCCATTCTGGCACTACAAGTGTCATATGTGGCCTAGTGCTCTGGCTAGAGTATGTCCCAGTTCTTTACCCTTTGGGGGTTAACAGAGAAGTCTAAACAATAAGAAAATCCAAAACCTAATGTCTTTTTAAACCTGGCTTTCAACTCCCAACTGGTGCTCACAGTTCTTAGCCTCTCCATTTCTGGTGCTTTTAGTCTGTGGGAGGGTAGGACAACCTAGGTCCACCCTCTACTCTGGGTTCCAGCCCAGACACCCTATGCTAGGTGGATAAGGATTGTTTCTTCAATCCATCCACCACTTCACTGACACTGAACCTGGCCCTATCTTCACAAACTCTTTCCTGTTCCTGCCTGGATCTGTGGTTCCTCACAGCTTCTGCTTAGCCAGCTATGACAGTGAGGTCTCAAAGACTTCTCCCAGCCCTACTCTGCAGAAGCTGGACTTTATAGCAAGCAGCCCCTTGCCTTTAGAGCATTTGATAGCTCCCTCCTCCAGACAGGAGTCATTCCTCAACCCACTCCCTGTATTCAGCCTTCTTGTCTCAGAATAGCCAGTTCTTCCCTCCTTCTAGCAGGAGCTCCCACTCTTCCTGGAGCTGGGAGTTGTGGCTTAGGTCTCTTGCCTTGGAATAGTCAGCTGCAAGATTTTTGCTATCTCCCCTCAGCTGAGCACTCTCTCCACTTAACCGTCCAATCTGTAGTGTTCAGCAGGCCAGTCTTTTCCTGTCAGCATCTCCTTGCTGCGAGGGAGGAGGCAGATTTTATGCTAGTCCCCTTCTCCCAACTCTTTCCCAATCGATTGGGTGAGAGGGGAACCTTGCCCCACCCTCTCGGCAAGGTTTTGGGCACTTAAAAAGTACAGTGTTGGGACTCCTTCCCCAAGCACCTGCAGCTTTCTCTGTCAGACTCTTTAAGAGTCTTAAAGGGCCATACCAGGTGGTGGAGTGAGTTGACCACCAGGCATTATTGCTTCACATGGCAGAGAACCTGTCACATCTTTATTCTAGTTAGTAGTTTTGTCATGGCGCACCAATTCCCCCTTTCCTTTTACCATTTTCAATTTGCTTTATCAAAATCCATAGTTCGTTTGCTTTTGATTTTTCCAAATACCTGTAACTTCAATTTTAAAAGGCCTCCTTGTTATAAACTTGGCTTGCTAGCTCTACCTTAACTCAAGACAATTCATAATATATTTATTTACACTGGGAAAAGTAGCTGTGAAGGTAACATTGATATAATTGTACAACACCAGAATAGTGATACTTCTGAAGATTCGTTACGATTATGTACTTTATTACCCAAGAATGGGTTACAGTTTGTATACATTAGAAACTAATAATATAGTATTCAGCTCTCACGTTAGTGCAATGCATCCAAAGTTCTCAAAGCACTTTATAAAAGATGTCAGTATTTCCTCTATTTTACAGATGGGGAAACCGAGGCATGCTGAAAGCAGTGACTTGCCCAAGGTCTCACAGCAGGACAGTGGTACAGCCAGGAATTGAACCCAGCTCTTCCGTTTCCCTCTCCAGTGCCCTATCAAAGTATGTCTAAGTAATAAGACTGTGAAAGTGAAGAGATGGTTAAAGTATCCATACGATTATCCAAATACCTGCTAGTGTTGCAGTGCCTCCTGAACTGTCAGTTGGATTACCCTTATCAATCCTTAACCCCGTGGCTAGATCATGATTATTGCATTATTCTTGAATTTCAGATTACTGCATTTCCTTAAATAAATTAAGTGTGAAAATGATCTGTCAGAATTGGAAATGAGCGGATGGAATTGAAATATCATTTTGGGAAGAGCTGCCTTTGGCAATATATAAGGAATATGGCTTGTTATAAGACAGTAAGTTACCCACAAATAGATTCAGTTGATTATAAGCAAGTATTTAGAGTGGCATTTTCAAAAGTGCTTTTGAATTTTTCCATTGACTTCAATAAGAGAAGAAGAATTAGGCCAACACTGAGCACTTCTGAAAAAAAAAAAAGTCTCAACTTTAATAGCTAAATTGTGTGTATCCAAATATCAGAAAAACTACAATAGTAAAAATCATGGGACTGGATAGGACCTCGAAAGGTCATCTAGTTCAGTCCCCTGCACTCATGGCAGGACCAAGTTTTATCTAGATCAGTGGTTCCCAAACTTGTTCTGCTGCTTGTGCAGGGAAAGCCCCTGGCAGGCCGGGCCAGTTTGTTTACCTACTGCATTTGCAGGTTTGGCCAATCACGGCTCCCACTGGCCTTGGTTTGCTGCTCCTGGCCAATGGGAGCTGCTGGAAGTGGCATTTTTTTTGTTTCTTACTGGTTGCTGCTTCCAGCAGCTCCCATTGGCCTGGAGCAGTGAACCACGGCCAGAGGAAGCCGCGATTGGCCAAACCTGCAAATGCAGCAGGTAAACAAACCAGCCCACCATGGGCTTCGCCCACACAAGCGGCGGAACAAGTTTGGGAACCACTGATCTAGACCATCCCTGTCAGGTGTTTGTCTAACCTGCTTTTAAAAATCTCCAATGACAGAGATTCCACAACCTCTCTACACAATTTATTCCAGCATTTAACTGCTTTGACAGTTAGGATGCTTTTTCCTAATGTCCAACCTAAAACTGCCCCTTGCTGCAATTTAAAACCATTGCTGCTTGTCCTATCCTCAGAGATTAAGGAGAACATTTTTTTCCTCCCTCCTCCTCCCTTTTACGTGTTTGATAATGGGTTTGTTTAGGCTGGAGAAGAGGGTACTGAAAGAAGACATAGCAATTTTTTTCAATATTTCCTCATATGTCATGTTTTTTATACATTTCTAGTATTTTTTGTTGTTCTTCTCTGAACTTACTCCTATTTGTCACATTTTTCCCAAAATATGGCATCCAGAAGTGGACACAACACTCCAGTTCATGCCTAATCCTAATCAGCATGGAATAGAGTGGAAGAATTACCTCTTGTGCCTAGCTTACAACATTCCTGCTAATACATCCCAGAACAATGTTTGCTTTTTTATATTTTTTGCAAGTGTTACATTGTTAGCTCATATTTAACTAGTGATTTTAGTGATCCACTATGACCCCCAGATCCCTTTCTGCAATACTCCTTCCTAGGAAGTTATTTCCCACTTTGCAGGAATGCAACTGATTCTTACTTCCTATGTGGAGTAATTTACATTTGTCCTTATCTTCAAGAGCATCCAAATTTTGGGATTTTACAAGAGTACGGCAACAAAATTTGACATGACATTACTTTGGCAGTTATTAATAACAATATAAATATTTTCAATAATTTGTTTGGAATTAATTTTTTCTCTAGTGTTCTATAGAAAAAAAAAGGTCATTACACTCTGCAGTACCAGATTATCATTAGATATTTGGACCCTGTAAGAAATTGGCTTTGACTGCCTATTGTAAGAATGCAATTTCAGTTATTAGGATAATCAATCACATTAAAATATTTTATTTTTTTTGCAAAAGTTCTTTATGAAACATCCTCTGGAACATTCAAAATGATTTTTAAAAAAGCTTAATATAGTCATTTAAATTAGCTTGCATTAACGGAGGCAGAAGTAATGCATTGTGCCTTGGAAAAATGTTGTTAAAATAATTGTGCTCTATCAATAATGTACCATGAGAAATACATTATGTCGTGATTTAAACTCTAAAAACCTCATTTATTATTGACCAGATTTGGGTGATTGGGGGCAGACGTAGGGTGAGGGGGAAATTACCTTTTACATGAAGTTGTCATGTGCTTCATCTTAGACCCCCGGTTATTCAGTTGATATCACTTTTATACCACAACACTGTTTTGTTGTAAAGATGGAGATCAGAATTCTTGCTTTTAGGAATTAAGTGTCTCAAATATCAGTCACTTTCTTTAAAAAAAAAAAAAAAAAGACAATCTTATGGAAAGCAAAGTAACATTAGTCCCTTACTTGACATTGCTCTTTATGTCCTACCATTACGCAACTCTGAAAAAAAAATCTCTTACGTATTCAAATTGCTATTTCACATTCATCTGTATATGTTGCCACTCACTTTACCAGAAAACACTCATTGTACACCTGGAACCAGAGTCTAATGCTTGATAGGCTTAATGGGCTCTGATAGAATTCACTTTTTCCTATTCTTTGGAGTAGGGTAATTTAATTTCATTCCAGCCCTCAGAAAGCATGATGATAGTGTATTTAATTGATTTGATCACTTATGGGATATCAAGGATGTGTTGTCATTCCTCTGATTAGAACAGATGTTATCAGCATGCTCAGGAAATTTTCCTTCAGCATTCTAAGGATACCTAGTTCAAGGTTAAAATTTGTGAAGTTGGCAGGTAGTGGTTCACACCAAGTTCTTTTTAGTCTATCCTGAATTGTGTCATGTATAGTTTTACCATTTTCAGAAAATGGCTATGCCTTTCCTAACCTAGCTGCTAGTAAACAGAACTTCTAGCCAAAATGTTTTCTTCTAACTGGTCCTCCTTTTCATGCATTTCAAGTAATTCTGATCAGGATATTTTCCTACCAAACCGGGAGAAGTGAGGCAGATTTTTCCAGCACTCCCCTCTCACTCATTGATCAAATACAGGGTTTTTGGGTTTTTTTGGTTGTTTTTGCATTTAAATGGACTGCATATGCACATGTACACCTTCAGTTACCATGCCATTATGGTGCACCTGCCATTTAACTACACTGTGAAGCAGTGTACTACCCCTTGAGGGGTCAACCAGGAGCTCACAGCCTGGTAGAATCAAAGAAGCTTCCTGATCTGTGTAGGACTGCTCTATTTAAATAGGAAGAGGAAGCAGATGAGGGGAGCTGAAACTAGAAACTACACAATTGGCAAAGGGTGATGATATCTGGCCAGCTCCCTGAAGTCTGGCCTGACCAGACACAGCGACTTTTGGTTTTGAGTTTTAGATTTTGGCATTCTGAACATGGGCCCCAAGGTCCAATTTTGGCTTGCATGTGCTTGTTATGTAGTTTGAAAACAATATGATTAAGAGGGTTAGTGAAATTTAGTCATTCTGAAAATGATAAGGCTGAAACCACTGGAAAATGGGGTCCACCATTTAGTCATTAAGTGAATATTTTATAACAGAACGTTCAATATAATAATCTCAAATTGCTTTACCAAAACTGAACACTGATAAAATGATTATAGCATCTATTAGTCAGATTCTGATATTCTTTATCTCATTAGTAGCACCTTGCTTCACAATTAATTAATCTCATTGACTGCAATGGAAACATAGAAATACTGCATCCGACCAGATGGTTCAGAGGAAGGTACAAGAAATATACAGTAAGCAGATATGGCATAAACTGCTCTGCACATTAGGTTTCCCCATAATCCTTACTAGTTCAGCCGAAAACTAAACCCTGAAACATGAGATTTTAACCTCTTTCAAAGTCTATGTTAGCATTAACTCTAGATAGACTGATCCATAAGTGTCCAAGTAGATTTACTCCTGGAGTAATGAACAGAATTTGAGTAAAGACATGGGATTCTGACCATGTCTTGGGCTAAAATTCTTTAGCACTGAGTTTTGCTTGAGAAACAACTGATTTAGAACTGCAGGATTAGGCCCACTAATAGTTACTGGTGATTAATTTGCCATAAACAGAGAGAATTGTTGAAATATGGTTATAAGAATCAATTTATCCTGGAGATGAGCTGTAAACACTCTATTCTATTACTGCTGGGACTATTTTCACTAAGTTCAGTAATGTTACAGTAACAGAAACGCTAGATTATATGTAATTATATTTTGTGCAATTGTTAAGTGATGACTGTCTTGATACTTTGCTATGCTGCATCTCTACTAGGTATACAACACAGATTGCTGAAGCAATTGAAATTAAAAATGAATATGTAAGTACTCAAAAGAGAGCTCTTACTAAAACAAATCACAGTGCTGAAAATTTAAAGAGATGCAATTACAGTGTTTTGGTGCTATTTGGGCAATCATTGGCAGACAGGGATAGATCACCCTTGGGATGTAAAATCCTGAGTGACCAATGACCCTGTTCTTTCTTAACCCTTTACACCTGTCAACACTAGACAGTCCCACGAGGAACAACTCATACATCAGTGGATTGCAGCACTCTTACTGAACTGTCACCATTTATGGATCTTTGACTATTCTCCAATTCTTACACCTGGCCTGCTTCTCCGTCTTCATTCCAGAACAGTGTCTTCAGTCTTGCCCCACCAACAAGGAGCACTGATCCTCAGCAGCTCCTTTCATGGGCCAAATGCTACTAAACAGTGCCAGTTGGCCAATAGTCCTCAGAAATCCCCTACCCACTTAGTTGTCCTCACTATTACTGCTCCTTTGTCTGCCTCTTGTAAACATCATCCCTATTACATTTCCCCATAGGCCCAGACATCAGGTTTCTGCTGGCTATATGACCATGCTATCGAAAAGTTTGGTAGTACTAACATAGAAATATTTCTATTTTACCTGTACCTCTGTAACATAGAAAATAAAATAATTAGATTGAGTACCTACTAAACAACCCAGTAATTTGCCAGAGCTGTGTAGTTTAGATCTGAATTCAAGTTTCCTGGAAGATCAGAACAGTGCTGTTCAGACTAAAAGTTCTCGGGTCAAGCCAGAAGTTCAGATCTGGATCATGACCCAGATTCACACTTTTCCAGAATTTGAGGGAAGATATAGGGATATTGGATCCACTGTTATGGACCCATCTCAGTTACAATCATCTTGAAGATCAGGCCATCATTATAGATACGCTGCAGAGCATTCACAGTGGAATCCTTCCTAAAGGTATAATTACTTGGATGTGCCAGGAGATAAGTGCAATAGAGCTTTTTCTGGCTCTGTTACCACTCCCCTTTCTGTGAGAGGGATGATCTAAACCAAAAACTATTGTTCCTACGATAATTACACACTTTTCTTAGAAAATGCATTAACCACAAGAAAAACATTTTTCCATACTGTACCTACTGTCTGCTATTGATTCTATCTCTCATGATAGACAAGCATGTCATAATTAATCTCTGTGAAATTGCTGTTACTTCCCCTTCTGTTCATGGAACTATGATTGAAGGTTTTGTTGCTGTCAAATAACCATTATAGAAAGAAACCCTTTATTAAGAAGCCAATATTTTAGCACTAGACCATAATTCAAAATTGTTTAAATATAATGCACTATCAATATTCCTTTTGAAGAAGTACAGTAGGTATATATGAGTGACAAATTATTACAAAGGCAGTTTTTTCTTTTTACAGCAATGTGATAAAAATGTCCTAGTGTACTAAAAGTTCTAATTTCACAATAAGGTTTTTCTGACTTTTTACTGTATATATTATAAAAATTAAGTTTGTGGAGGAATCAGGTAGCACAATAATTACCAACTTGAAGATCTTCCAAATGTCAAAGCTGTATCATGGACTAACCAAAAAAAAAAAAAAAAGTAATAAAAAAAATCATTACTGAAAATGTGGATGCTGAGATGAAATTATTCCTGTCAAAATGATTAAATAAGTTTACAAACAGACATCTAGTCCAAAACTTAACCAGAAAAATTCATTGTCAGACAAGAATGAGAAAGCATCATGATAGATCAGTAATCCATTTGTCTTATATTCTCCCTGTCTAGACACGTAGAGTTCTTTAATAGCTGGTAAACACTGAATCTTTGAAATGTTAAAAACTAGAACCTCAAGTTTTGTTTTTCAGTCGAAAGAATATTCTTATTCTCTCTCTCCCCTCTCCATCCCCTTCGAACACATAGACAGATGGGTTAGGGGATGAGTAGGCTGTTTTGCCTTATAGAAAAAGGAAAAAAACTTGCATATTTCCCATTTCCCCTTACTGCAACAAAGAACGCTCCTGGAACAAACTCAAATTTATTGGCGAGTACAACAGCAGCCTAATGCAACTGGTGAGTTCCAAGATCATTGGCAACTAACAGTTCTGTCGATTATAGGGGCTATAATTCAGCCAAAGAAGACACGAAGTGTTCAGTAAAAGAAAGCAGCACAGATGCAGGACTATACACAAGACTAAACTATCCAATATTTGTTTTCAACACAGATCTCATTATTGTCTTCTTCCAGGTGTTCCTTTTGCTGACTTGACTTTAACAAATCACTCCAGCTTCTTTGGAGATGCTCATATGAATAAAGAAATCTCTGCTCTTACCCCAGCAGTGTCTTACTCCAGAAATGACAAATATTTACTGCGACAGAATCAGGTGCACCGTATTTTGGAGTGAAAGCCAAGCCATTTTAAGGATGATTACAGTTTACTCTTTTCTACTTGTTAGTTGAAAAGCCTAAGAAAAACACATTGAAAACAAAATGTTTCTTTGTCAGGCTGGCTGATCGTTGTTGAAGTAGAATACAGAAGTATCAGCCAATGGTATTATGCATAATGAGAGGCTTTAAAAAAAATAGAAAAGAAAAGAAAACCAATTTTGAAATGCAGAGAATATATTGTTCAGGACTCTGAAAAACTCTGCAGTATTCTGAGACCTATGATAAATTAAAGGTCCATTCGCTAAATACATTTGCTCTTTTATGTCCTAAATAAGAGATTTTATCAAGTGATAATAGCAAATCAATTACAGAAATAAATCATTTTCAAAGAAATGATCACAGCTGGGTAAAACTTCTGTATTTTGCTGCATATTCAGTTTATGACAAGACCGAACACCATATGAGATTTCCAGAATATATCCCTGGTGCAAAACATAACCCAACTCCATCAAGGTTCACCATCATTGTTGTGAATTACACTGTCATTTTTTCTTAAAAACAGTTGCTTTTCCTCCAAGAAATAATGAAAATTCCATTGACAAGTTAGTTGTAAGCAAAGGTCTAGAAGAAATGTTATGTTTATGCAGTTGGCAAGGAAGGAAAGGGAAAGCCAGAAGCAGCACTCTGCCAGGGAATAATTTTATAACAGCAATAATGCCATAGCTTTCAGAGAAGCAAGGCAAGACTTGATCTATTGTCTTCTTGATATGTGGGTGCAATTACAATCATCAGGAAAGTGACTTAGTGATCTAGCATTTTAAGTAGGAGACCAGGTGTCAGCTAAGATAGTAGCAGTCACATAAGCACTAGGAAATATGCAGCCTCAATGGGACAGAATAATTTCCAGTCATGCAGAGAATGAGAGTCTACTATAGTAGTGGCTACACCCTCCTTCTCCCTCCACTCTGGAAATCAGCATCCCTCCCCTCGATACACACTCTTTGTAACAGCTCTGTCCTCCCCAGGCTGTAGAGGATGCCCTGAAATTCTGCCTTGCTCCTATAAGGAGCATGCAAGCTTACGAAGGGGAGATTCTTTACACAGTAAACAGAAGGTATGCTTCTCCCCCCAGCCTATCAGCACAGCAATATAAAACAGAAGAAGGGAATACTGAAGATTTATAACATGAAACTTCACACTTAGCAAACTTCTACAACCAGATAATTAAAACCATGTTAAAATGCTAGAGATGATAATACTCAAATGAATAAGGTGAGCATTAGTAAATTGCACTGTGCCTTTCCTTGAAGCAGTGTTTCCCAAACTTGGGACACCGCTTGTTTAGGGAAAACCCCAGTTGGGCCGGTCCAGTTCGTTTACCTGCTGGGTGCATAGGTCCGGTCGATCGTGGCTCCCACTAGCCACGGTTCACTGCTCCAGGCCAACGGGAGCTACTGGAAGCGGCGCAGGCCAAAGGACTTATTGGCCACCACTTCCAGCAGCTCCCACTGGCCTGGAGAGGCATTTTGCCTGACCTGCGGACGCAGTAGGTAAACAAACCGGCCCAGCCCAGCTGAGATTTTCCCTAAACAAGTGGTGTCCCAAGTTCTGGAAACACTGCCTTGAAGGATATGTGAGGCTTGCTGGTGAATTGCCATAAAAACACTAGGTCAGTAATTCACATAAGCCTTCCCTGCTATCCCAGGGTCCAAAGACTTCCTCTCCAGCATTCCTAGTGCACAGAGTGTGAGAAAGACATAACAGGGTGGGATTCCTACACATCAGTCATTGCAGCTGGAGTGCAAATTAGAGCAGCTCTCAATGCTACTCTAAGTTTCTGCATGAGGAGCTAGTCCTGCCCCCATCATGACTGCTCCCATTGATGTTTGCTCAAGACGTTTATCTCTTGGACACAGAATAGCAAATAACAAACATCAAAGTGTAGCAGAAAAACATTGCCTAGCTCTGGGGGTTCTTACCTTGCCCACACAGCCCAGCCTTCTCCCAGGCCATCTCTCTCTCTCTCTTACTGTTCCTGGAGCCACTGCTTCAATGGGCGGTGCCTGGAACACCTGTGTGAGCCTGAGAGTGCATTGCAGTTAACTCCTTGCTTGACAGGGGGCTGGTAGGGCCTTTGCTCCCTCTCACAATGCATCAAAACAAAGATAAACAGATGACAATTAAAAAAGGGGACAAGAGGATTGCTTGTGTTGTCCTTAAGGTATCAGATACAAATAGAGGACTGAATAACAAGCCACATTCTCCATTTCTTGAAATGAGCATTTAAACAAGTTCTCCTTTATCTTGGGCCAAACCACAACCCCGAAGGGACACAGAAATATTAGGAATCTGCAGTGTAGGAAAGCTTTATTCCTGAGTTGCAAGTTCTTCTCCAAAGCTCTGCTGACACAAACTCCACAACCCCAGTAGCTGGCTCCCTTTGAGAGAGAAAGGGCTATTAGATTAGTACACAGTGGCAGCTGCAGAGGAGCTATGGAGCAGCTAATGCCATTTCTCTGTCAAGTGATCCCCTCGAAAAGTATTTGTTGGGACTCCGGTGCTGGCCTGTGTTGGTGCCGCTATGGCAGAAATTCTACATCTGAAAAATAATTCTTCCTTGTGCTCCCTGACATGTAGCAGGAATACACTTATTGCTACATGCCTTCAGGTGTGCCATGCAACCCTCTGCATACCTGACCAACTACCAGATTCGTACATGGGCAGGGCAGGATGAAGGCCCCACCTCCTGCCCATTTCATTTGGGGGGGGTCTCTGTGATCTAGAAAGTGCAGGAACTGAAATTGTGCCCAGCTGCTTCACATGGTGCAAAAGTAGGGGGACTATGCCTGTGCCTTCCTCTCCTTCATGTGCCTGGAACAGCTGGGCACTATTTTTCCTTTCTCTGTGGGCTTCTTGTGCTGTAGCTGGCAGTATTTGTCTATTCCAAGCAGGGATTTAATTTCACTGATGCTCACAAAGAAAACATGTGCTTCCACTGACCACTCTCTATTTGTACTCTCTTTCACCTTTCCAGTCTACTGCTATAAGCTACTTGTCTCAGAATGTACAGTAGTTTAGTCTCAGACAGAATGAAAAAGGAGAATCACCAGAGAGGAAGTTAATGGCCATCAGCAGTTATATCACCAGCTCTCCGTTCAATAGCTCAGCAGGCACTGAGCTATGGGAATTGTGCTGCTTCCCCTATTGTTTCTCTTCTCTGGCTGCTGCTACTATACCCACAATCACTTCTCTGGGGTACTAGCCAGAAAAAACAATGCCTCCTGGAGAATAGCAGCCTGTCAGTGTTAGCTGATAATCTAAGAAATAATTGTCTCACTTAGCCATTGTCAGAAATATATGTTCTTCATAATGGCTATATACTTACATTTTGAAACCAAACAATCCCACATCCAGTAAAAGGCATGTTTTCCTTCTAGAGACAAAACTTCCCTCATTCTAGGTAGTTCATCTCCTTAGCTGCTTCTGTTTTGGTTTTACATCATCCTCTTCAAGACCATCAGCATATTTCCTACCTGTGACTTAAAGCTGAAATAAACCTTCAGATGCTTTGTTCTAGTACATCAGGAATAACATGGCCACAGTTAGTCCAGAATGTTGCAAGTGCTTATGCATGTGCTTTACCGCCATGGATTAGTCCCACTGAAGTCAATTAACATTGGCTGTCATCTGAGCAGTAAAATTAAGCTTATAGAATATTAGGGTTGGAAGGGACCTCAGGAGGTCATCTAGTCCAAACCCCTGCTCAAAGCATGACTAATCCCCAAACAGAATTTTATTCCCGTTCCCTAAATGGTTTCCTCAAGGACTGAATTCACAACCCTGGGTTTAGCAGGCCAATGCTCAAACCACTGAACTTATGCTTAAGTACTTCCTGTATCAAGATTTTGCCTCTATGATTTTTCCATGTACTTAGTGGTGTGCACCACCAGTGAAATCCTGGAGAACAGGAAGAGCTGTAAAAGATCAGCCATAGCTACTATTTCTATACAGGAGAAATATGGTATTTTGGTGATTGCAAACAGATAGGAAACTATATTTAGGCACCCAGTCTTACAAAGGATAGCTATATTGTATGTTTATACTGTATATATTTAAAAATTCCAAATTTAGAGAAAGCTGCCTACAAATACAGTACAGATAAGATCCAATTTTACCTTCCTTTGATTTTAGCTCATTTGCAAACTGATTTTGTCCATACTACATTCTGGGAGTTTTCCCTATTGGCTCTAAAAATATATTTCATTAAGTAGAGCAGTTCATTCATTTTGATTATGCTCAGACCTCCATTCATCACCTATACCTAAGTATCTAATCTGATTAACATAAAGTGATGAATGTTACTGCAGTTAACTATAATGAGTACAAACTTTAACAACTAGATTTCCTTACGTGGCAGAAAGAGTCTTCTCTACCTTCATTTCTACTGTCAATTGTTTTAGTGTGTGCTCTGTTTTTTAAAAAATAATTAATGCCAAATGGTGAAGGACAAATTATCAGTGTGATGCTTGACACAGTTGATTGACCAGAGGCAGTACTAGCCCACTGGGGACCCTAAACAGGAATATTTTGGGGAGGCAACTACATGCAACACATAATTAAAAGGGAATAGGGGCCCCCCCTTGAGCTGCTCCGGCCCCAAGCAATTGTTTAGTCAGCTTATGCCTAGCACTGGGTCTGCTTGAGCCACAAAAGAATTGTTTCGACTCTGGCTGAGGCTCTATTTAAAATTTTTTCAAAACCACAAATAAACTAGATGTTGTATAGTGCGTATGTAACCGAGGCTTGCTTGATGTGGTCCTCTGTCCCCATCTAGCAGCACCTAGACCATCTAGATATTGATGAGTCTGCTACAGCCTTAGTGAAAAGTGGCATGGCTTTTAGCTCATGCTAGAGGCTTATAGACTGAATGCTTGTCTACACTACCCACCGGATCATCAGGCAGCGATCAGTCTAGTATAGACATGATAAATTGACCGCTGAGCTCTCTCTCGTCAACTCTGGTACTCCACCAGAATGAGGAGTGCAAGCGGAGTCGATGGGAGAGCCTCAGCTGTTGACTTACCGCAGTGAAGACACTGTGGTAAGTAGATCTAAGAACGTTGACTTCAGCTATTCACGTAGCTGAAGTTGCATATCTTAGATTGACTCCACACGGTAGTGTAAGCAAGCCCTAAGCTTCAGAGGTCCCAGGGTGAATTCCAATGAAAACTGGGGTCTGTCAGCGTGACACATAAAAAAATTTCCTTCATGCTGTATCTGGAGACAAAGAGGATCTCCAGCTGTATTGCCTCACTGTGGGTGTCCCATGCCTAGCTATGCAACCACAGATCCTTTTGAAAGTGGTGTGGGGAAGGCTGGGGACACATATGTTCCTCATGCCCTAGTTGTCAATAGCCAAATGTATAAGTAGCCAATGCCCAGGGAAAATTCTTCATTCCACTCTTTCTTCAGGACACAATGGTCAAGGAACACATTCCTTCTCCTGTAGTAGACCCCAGCATGTTTGGCTCTTGCTATGATTCACATGTATCGTCAGAAGCTGTAGATTTCAGAGTGGTAGCCATGTTAGTCTGTATCAGCAAAAAGGACGAGGAGTACTACTTTATGACAGTTAACTCAAGGCTAGTCTATTCTAAGAAGTCACTTTGGGTCTACAACATGGGAAAACACAAAAGCTGAGGCTACCTTGAGATACCTCCCCAAAACATGCTGTCTCATTCATGAAGTGAGAACAGTCATGCTGCCTCATTGAGTTTAACTCTTCTCTTATAGAGCAAGAGAGAGACCTACCAAAGGGCCTGAGTAATACAATGATCTGCTGCTAACTGGCTACATTTTGTGTCACCAGCTGAGGTTCAACTAATCAACAATTTGAACATGCCTAAGGTTTGCAACCTTACAATATTCCTTCATGTTAATACTGCTTCTTTGGCTGAAACATATGGCCTGATTTCTGGAACACGCTCAGCCATTTTATTCATGCAGTTACCACTCTTACAATTATCTGCTGCTCATATGCGAGTGTGAATGCTCAGTTTGCATTTCATAGCCTGTGATGGAGAAGGCATATTAGATGGTCATTTTTGCATATATAGGTATTTGGCTCACTCTTGAAAAATCAGTCTCTCGTTATCCTGTCCTAAATCCAGTCTGCAATTTTAGAGTAAAAGACAGGACTATTTCTCTACTATCTTTGCTCTGTTTTAGCAATCCAGCTAATTAAAATAAAACTGTCCCACATATATTGTACAGGTCATTATTCGAGATACAATTAGAACTTTACAGTTATCAGTTCCTCTCACAAACACTGGGTCGTTCATTAGTACCTTTCACGATGGGAATGGCTGACTACCATAGTGATGAGCATAGACTAAGAAGAATTCTCTAAGACAAATAAAATCAGGATGAAACCTGTGCAAGTTTCTAAGATAATGTGGAAAGTATAAGAACTTAGATAGATAAAACCAGCCAAGAAAGATTTAGCACATAAAACAGCAGAATAAATAACTAAAAGTAACAAAGAAATTTGCGTAATTGAAGACTAGAATGCTGACCTTGATTTACCACATCTCAGATCTGTAAACTGTAGGTTAAATAGATGCAGGGTAAGAAATTAGCCATTCTTTAGAAACTATTCAATTAAATTCTGTTAAAGAACATTTAATCCCTCAACAGTCACATATGTGTGTAGTAACACAGCAAGAGGTCAGCAAAGGATTTGTATGAGTCAGGGAGCTGAGATTAAGAGAACAGATTTTTTTTTTGTTTGTTAATTCATTCTACAAAGAGTCAAGGCCATCTTTGATGTATCAGATCTGTTCTTTTTTAAGGAAACCAATATTCATGGAATTAAAAGGGTTTATGACCAGGGAATGACAACTATGATTAGAATATTTTTTTTTAAAAGTTTTTACCAAAGATCCTCTTTTTCTTCAGAAATCCCAAGAATTTTGCAATTCTAGGGTACCAGTAACAAAAATGACTGCATAGGTATACAAAAGACAGGAGCAACAATAAAATATACAGAAAAATAAAAAGCATTGACCTATCCACAATCTTATTAAGTCAAGTTAATAGTCACTGACATATTTACAAACAAGCTATCTCCTTTACGGGCAGAAGAATGATCCAGTGGTTAAGGTTCTAGTATGAAACTTTGGCGATCTGGCCTTATACCATTCAACACAGACTTCCCGTGTGACTTTGAGCAAGTCACTTAGGACCACATTTTGAAAATTATTTAGGCACCTGATGATGCAGATAGATGCTTTAATTTGATTTTGGAAAGTGCCTAGGCACTTAACTTCCACTGACTAAAAAGCCTCCATTTTCAAACGCGATTTAAGAACTTCAGATGCTGGTACTTTTGAAAAGCTTAATCCTGATAAGAAAAATGCTTTTAAATTATTATATACTTATTATAAATGTAAAAGTTTACCCAGGTTAATAATAAGAAAAAAAAACGCAGAAGGATCAAATTTATCAAAAGTAACAAAGAATGTGGCACTAGGTACTTTAATAATAGTTTCTATTTAAAGAACAATGTGAGTGAAACAATTAAAATATATTGGAAAATAAGAGGTGCTCATCTCCCACAAGAATGGGGAAAAATGTCAGATATTTGCATATATTAAAAAGATTTTATTGTAATGTTATAAGAATTTCATCATGAGGAATATGAGCATGGTAAATTTAAGACAGGATAAATGGCTAGGTATTTCATTCTCTTTGAATATTAAAAGAAAAGGCAATATTAAACTGGTATATTGTTATATTATAGTGTTGAAAAGACTAGCATGGCAGATTTTGTGATGGCACCACTAAAATATGGATTTTAATAATCATTATTAATATCATACATATCCATTTATTTCAGCCTTGAAAGTTTGATACTTCTAAGCAAAGCTGTTTCCTAAACTCACAGAAACTAAATATATATAGAAAAAACCCCAGATGATGTCTGAGAAACTAAGGCTTTGATTCAGCAAAGCAGTTAAGCGCATGCTTAACTTTAAGCAACACACTCTGATTTCAGTGGACTGAAGTACATTCTTAAATGCTTTGCTAGATTGAGGCTTATATGGAAAATTCTAGACACGGTCCCTTTATAAAGATAAAATTCAGTAAAAAGGAATTTCTTCTGATTGGAGAAGTTATCAACTAAGTGACCTGCTAATGCATGTTTAAATTTAAATAGGAATGTGGATTAAAGGACATACCTAACATATGAATAAATATATCTATAATGTATCAAAGACCAGGTGATAACGTTTATTTTAAGATGAAAAGCCAATGTGAAGTGAAGGTAATAGTAATAGTGACCATAATATAATTAAATTTAACATCCCTGTAGCGGGGAAAACACCACAATGGCCCAACACTGTAGCATTTAATTTCAGAAAGGGGAACTACATAAAAATGAGGAGGTCAGTTAAACAGAAATTAAAAAGGTACAGCACCAAAAGTAAAATCCCTACAAGCTGAATGGAAGCTTTTTAAAGACACTATAATAGAAGTTCAACTTAAATGAATTAAATGCATAAATTAAAAAATAATAATAATAAAATAAAATAAAAACAAAAACAGAGAACCAAAGAAGAGCCAACATGGCTAAGCAACAAAATAAAAGAAGCAGTTAGAACCAAAAAGGCATTCTTTAAAAAGGGGTAAACAGGTGGCAAAATGTGCAAAAAGACAGTTAAGTCCCAGGCAGACTATGAAGAACTCCAAAAAGATCTCTCAAAACTGTGTGACTGGACAACAAAATGGTAGATAAAATTCAATGTTGATAAATGCAAAGTAATGCACATCGGAAAACATAATTTCAACTATATATAGAATATCAGGGTTGGAAGGGATCTCAGGAGGTCATCTAGTAAAACTCCCCTGCTCCAAGCAGGACCTATCCCCAACTAAATATAAAATGATGGGGTCTAAATTAGCTGTTTCCAATCAAGAAAGATCTTGGAGTCATTGTGGATAGTTCTCTGAAAACATCTACTCAATGTGCAGCTGTAATCAAAAAAAGGGAACAGAATGTTGGGCATCATTTATATGAATCTATGGTGCACCCACACCTTGAGTACTGCATACGGATGTGATCGTCCCATCTCAAAAAAGGTATATTGCACTTAGAAAAGGTTCAGAAAAGGACAACAAATATTATTAGGGGTATGGAACGACTGTCATATGAGGAGAGATTAATAAGACTGGGACTTTTCAGCTTGGTAAAGAGACAGCTAAGGGGGGACATAATAGACGTCTACAAAATCATGACTGTTGTGGAGAAAGTAAATAAAAGTGTTATTTACTCTTCTCATAACACAAGAACAAGGGGCTACCAAATGAAATTAAAAGGCAGAAGATTTAAAAAACAAAATGAAGTATTTTTTTTACACAATGCACAGACAACCTGTGGAACTTCTTGTTGGCGGATGTTGTGAATGTCAAGACTATAACAGGGTTCAAAAATGAAATAGATAAATTCATGGAGGATAGGTCCATCAATGGCTACTAGCCAGGATGGGCAGAGATGGTGTTCCTAGCCTCTGTTTGCCAGATGCTGGGAATGGATCATGTGATGAGTACATGTTCTGTCCATTCCCTCTGGGGCACCTGGCAATGGCGACTGTCATGAGACAGGATACTGAGCTAGATGGACCTTTGGTCTGACCCATTATGGCTGTTCTTATGTTCTTAAGGTCTTGAAGTCAAACCGAACCAAAGTATATCATCAGATATAAATGGCTGTTAACTGAAGAGTTGCAAAATGACAGGATTTCATGAGTATCTCCTCACACTGCTGAAGTCCAAGGGATCTATGTGGGGGCATTGTGGGGATTGGTCATCCCAATACACTATGATGAGACTGATGGAGAACCTGGCAGCAGAGTCCAAGGGCTGAAGCACTCCTTGTCTTGTGCAGTATTAAGCCACAGGCAAGGGGAAGTTGGGACCTTTTGGAGCTGTTTAAGTCCACAGGAAATTTGCAACACTAGAGTTTCTGTTATTTTTTTTAATTTCATGGATCTTCCATAGGCTGTTTCTTTTTTTGATCTCTTTCCTTATAATTAAAAGGCAATGATGTGTGGTCATGATGAAATAATCATTGATCAAAAAAAAGTGAGTGGAATATATGCACACAAAGCAAATCCTGCTCTCACTGAAACCCAAGGGTGGGGGGAAATCCCATTGATCTCATCAGTGTAAGATCAAGCTCACAGTAAAAACTTACGCTATATATTGCAAAATTAACCTGCTTTTCATAAAAGCATCTGATGAAAAACAGATGTGAAATTTTATCTGTTCTAGAAATGAAATGTGCATAAAGCCAAAATAAAATTATGATTGGTTTTGTAATATCCATAATGTTTATTTCTTGAATAAGATAATCTTTTATGGATTAAGCAGTGTATTTCAAAGAGAGAGGACACAGTTTGCATATTGCACATGTACAAAAATACCTGCTATATTTCAGTTCCTGGAGACAAAGTACTGCTTTTAAACATTACCGGCAAAGTGACACCACCTACACATTTCCTATTAGTTTAATTATGACAACTTTTCTATCCAGATAAAGTAAACCAAATGTTATGTGTTCATTAACATTAACTACATCATAATATTAGTTCATTTAAAGTAAATGAACTAATAAAGTGTTCTTCCACAAAATCCCACTGAAAAGGATACAATAACAAATAAACACATTTTTATTTAAAACCTAATTAATACATGAGAGGGTATAGATATTAATATAGCCCCTTAAATTCTGTCCAGCATATAATGAGGCTTTACATTCAGCATTCCAGCCTATACTCTAATTTTGGTTAGAAGCACATTGTAACTGACCCAGAACAAGATTCAGAATTCTGTTCTGCACAGATGGTGCAATGCAATATTCTTTTACTGCCAAGAAATGTGTGTGAACACAAAAGGAACTCGATGACTTATTAATATTGTTCCTTTAACATTTAGATTTTTATGAGGACATAAAGAAATTTCAATAGTGTATAATAGAAAGTTTTCCATTTGGCAGATTGCAAAATAGTAAATGTAACACGCTAAGCTTAAGCACAGATGAAGGGTGCTGATATTCTAATTCAGCAGGCCAGGCTCTCCACTGTTATCAGTGTTTGTTTACATCAGCTCAAGAGCTAGCCTACCAACTTCATAATGTGGATATTAATTCAAGTTAAGGTTTCAACCAAAATCTACAACTATTCAAAATATGGAAATGTCTTTGTTTTACAATGACAAAGTAATCAAAATATAGGTCTTGATCCTTCCTGATCCTGAGTACTCTGGTCTCATTCCACATGTTTATCTCACATGGGCATTAGAGTAAACCAAAGTCCTTTGCAGGTTCAGGGCTAGACTGCTTAGTGCCTGGCAAGATTAAGCCCATAGTTTGGGTATTTTAAGAAACATCTAAGTTATTGAAGAACAATTGTACAGTGGCAGATCTTCACAGGTTGTTTTTTCCTTTCTGTCCTTTGAAGGTCTGGTTTCCATTCCTTCCTCTGCAGGAAACAGCCAAAGGTCATTTTTACATCTTTGACCCAAACGTCACCCTGTGTGTGTCTCTTTGGGAGTCATGTAAGTCTCATAGCCATAGATGAACATAGCCCTGGCTGTATGGAAAGTGGGAGTGCTGCCTTTATATTTAATATAGTATTTATGCAGCTCTTCCTCCTCCGTTCCAGGTGGTGCTGTGTACTATCAAACTCCTTTGCTTCAGTTTCTTGGAATGACACATAAGAGGGATCAGCAGAACAAGGATGATAGAATGGCACCTCTAATTTTTGGTATCAACTTCTAAGGCTAGCATTGTATTTCCTTTTTCCTGTTCCCTAAGGGCGCCCCTGCAAATGCTAAGCACTCATGTGAGATGCCAAATCTCCTCAACTGCCATTGTACTGAATTGAATCCTAGGTGTCCAACTCCCACTTAAGTTAATAGACATCTTTCAATGAACTTCAGAGGGAGCTGGAAGAGGGCACAGATCAGTGGTGGGCAACCTGCAACCCATCAGGGTAATCTGTTGGCAGGTTGCCAGACAGTTTGTTTACATTTGCACTCCCACTTGCAGCTCCCAGTGGCCGTGGGAGTGGTTCACTGTTCCCGGCCAATGGGAGCTGCAGGAAGTGGCAGCCAGGACATCCTTGCACCCCGCGCCACTTCCCGCAGCTCCCATTGGCCAGGAACAGCAAACCCTGGCCACTGGGTGCTGCCAGCGGCCATGAAAATGTAAACAAACTGTCTGCCAGCCTCCCAGCAGATTACCTGGACGGGTCGCGGTTGCCCACCACTGCCATAGATGCTAGAATCCATTTTCCTTTACTTTGTGTTTAACTATTAATATAAAAGTTTAATATACAAATTTCAGAAAGAAATCATGAAAAAGAGCAAGAGAGGGGACTTTGTTTAACTTTGTTAAAAACTTGGATAAAATTTGAGACTATGGGAAGGTAGGATAGGTCAGGCTTAATGCTGGGTTTGGCTGTTTAGCAGCTTTAATTCTTGATTTATAAAGAAACTATTGTTGAACTAGATTAATGAGAACACAATATAAATAAATTAAGGATTGTTGTGCCATGGTTTTTACTGCTGAGAAAAACTGTTTTTTGGTATGATGTGTTTAGAACTGAGTTATGAGACTGGCTCAGTGTTAATGCAGATCTTGATGAATCACAAGACAAACCGGAGGGTGGGAGGGGGGAAATGTAAAAAATGATGCTCATAATTCAGTTGTTCTAATCTTGTCACACACAAAAAGCAATTTCTCCCAGCAATAAAATAAATAAATAAATAAATCAGGAGAAAATTTGTAGACCAGTTCCTCCCTTAAATCATTTTTTCTTTTGGTAGAAAGAAAGCCCTCAAATCAGTAATCAGATCCATAGAGGTCAACCCTGGCACATGGAGACTCTTGCTTACTTCTATGGGATTCCAAATGTACTTAAGGGTCTGCCTGTGTGTAACAGATTACTAGAGCAGGACAAGGTCTGCACGCCATGGAAAAATTAAATGCCCGATATTTACTGTGAGTTTGTTTGAGAAAATAGAGGAAAGAACCATATTGCTCCAAATACTGTGAGCAGCGTCCATGGTGAACAATCATAATTCCAATCCAACTATTGCAGTAGGCTAGTATGCAAGATATCCTAATTGAAATGTGTTATACAAAATAGCCTATGTCTCTGCAAACAAAAAGACTATTTGCCTGAACCAGAATTTTAAAACTGCATGTAAGAAAAAATACAAATATGTTTACAAAATAAAAAGGCACTAATACATTTACATAAACATTTAGTAATTTTAATGAATAATGAAGCTACAATAAAAATGTAAGCTCTTCAGAAGAGATGCTCAGCTCCAGAGCTGCATGTGTCTGTGCAGCCTCTCTCAATGAGGCAAGGAATAATGGAAAGGAATGAGAAATTTCAAAACAAAGCTCAATCCCACAGCATTCTACTCTATCTGGTTAAATCCTTTGGATTTGATTTCCCCCCCATCTTAGGCCTGGTCTACACTACAAACTTAGGTCAACAGGAGTTGCCTTGTGTCAACCTATTTGTGCCTCGTTCTACACTCAGATCTGTCTCTGGCCAACTTAGGAACCCATTATAGTGACACACCTCACCGAACGGTGTAGAGCCAGGGTTGACCTACTAAAGTTGACATAGAGTGCGTGTAGATACTGCATGACCTGTACTGACCCTAACAGCTGTCCATGTGTCAGTGACCACTTGGGTCACAATTGTAAATCTATTGCCCAGGGATCATACCTAGGAGCTCACCCTTTTGTACATCTGCCCAAGTGACTTTGTAATTGTGCTGTATGCACCACATACCTCATAATTTCAGGAAAATATGCAGTTATATTTATAAATGTACAGCAAGCACTATATGATTCCTAGCAGCATCTGATGTGCTAGGCCCAGAAAACAGCCCAACACAGAATGAAACTGTGGCTTATCAAGGAAGTGCTCCTTCAAAGCCTCCCTGAACTGCATAGCTCCACATTGAGCTTTTTGAATGCCCTGGCCCAAGGGCCATTACAAGTCAGCAGAAAGCTGCTCCACCTCTGCCCACACAGGGCTGGCAGTTTTCCTCACTTTGCCTCATAGATACATATGACAAAATAGAAAGCTATACCCACAGGTTATTTTTCTCACTGAAATGTAATCTAGTGAGTAAACATGGCCAGTGGCCCTTCAGTCTATCAAAAGCACATCCAACAGTCATTTTGCATCTGTTAAGCTAGCAGTTGAATCTTTCCTTGGCTGGTGAACAGCTTCATGAGCCCAGAGAGCAAGGGGTAGGGTAGTCCTCCAGAATCAGTATTGGCATTTCAATATCACCAGTCATAATCCTCCATTCAGGAAAGGATGTTCCTGCTTGCAGCTTTCTAAACAGTCCTGTGCTCTTAAAGTGCAAGTGTCATGCACTTTCCCTGAAGAGCCCACAATGTGGTGAAGCATCCCTGATGATCCACCAACACTTGGATAACCTAGAAAACTAAGTCTTTCTGTGGCAAGGTGGGCTGGAACTAAACTAGGGATGTATGCACAGAAAAGGGCAACATGGGTTTGTGTTGTTCTTTTTAAAAAAGCATGAATATTATGGAATATGGATGGCACTATGGGATGGAGAAAGTACTATGATGGGAACTTGACTCCTAGCTCCCAGAGATCTCTGATTAAGTCATTTCTACACCACAACACATTGCACCAGATGGCAGCGTGAGGCACACATACCCATGATGCCCCACACTTTGCAAGAACAAGCATTCATATTGAGTATGGGCAGTGCTGACACAGACAAGTATTGGTGGACCTGAGCAATATACAGACTTGAGCAGCTGTATGCTGACATAATTAGTGTTGACCAAAATTTGTACTGTAGACATGGCTTTAATCAAAAGAACATTCATTTTTCTCGCCATCTAAATCAAGGAAACATGAGGGCTAGACTTTCATGAGAAAACTAAACTGATGGAGGGGTTGCGGGAAAAAGGGGACATACTTGAACATGTGGTGGGTGTGTTCAGGAATTAGTCAGTTTGGGAACAAAAATTATTAAAGAGATTTATCTTATGTTAAAATGCCAGCTTCCTAGAGATCCTCTGATCTGTCTATTTAATGCTCCAGTAAAGTATCTATATTTTAAACAGATTGACACAGTAATTTCTTTTTTATTGTTAGCAGACTTTGTATTGCACAATATCAGAAAAATGTGACTTCTCATCCTATGGAATTGAGCTATAGTAAAACAGGGACTGTCTTTGTAATGGAAAAACATTCACACCAAGTACATACACAAGAAGTGCCAAAAAGAGGTTAGGTATTTAGAAATGTGGTCATCCTTTTTAGCATATTCAGAAAAGGAGGTGTCTCCAGCCAGCACGCCAGAATCTTAAGCCAGGTTCTTTGAATATTTACTGGATCCAGAATGAGTAATGCCTGATGTAGTATGCTAATGTTTTATTGTAATTTTGCCTTAATCAAAAGTTTTTAAAAAACAAAAAGAAAAAAGATCCCTAAGATGTTTTCATTGTTTCAATACACTGGAAAGCAGTAAGGGTGAGTAGATTCTGTGGATGCTTTTCTGTGAAACAGCAGCATTAGCAGACAGAGGCTCCAGGAAGCAGAATAGTATAATGTTTGAATCAAGTGTTTCAAATTTACACAAAGATTAAACATTGCAATAATTTAAAGGTCCCACTTTCCAGTGGCCAAATTCTACTATCCAGACTGGGCATGGAAGGAGACATGTAATAGACACTGACCAGTGGGTTACACTTACTCACAGAGAGAGCACCTTACTCCAGTACTATTTATATTTCAAACAAGAATGAGTAGTTTAAATTGAAGAATACACTTATAAGCATTAGAAACCAATTTTTTTCATAAAATAATATTAATCCTTGCCAACACCTACAGAAGTCAACAAAAAGACTCCCATTGACTCTTGCAGGAGTTTGGTCAGAGTCTATCTACACTTTATGGGCATGTTAAAGGCACAAGGGCCCATGAAACCAAAACCAGGGTTAGATGTCTAAATATCTATGCGGATTTGGGCCAATGTGTAACACAACTGAAACATGTAGCTATTGACCGAGGTCCTTGAAATTTACTACACATTATTACTGCACACTAGAATATACAGTGGAATATTTGTCTTATTTTATTTTGTATATGTTTTTACTACAGTGTTTTTCTTTATTATATCCTTGGAGCATCAAACATAGTCCAAATTAAAAAAAATAATAAAAAAACAACACTATGATCATGTAGCCATAATTACTTTTGCATTATTAACCCTAGCCCGCAACTGGTCCATAACTTCAGAGGGAGTGATGGTGGGGTAGAGTGTGTTGCTCAGTACTTTGCAAGATTGAGTCCTGAGGATTTCTCCATCCCTTTTGTACAGTGCACTAGTTTATCCCTTGTTCAGAACCACAGGACCAATTAGTAAACATAATTTTGTTGAATACATTTTTCTGTCTATGATTGTATGATAATGCAAAGGGGCACTTAGTTTAGCCTTTGTGGCAGGAAAATAATACTTGTATATTAAAGAAAACTTCTCATACAGCGTTCAGGAGCCTGAATCTGCCATAATGCAGGTCTTCCCCCTTTTTTACCCTTGATATTTATTCAGCCATATTTTCAGACATCAGCCTACATTTTGGGACTTGCAAAGCGTGAGCCACAATTATTTGTGTTCACAATTTAAGTTCCCTAGATGGGCATAATCCAGAACTAAACCCTCTAAGAAACCTAATTCTGGGCGCAATGAGAGAGAGAGAGAGTGAGTGTGTGTGAAAAAAAGCAAACATGTTTTAAGTTAGATGAAAAATTGAGTCTTTTAGGCCCAATATATAGAAGTTTATGCACACTGCTGTGCACCTAATTTGTACATATAGTTACTGTGGTTACGTGTACATTTTGGATTCTTGTAATTAAATAATACAGTAAGTATTGTGACAAAGCTCCAAGCATGTATTGGTGGGTCCTGTGCTTACTGGCAGATTCAGTGGCCTCAGAAGCTTGCTAAGGCCCTCAATATGACCTCCCTTTCCCAATATGGCGGCAAAAGTTACAATTTATTGAGCTATTTTCATCACAGGCCGGTATGGGAGGTGGGAAGGTGGAATACCTACAGTCTCTGTTGTTCCTTAGACAGACATCATTTGGTCTCCTGCCTGGACCAAAGTCTGTTTCCCCTATTCCAGGGTCCAGCCCAGGGACCCTAATGAAAGCAGCTGTTAGCAGCTTCCCTCCTCCACTGACGCTGCTTTGATTTCCTGGGCCACTTCCCCATAGCCCCCTTTTTCAAGCTTCACCCTTACCTCAGGGCTCAGTAATACTTCCTCTCTTCCAGCTCCTTTCAGCTGGGCTCTTCTCAAGAGAGCTGGGGAAAAAAAAAAAAAAAGAGCTTTTAAAGCAGGATAAGTGAGACCTTAATTGGTTCCAGCTGTCTCCATTAGCCTAACAGCCTTAACTGACCCTTTGTCAGTTAATTAGGGTCAGGTGCCAGCATTAGTCTAACGACCTTAACTGGTTAAATTGGCATCAAGTGTCTTGATTGGCCTGGAGTAGCCCTTGTTTGGCTATCCAGGGAACAGGGACCTGCTCATTCTGAGGCTGATATACCCGCCTTCCACTACTCTCTTATATCCTTCTGGCCTGAGTCCGTCACAGTACATACAAGAGAACCAATATATTCCTTACCTGGTTTTAGACCATATGTTAAAAAACAACTGCAACCAAATAGTAAATGCCTTGTTTTCTGTCCACATTTTGTTGATGCACATGGATAAGAATGAAATTTCCAGAGCAATAATAGAATTAGGGTCATGAACCTCAAAGAAGAAAACAATGAGTAAGGTGTTAATATAGATGAAAAGCTGAAATTTGCATAACAAGTAAGGTAATGTGATATGGAAATATTAAACTTTTCTAGGCTAAATGGCTAACATTTAAACTAAAATTGATTCCCATGGAGAATGAATAGCATACTTTAACCAAAATACCAGGTTTGGCCTTGCTGCTAGTTTACAAACCTGTAATCCATATCTTATAATATGCTGGAGAGAAGTTTGTGAAACAATGACTGATCAAGCAGTCATATCTGCCTTAGCTGCCTTCTTACTCTTCATTAGTATCCAACAATTTTGGAATCCCAAATAAAACTTGGGAAGCCGAGCTTGGACTTGTAACCTTCCTGGACTCACTACAAAGCTTGTCTTATTTCAAGCATTTGTGGAGGGATTGTTTGCAATCTGCTTGCTTTGGAGAGGATTTTATTCTTATCTTTATTTTGTTGGTGGAAGCCAATTGATGGTGAAGTATTTTGGTAATCTGGAATCTTCATGTAGGCAATGCTGTCCAAGTGCTTGCTTAATGTTGATAAAGTTAAAGTTTACATTTATGTATTTATCACTATAAATAACATTTGACTATGGTAGGGAATAGTAGCACCACACTGAATGCTAACCATAGGAGAAGCAACTTCTTTACCTTGCCTGTATAACTGGGTTTTTAGATCCAGAGAGTATCCTGTGAAATTAATTTATTTTGAGCATTATATAGCTTTTATATTCCTTTACAAGTATATTCAAAGTGTACCATTTCCTTTACTGTTGCCTCTCCTGGGTCCTAATCCTGAAATCATATACACACATGCTTATATAGGCACTCCCTATTTGAGGGGACCTCTGAAAGTAATTGGGGGTGTTACTGGCTGGAAGGTCCTGAGTGCTGCAATCCAGCAATGGATATGAAAACTCCCATGATGCCTTGGTGAAGATAGAGAATTCTGTTTCCAAGGGTGAGGGGAAGCCTTGTTTTGGATGCAGTGGCAGCATGTGGGGAGCTCCATTTTGTGAGGAGCTGAGAAAGTGCTATCAGTTCCCTGGTCGAGCGATAAGAGGTTACTTTGTGGAGCAAAGCCAGGAGTAGCTGATGTCCAAGCCAGGAGTGGCTGACGAGCTGCTGCTACTGAAAGACTGCTGGGATTTTGACCAACTTAGGAGCCACAAGGTTATTGCTGGGCATCATGGGAGCCAGGGCACAGACTGTGGCTATGCCCAGAATTGACTGGGGTGGGACTGCAGTGAAGGCACTGTTTGTTTGAGAAAGTGCTTTCAGGGGGATAGTGAAGAGACTTGAAGGGTTTTCCTTGAGTCTGAGATGAGAAGCAGTGGTCTTATAGGCTAACCAGGATCCAGGGTTACTGACCTCCAGCTGTAACGGCTTCCATCTTCAGAGGGGTCATGCAGGTTGAAATGATCTCATGTAACAATCACTGTGCCCCTTGTTGATTTAGCTGGAATACTTTACCAGACCAAAAGAGTGCTCTCTCCAGCTGGTGGGGTAACTGGTGCTAAATCAAGTATTCCAGCTAAATCAACAAGGGGCACAGTGATTGTTACATGAGATCATTTCAACCTGCATGGAATACTTAACCAATGCCCAAGCAAGCGTCTAGAATTCTGAAATTAACAGGAGTGTGCACTCAGAGGTGGGGTAACTGGTGCAGGTCTAAATGTACATTGGTTAATTGTATTTACTAATGTAAACTGCATTTATTAATTCAGGTATTGAAGCATCCCTACTGACTTAAAGTGGTCATGACATTTTAATTAATCTCAATCTGTTATATCAGATTGTGTGTTAACTCTAATCTAAGAATATATTGTGTATAGAGATATTATAATTGGTACTTGTGGGTTAGACCCATTGCTTAGATTAGCTCAGGCTTATTCCTGGAGGCTTCAAAGGCATATCAGCCAGATGGAGGCACCTGGATTAATTTCCTTATAAGTAAATGGACTGGAGCAGAGGGACAAATAGAGGATTCCAACCTATTCAACATCACCACTGAGATACATACAATCACCTTTACTGTCAACAACAGCAGGGACCTAGGTACACAGGTGAATGTTGCCTTCTCCTGAATAACCCATGAAGAAATTGGGGGAGGGGTACACTTAACAACACATATGTAGTCCCATTGAAATCAATCATTTGAATGCAATTTTTTAATAAAGTTGGTTGCCATCTGGCCAAGAGATTCTAATTTCTGTCTCAATCCTCACTAGGCCCATTCACAAGCAGCTATTTTTTTTCTTTGTTTGTCAGTGCTGACGTACATTGTACACACAGATGTTTAAGTCCCATGTATGCTTCCATAATAACTGAGTTTAACAACTATTTCAGCTGAATGGAAATATAATATGTATCTGCTTGGTTTGTGAGAAACCTTGGCTAAGGTATACTTCTAATGAAACACAGCATAGTTTGGTGATGACAGCAAAACTTAGTTTGAACCATAGTATATCACGGTTTGACAGCAATCATGTTCAACAATTATTGTGAAACTCAGAAGTTTTGGCTGTTTATGCAAGGCCTTAGAATAATTGGACACATATCAATTCTAAAGCAAATTCAAATGTGGGGCCTAAACTATTTAAAAAATAGTCCGTTATAGCCTACAATATGATTTTGTTAGCACTTACAAAAAAAAAATCAAATTACTTTAAACAAAGTGTGCCAAATTCATTGCTGATGTAATTCCATTGACTTCACTATGGTTAGATTGGGTGTGGAACTACTCTAGTAACCAGAGCCGCCCAGAGGGGGGGTAAGTGGGGCAATTTTCCCCAGGCCCTGGGCCCCGCAGGGGATCCCATGGGAGTTTTTCAGGGCCCCTGGAGCAGGGTCCTTCACTCACTCCAGAGGCCCTGAAAAACTTTCACAGGGCCCAGGTCCCCAGATCATCTTCCGCGGCAATTCGGCTGTAGGGGGTCCTTCTGCTCTGGGACCCACTGCCAAAGTGCCCCAAAGACCCATGGTGGGGGGGTCCTTCTGCCCCGGGACCCGCCGTCGAAGACCCCAGGCCCTCTGAATCCTCTGGGAAGCCCTGTTATGGACAGCACAGCTGTACTCCACTCCCTACTCGGGGTTGGGCTAACTCCGTGATCCAGCCTTTCACTATCAGGGTTGGGTTGGAACTGAAAAAGGATTTGAGTGTGAAAGGAATCTGGAAGCAGAATACAGCGAATAGCAACATTTGATTAATGATTAAGACTTCAGTATAAAATTCCTGTGACACTCTCTTTGGAGTGTTTTGTGTCTCACAACGTACTACAAAGGAGACTGGTGCTTTTCTTATTTTATACATTGCTTTCTAGATAATACTAGGACCTATGGCATATAGTAAATAAAAATAACAGATTAGCAAAACATATCCTGGCTCCAAAAAGAAATGAGTCAGGCCAGAAAACCCTAAACTTCTTGACAACTCAGCAGCTGGGACAATATTAATATTACGATTTATGTGGTGCCCTGCTCTTAAGCACTTAATAGATAGAACCACATGTGTTTCTTTGGTATTTTTTCTTAATTGTTTGTGAATGCTCTTTCTGCAGAATCCTACATTGCTTCTACTTTACTTCCTTCAGAATTCTTTGTCCACCACCACCACCACCTAAAAAAGCGTGTTGAAGTTTTAAGAGAACAAAACCATACAACGATTTCTTTTTTGTGTGCTGTATAAGACTTGTCCTGCTCCATGATTACTAGTAGTTGTAGTTATGGACGTTGTTTGGTATGATTGATGCTCAGTCTCTGTTTAGCACAGGGATGCCGAGTGTGCTGTCTCCATTCTGTAGGGGGGTAGTCAGCTTTTATTTGTTGCCAACGAGTTTTCTGTCAGAAATGATCACAAACTGTCATAGAAACGAGCTTATCTTCATCAAAATGAGTTCATTACTCTTATATTTTTTTGTCTTTAAAATGATTCATGTAACACTCAGTGGAATACTCCAGGGCGGCTCCTGATCATCCACTGGAGGATTTTAACCTCTCAGCCATTGCCTTTTGTAACCAAGAAGACAATGCTAATTAATAATGTCTCACATCAAGGTAGTGCTTCTGTCAGTCACTTAATTTCTTTGTCATTGTGCGGTGTCTGACGCACAGTGGTGGATCAGGCTTTCATTACCAGAATAATGGTAAATTGTCATTCATAGCTAAGTGTGATATTTCATCAGCACTGGATGGACAGTGAGTCGATTTTGAACTGTATGACTTCCAGCCCTAAAAACCAATATGAAGGCTTACCAGTGGGTTGAGAAGTGGACCACATCATTGTATGAAGGTTGGATGGGGGAATAGCTATTGGCAGAAGGATTTCATGATTTAGAAAAAGAGGGAGCACACCAAGCAAATTAAATCCCACTTAAATTAACACAAAGGGATCAAATGCCAGGAACGATGTGAAACCAGAATGTAAAGTGAAACAATGGGAAGGGCACTTGAAGGGTAGACCCCTCCTTCAGCCATCCAGATACTAGTGAGTTATTCTTTGATGGTGATTACAGCTGCATGTTAATGCCGTGACATTTTCTTACAGTATACTGTAATTAAGCTGCAGCATTTTAATTTCCCCCAAATAGGGGCACTTGCCTTACTTAAGAAGTGGGAATCGGGCAAATGGTACAACATATGCTCAATTAGAAGATACAGAAACAGCATCTCACTTTCTTTGATATGAATATTGAACTAATTAACTTCAGTAGCAGGATTTTGCATGTTTATTTCCTGTTTAATAAAAAGCTGACACAGCGGTCATTAGCATTTTACAATGTGCTCTGTTTAATATGCAAGGCACACAAAAATTAACATAGTAATTATGTTAGAACAAACAGGATACAAAATGTTTTAATGAGTTAATTCCTTAAATAATTCCATCTTTTACACTCCCCACTGTCTCCCACAGATGATCACGATATTTTCTAGCACATTAACACTATGTTAGATATCTGCTTTTTATCCTCACTTAACCTTTTGTTAAAATATTACTATGCCTGCTGTGATGAACAATGGTGCATTTAAGATGCTAATTCTCAGAGGAACTTTTGTATCATATTTCTCCTCAGGCTGTTGTGAGGAGTGGAAACCAGGGTTCCCCCTACCATGATATGAGTAACTTGCAAAGGCACTGGGAGAAAAGTAGGAGTATAGCATCCCAGTAGGTATGGTAGATGAAACATGGAAGAATTTGAGGATTAAAGAGCAGAAAATAAGGGAAGCTACAGAAGAAAGTTGGAGAAGAAATTGAGAAGGGTAATGTATGAAAGTGTGTTCCTGACATCTTTTCATTGGGTTATTTGGCATATTTCCAGAGGTTACCCTAATAAAGTGTATTGGACTGTGAAGATAGCAGCGTCCATCTGGTCTTCTGAAGAGGGGCAAGACACAGACCTTTCTCTGTGGCCTTGTAATTGTTACACAGCTAATGTGGTGTTAATAGAAAGGAATGTTTCCATCTGTTAATTCTGGTTTCTTAAAATATAATACCTTGTGCTACAAATTAAGTGGTGGTGGGGGGTGGAGAATGCAATATTACAATTACACAGTTTAAATCACAATTTATTCAGAAAGGCTAAGATGTTGGCAACATAAACTTAGCACTGAAGCATATCCTCTAGGGTTGTATGGTAAACATTTTACAAAATGGACAACACATTAAGCCCCATATTTAGCCAGAAAAGCAGAGCAGGAAATACTACATGGCTATACCTTTGCCAAATTAAAACTATTGGAATCCTAATGCAAAATTAATATTTTGTTTACATATATTTTCATTTTAAAACAAAAAGACAGAGTTATGGGAGTGGAATTGCCTGAAGGCAATACTTTGTTTTCCATACTTCAACGGGTCCCAGGTGGTGCTTTCCCCATTTCTCCTCTTGTGAAAGAATACATCCCTGTAGTCATACCTCACACACTATTGTAAGAATCTATGTACAAAGTATGCCTTGCAGGGTATCACTTAAAAGCTCAGAACTTGCTGGGCAATACCTGGTCAAGTAGGTGGGGCAACATTGTATGTGCAGTTATAAGATTCCCCTGCATGATGATGTTATTAACACATATTCCAGATAACACAGCTCTCCCCAGACAAAAGTCAAGTCTGACCTAAACAAAGGAAGGAATGTGTGCATGCCTTAATTTGTATTTAAGCAATACAACAGAGTCATCTAGTAGGGAGGGGAAACAAAGGGAGTTCAAACAGGTGAAAAAAAACCAGCCTGGAATATCCTGGGTCTCAGCTGGAAATGTTTTTTAACAAAGGGGGAACGAAAATATAAAAAGAAGGGACAGACACCCCAAGGTACTAATCTCTTTCTTCCTGCCATCTCTTTCTCTGCACCTGAGAGAACAAAAGGAAATAGCTGTTGAGTCTGGGATAGGGTTCTTGACCTGAAAGTCTGGTCAGTAATCTGTTGGAGCATGTAGTGAGAAAGTTTGCTTTGCAACTAAGATAGTTTCTTAAGTAAATGCTAGTAAGCATTTTATCTTTATTTTTTTTGTACCATTTCTGATTTTTATTCCTAATTACTTCTACTCACTTAAAACCTCTCTCTTTGTAGCTAATAAACTTGTTTTACTGTTTCATCTAATCCAGGGTGTTTAAATTGAAGTGTTTGGATAACTATTTAAGGTAATAATCTGGCATACTATTCCCTTAAAGGACTAAGGGATTTAATGTATTTTTACTGCCCAGGAGAGGGCTGGGCAGTACAGGGCACATCTTTCTGGGGGGAAATTCAGGACTGGGGGTGTAGTATACTAATACTTGGCTGTAGTATAATCAAGGCTGGTGAAAGCCAGGGTGTAGCTGGCAGGCTGCAGTGGCAAGCCACATCCTGAGTGTGTGCTAGAAGGCTGGTTGTGAGTGGCCTCGGTGGGAGCTACTAGAGCAAGGCATTGTAAGGCACCCAAGATTGCAAGGCAGGGGAGACATTGCCCCAGACTAGTCTGCATTGCCCCCAGTATGTCACACTCCATGTGCCTTTGGGGGAAAAGTGCAAAGTGTATCAAACAAGTGTCTCCAGTCAGGAGCACCTACAGAAGAAGGCAATGCAGGGACCTTTGGCTACTTAGAGAACTTTCTACAGTTTTTACAGGACTCTCTCTGTCCAGCACCGATTGGCTGTTTGCTTCAATGTTGTCCCTCAGCCTCTTCACCTTAGTTTCACTCCACACAAGCTTCTCTTACCCTCTTCTCCCCTGATCTATCCCTGTCACTCCCTTCCTTCCAATTTCCCTTCTGCTTCTCTTTCTTCCCATTTACTTCATTCACTCCTAATCAACACCCTCCCCCAAAATATGGTGGAACTAACATAACACTATTATGATGCTACCATCACATAATTCACTTTGTTTTCATACTCTAGTCTAACCCAGTGGCTCTCAACCTTTCCAGACTAATGTACCCCTTTCAGGAGGCTGATGTGTCTTGCATACCCCCAAGCTTCACTTAAAAACTACTTGCTTACAAAATGAGAAATGAAAATACAAGAGTCACACACTGTTACTGGAAAAATTGCTGTCTTTCTCCTTTATACCATATAATTATAAAATCAATTGGAATATAAATATTATACATACATTTCAGTATATAGACCGGTATAAACAAGTCATTGTCTGGATGAAATTTTGGATTGTACTGACTTCGCTAGTGCTTTTTATGTAGCCTGTTTTAAAACTAGGCACATCTCTAGATGAGTTGATTAACCTCGTGGAAGATCTATCCATGGCCCAAGCAGTACATGTACCCCTGCTTGAGAACCTCTCCCTGCTCTGTGTCTGTCTTGTCTATTTAGATTGTAAGCTTTTAGGGGTGCAAACTATTTGATTCCCTGTGCATGTACAGTGTCAAGCACAAGGGAACCCCCATTCCTGGTTGCTGCTTGCACGCTAACAAACATGATTAAAATAAACATTAAACTACAAAAATGTTAGCTGATGCCCATTCAAAAATGACTAATTGTTTACTGTTTGTATGGTTTTAATTCCCTCCCTACAAAAATCAAGCAAAGATACAAGACCACAATGAGACTTATATCCATACCAAGCTTAAATTTCAGTTGCTTTAGCCCTGTCTAGAAAAGTGTAGTTAGAACATCTTTACTACAGAAAGAGTATTTTTCACTCTCTTGTAGCTCTCAAGAGGGTTAAAGGGTCTTTAACTATATGTTTAACTGTCTTATCATTTAATGAAGGCAGTTATTCTAGGAGAGGTTCTCTCTCCTAGCAGTTTTTCCATCAAGCCTGCTAGATTTCTAACTACTTTCATAAAATGGTTGCTTTATGACCACTAGACTGTATTAGGTGTATATATTATGACACTTTCAAATGTCTGCTTGGTCTAACTTCTGTATGTTTAGGAATAGGACTGCTATAATATTCTAAGGAGTACGATTATGTGCAAATCCAAAACAGCCAGCCGGGCAACTGGGTATGGAGAGAGGGAGTTTTTAGGGATCTGTGTTGAGGAAACCTTCCACATAGGCTTTAGAGCTGTGACACAGGTTGTCCATGTACCTACTTCAGCCCAACAGCTGCAGTCTCAGGGGACTTAGCACCACACAGGGATGCCCACTTCAAAACCATTGTTTTCTGTTGAGTAGTTAGGCTGATGACTTCAAATATTTTGATTTCTAGGAAGTCAGTGCTGATGCTTTTCCATGTGATGTAGAAAGGGGGTGTGTTATACTAAAAGAATAGTGAATTTCTAAATGTGATCTGTCCAGACTCGTGCCAGAAGTAGATTGGCACTTGATATGACGCCATGATGTTCCCAATAACTATATATAATGATTTACAGGGATTTTAGGAATATTTTCCAAGAAATGTGAAACTTTTCTCTTTTGGATGCTTGTACCTCATAAAATAACCTTATTCCTGGATGGCTTCATACTATTCATCAGATTTATGGACAGAAGACATTTTTGAAGAAAATAAACGATTTATCAGCCATTTTATCCAGCATACACACAGGGCCAGATTTTAGACATTGGACTACAGCTGTGAGTGAGCAATTTTGGTGTTCATCATAGTTTGGTTCCTTGGTAGCTACATACACTGATGGAATTGACTGCCTGAGTACAACAATTAGAAAATTTCAATTATAAGAACAGTAATTTGTGCATGTGCAAGTATTGGTGTGCAGGTGCAGCTGGCATTGAGGCCTCACTGAAAATCAAGCCCATTTACTTATTATACGTAAGAACATCCTATTAATTCAGTTGTGGTGATTAGGACAATAGTCTGGGACTTGGGACATCAGCATTCAATTCCTGGCTCTGTCACAGGCTTCCTTTGTGACTCTCTGTTCCTCAGCTCTCCTTCTGTAAAATACTCAGCATTTCCAAACCTCACAGGAGTGATGTGAGGATAAACACATTAAAGATTGTGAGGTATTCAGATTCTGTAGTAGCCATTAGTGTATTAGTTATCCAACTATCTAGGTGGTTATATGGCCCTCATACCATTGTATCTGAATACCTTCCAACTACAGAGAGAGACCATTATCTTTTTCCAAACCTGCAACCAAACTTAGTGGCTCTGCTTGACTTATGTTTTTAATATGACTCCATGATAATAGGGATGATTATTGGAGGAAACTTGGAGTGAGACAGATTTTGAATTTTGCTTGACGTGGTCTGGTAATGATATAGGATGGTGCACATATATGTCACATAATTTAGGATTCTCTCTGCCACAAGGGTGTCTCTCCTGTAAAAAGCTAATTTTCTTTTTTCAAGAAAGTCAAGAATCATTTTACTTCTCAGAGGATTGTTTATCCTCTTAATATCCCACAGCGTCTGAGCTCTGAAGAGGTTTCATTTCTGTTGTTTCTAAGTGATTTCAGCACAAAAGGTGTAGGGGCTCTGTAGCAGGGCGGATCCCTGCTCCGGCCCTGAAGGGGTTAAAACAGCCCAGGGAAGGGGCCGGGGCTGGAGAAAGCAGCCTTGTAGGCTGGGCTGATTGGGGAAGTGGCTGCAGCTGGGGCCACTCCCCAAACTGAGCCACAGGCCCTTATAAAAGGGCAGAGAAGCCAGGAGCTAAGAAGTCTCTCTCTGTGTTCAGAGGGAGAAGGGCGTGGCTGCTGCAAGGGACCAGACAAGGTACCTAGGGTGACGCAGGGCTGGGGAAGGCAGCGGAGCCGGGGAGCTCCTGCCTGGAAAGCTCCAGGCTGCAGCCTAGGAATAGGCTAAGAGGTACTGGGGTTGCAGGGTGCAGCCCAGGGGTAGGCCAAGACAGCAGGTCCAAACCCCCTTGCCGATGATGAGAGGCTAACACTGCAGGCTGCCCCAAGGCGTGGGGCTAGCTAATGACTAGGCAGTTGCCAAGACCCTGAGGCAAAGTGGGGATAGAGTGGGGGGGTTCCCAGGGAGATGAAACCCTAAGGAGAAAGAGGATACCGCCAGGGGGCAGCACCCCCATGTAAAAGGGGCACCGGGGTCCAGGGAGGGACATGGGGCCAGAAGCCAGATGGTAGATCACCGGCCTGCAGAGGGCGCTCCAGCTGCATATTTGAGCTAATTCCCTGAAGCAACCAGCAGGAGGCGTCGCAGGGGTGAGCTCACCCAGTTACAGGCTCACATAAGTGAACTAAGGTTATGTCTACACTTAAAAAGCTGCAGCAGTACTAGATGTATCACTAGAGCTGTGCTACTGTAATGCTTCAACGTAAACACTACCTGTGCCGATGAGAAGGATTCTCTCATCATTGCAGATAATCCATCTTCCCAAGAGGTGGTAGCTAGGCTGATGGAGAATTTTTCTGTCAGCCTAGCACTGTCTACATGGGGGCTTAGGCCCAGCTTAACAACCCTACTCAAGAGCGTGGATTTTTCAAACCCTTGACTGACACAGTTAAAGTGATCTAATTTTCTAGTTTAGCCCAGGCCCAAGTAACGAACAAGTTGAAGAATGGTATTTTGAATAACTACTTCATAACATAGTAGCCCATTACCCCACCTTGAATATTGACTCTAGATAATAAATAAATTACATTTTAAATACATTACATAATACATTAAAACTGTGGTTATTACATAAATTTATTCAGTTAGAATGTTGGATTGTTAGACTGTGTTTATGACTCTGATACTGTCTTGGTAGTGACTTGATTTTATGTAAGAACTATGTAATTAAATAAATAACTGGGAAAGATAGTTGGTAAATGCTGAGGGGAATCATTGTAGATGCCTGTTAAATCTCCTTCCATATGGACAGTTGCTGAATATTTGGTTCATTTGGCATCTTCACTAAGACACCCTTTTTCTCATTTGGTTGCATTTCTGAAGTGTGTCATACTGCATGCTTATTTTAGATTGCTGACATTTCTGAGAACAGTTAGCTAGACACATATGTACTAATAAAACAGAGCTACTGAAAGATTAATATTTCATTGGGGAAGGTCAGCTGTGTGATGATGGCTTTTCCTTGCTGTTTGAAACGTTTGCTAAGAAGGTTAGGTTAATTTATTTTAACTCTTGTCTGTCAATATATACCCCGACAGATTACCTGCGTTCATACTAGCTGCCACAGTTCAATGTGTATCATGCTCATTTATAAAAGAGCTAGAAATATTAGACCCTGAAACAGTGTATAGATTTGGATTTTGCTACATTTTAAAGAGAGGAACAAAAAACATCCACAACCATGGCAGTCACAATGCAATAGATGGGTGACTTTTAGTAATTTGTGACTATCAATGTAAAGTACAAAATGGGGAAACTTGTTAGAAATAGACATTCCCTGAGAAACAAACAACCAACAACCTGGTGGGTTGAATTCTTCAATCTCTTAAATTAGTGTAGAAAATGAACAACGGTTTTCTCTCAAAAGCCTTAATCCAGCAAAACATGTAATCACATCCTTTATCTTAAGACTTCAAGGTGTCTCCTCACATGCTCATAATTAAGCAAGTGCTTAAGTGATTTGCTTGATCAGGGCCTAGGCTGTGTCCAACACTAGGAAGCAGAGAACTGAAATGGTTTGTAGCAAATACAAAGTCACATGCTGCTATAGAGCCCTGGGGGGTGGAGGGGAACAGTGTACCCCAAACTAAATAAATACAACTTTAAATAAGTGGCTAACATAAAAATACTAATAAGGAAACAATAATTCCTTGTCAAGGAGTTCACTCACCATGCAAGCTGTCACCTCCTGCTGGTAGTCTTGGGAAGTATCTCTGCAGGTCAGTATGAACTGTTCCTGTGGTGCCTTGCCCATCATAACCTCTGCTCTCAGACCCACATCACTCCAGGGACCACGGCGTCCTTTTTATGTCCCCTGTCTGTGTCACCATCTGTGCTCTCGTGCCTCCAGAGGTTTAGTAGGACCATCCAACTGTCTAGCCAATTCTCCAGTGGTGAGTGGGGTTGGGGTGGAAATGTAGATGGCAGCTACATGCTGCATTTCCTCCAACTTCTCAGTACCTTTCTCTGGACCACTTCCCCATAGCCCAAGCAACTTCTTCTCCCTTACTTCAGGGCCTCAGTGTATTAATCCTAGCAGCCAGCTAGGAACTCCTTATCACTCCCCAAGTCCCTGCCAGCAATTGCTCTGTCCATGGTGCCGGCTTCCATCCACCTACTAGGAACCCTGTCCTCCCTCCTTGATCTCTAGGCAGTGACTGACTCTGCTGTGTCATGCAGTTCTTCTTATATGGGCCTGCTGGGCCTGAGTTGGATGTTCCTTACAGCCTCTTTCCTATTGGTCACTTTCCATGCAGCCTCCCTAGAGCTCTATTAACTCCTTACATACCAGTGAGAGATATTAGGGTCTTCTTTAAGGAAGTCAAACACCCTGCGCTCTCAGCCTCTCTTACTTGTGGATCTCCTAAGGTCTGCAAGAGCAGAGCTGTTTCTCTACAATGTTTAGGAGATCCAAGAGCAGCGGAGCTGGGAAAAAAACAAACAAAAAACCCCAAACATATGGCAGGAGAGAGGGAAGGAGATTGTAAGGTATGCCCCGGCTCTCCTCCTAAAACTCCCAGTCTACAGATATTGGGGACCACAGGAAGCTTCAGGAGACCTTTAAAAAAAACAAAACCAAATTGGTCATCACATTAAATTTTGTGAAGCTACCAAGCAAAGAAAATGGGCTAATACCTTTTTTTTTTTGTATTAAGCTTTTTAAAAAAAAAATATGTGAAGGTTTTTTTTTTTCTTTTTTCAAATTAGACTTTAATCAGCTATAGTTTGGGCTTGGGAACTAGATGTCACCCAATGGAGTCCAGTAAATGATTTTATTTATTCCTGGTTATTTGTTTGTTTGTACTACAAAGTGACAAAATGCAATAACAAAGATTTCCTGATCTCTTGTGAACACCCCTATTTATATGGTGTCCTAGTTCAGAAACCTCATACCCAATTTACTTCAAATTTTTATAGAACATTTCTACTTTGGCCCCAGATCTAACATTACAGTTGTTAGAACAAATTGGCTCTTGTACAGAATTTGGGCTGAGGGAAGGCAATACGATGATTACAATGGAAATACAATCACAACCATAGGTGCTGGAACAATTTTTATAGTGAGGGTACTGAAAGCTATTACCATGTATTTGATTGTTATTACTGGTTCAAGCCAATGGTTCAAGCCAGGGGCTGCTGCTACATACCCCAGCAACCTAGTCCAGAACTGTGATCACAAGCTTAATTTATGGAGAAACATCTTGTTCCCATAAAGAAAAACTAATGTCAATCAACAAAAGTAGCTCAAAGAATTACTGAGATAAAGACTTATTCACTATTTACCTAAGAATATCGTTCCTGTACAACTGTAAGATAACTTAGTTTGCATACAGTGATCACCATTCAAAAGTCATTCATCTGTGGCTCCTATACTTTCATATTTGATACAGAATACTAGCTCTCTATTGTTAGGATATGCGATATTTGCATTATTTCAGATACTGTATTGTGGGAGGGGTTGGTAAATGGGGACAACTCAAAAGTGTACTCTGAATATTGAAGTGAACATGATCACAAATAATTCAGATATTAGTCTCTGTCAAAAGGTCAATAGCCAACTGTTTCTATTCAGTCTTTAGGCTGGTTGGTCATAGGATGAACATGATTCACACTCTAACTATGTTTGGCATATCTATAACATGGATTTTAAGATTAAGTCACATCCTCTCTCTCTCTACCACTGGTCTATATACTGTCCTTCATATATGCCCATATTCCTGCTGCAAAAACGTTCACTCAGTAGTTTTGATATTAGAGTTCCACAGCAGAGTTCCAGTACTCCAGTAATCATGTGATTAACTTTTTTCCTTTTTATGAACCTCCCTCACTAGCACTTAATATTAAGATGAAGTATCTAGCTGCCAAATATGAAGTGCTTTTTCTTTCTAGACCATCTCTACTGAAATTTATTTCCCAGTAAACTGACAAGTCTGGCAGTCATGAAAGAACAAAACTTTTTTTTTTTAATCAGCAAAGTATTGTATAACTTGTAGGAGGTCCACAAAGCATGCAAAAGAAGAGGGGAAAATTAAGGATAATGCAGAAGGATTCTTTAGTTACCAATCTTAGCAAATCAGGTCTTAAAGATCCTGGAAAGAAGAGAGGTATGCCAGAATAGTCTGAATGCATTATGCCAACTTTTAAAACTTTATTATGTATTTGTGTTTGGTTCTCTTCAACTCTTTTTGCAGTGAGTGATTCATCATGAACAATCTAACTCAATCCCAGGTGTCCAGCTGGTTTATTTGCCCCATACTCAAGGTCTAACTGATCACCATAGTTAGGGTCAGGAAGAAATTTTACTCCAGGTTATACACTGGAGGATATTCCCCTTCCTCTGCAGCATGGGACATGGGGTCATTTGTTGGTTTGAACTTCAGTAAATGGTGGATTCTCTGTAACTGAAAGTCTTTACATCAATATTTGAGGAATTCAGTAACTTAGCCAGAGGTTATGGGCGGGAGGTTCTGTGGCCTGTGATGTGCAGGAGGTCAGACTAGATGATCATGATGGTCCCTTCTGGCCTTAAAGTCTGAATCTAATTATTGTTAACAGTAAACCAGATTTCACACAGCAAAGGCCTGCAGAAGAAAAGCCAAAGGTAACTGATTTTCATGACTTCTACAATTGACCTAATCTTTTTAATGAATTAGACCCTTATTTGGACAGTTGTGAGTTATGTAGTTATCCCATCATTCATAGCACTGCTCACCTTTACATACCTATTCCACTAACCCTCACGGCGATGAGATTTAAAGCTTTATAACTCCCTACTTATATTAGCATTTCTGATGCATCTGTCTCCAATTTCTATCAAAAATCATTAAAAAAATACAAATTAAATTTAGTGACGTGCTCTCTTCCACTAGTTTAAAGTTTTGCTGCTCTGACTTAGGCAAGGGGACAAACTGGTCTTTGAGAAGCGGGGACTGGACATAGACTGTGTTAATATCTTTTCAACATCAATCTTGTAAATTGAAAAAAATAAAGTACAGAAAAAAAGATCTAACCAATGACTGTCATCTCTTCCTTTGAGAGTATTCCTGAGTAAATTCCTTGCAGGCAAAAATTATCAGGGGGTGCAGCAAAAGTAAACAGAAAGGTATAATTGGGATATCTAAGATGGGATAAAGAAGGGAAGGTGACACAAGAGTACAAGACTAGAAATTCTGTCCCTGACATGCAGCTTGTCAGATATGTTTGGGGAAAAAAGGACAAGCTGAGCAGATACACATTTTTCAAATGTATATCTTATTGATTATTCCTCCATAACCAGTGGTGGAGTAGCCATTGGGCTAATGGGGCCATGCCCAGGGGTCCTGGCCAATTGGGGGACCCTCACACCCCAACTTGCTCAGCACTCCAGCTGGGGAGCAGGGTCGAGGCACAAGGGTTAGCCCTGTTCCACCTGTCCAGTACTCCTGCCAGGCATGCGGGCAGAGTGGGGAAAGCCCCTGCACCTGAAATCTGCTCCCTGGCTACAGAGCTGAGCAGGTGGGCGGAGTGGGGCAAGCCCCAGCACCCCAACCCCATGCCCCAGGAGGAGCTGCAGGTGGAAGGGGTGGGGAAGGGCCCCCTCTTCCTCTGGCACAAGGCCCCACAACACCTTATTCTGCCCTTGACCATAACACCTATGATAGCTACCTAGGCTAGCTCTTGTAAAGTGTTAGACAGTGGACAAAATTTTCAAATAGCCTACGTGACTTAAGGCACTTAGGAGCCTAAATCTCACTGACTTTCAAAGAGACTTAGGCTCCCAAGGGTACACTGATGTTGAAGAAACAAAACCAAAATCCACAGTAGTGAATTTCGAAGGCTGGGTCAATTGCAATATAGACGTCCCCACTTGGGATGGAGAGAGAGTCTCAGAGCTTAGGCTCCAGCTCTAGTGGGAATGTCTAGACTTGCTATTTGATCAGCTGATTTGGGCTCTGAGACTCGCTGCCATGTTTTTGTTTTGTGTGTTTTTTGTATTGTTTTTGGCAGTGTAAATGTATCTTTAGTCACTTTTGTAAACAGGGCTTATGTGTCTAAATTTTGAAAATTTCACCTTAAGAATATTGACCTTCTTTGTAAAGCTCTTTGAGATCTAGTGATTAATAGTGCTACTTGAAAGCTCAATGTTATTATTATTAATCTACAATTCTTTTGTTTTAATCTGTTTTTGTGACTTTGTTTTTAATGTCTCATTTTCCTATAACTCAGATGGCTTTAGATGTTTTTGGGGGGATTTCACACATGCTATCCTAAGAGATGAAATAGCCTCCAACCACTGGAAAAGGCAGTGAAAGAAGACGATAATACTGATTCCTATCTCGCTTAAGAATCTCAGTCACAAGGACCTGTATTAGCAGGTTTTTTCCCATAAAGTATGACTACAGTTACAAACAAAATTAAGGTGGTAGTAAATTAAATAAATAAATAAATAAATAAATACATAAACCAACAACCTGAAATCAGGTGTGGTTTGGATGGTTTCAGGTTCGGGGATGAAAATTTCACACAGCTCTTTAGTTAACCAGTGTTAAACTGACATGGCAAAGCGTACTTTAGAATAGCTGTACTTATGGAACCATAGTACAATTACTGGAAATACAGTAAAAACAGAATTATGGTGAGGGGACACTATTTCCTTTTATTAAAAAACTTCTGATATTCTTTCAAAGTATTGTTTGTGAACTCATGGAAGCTGACAAAATGATGCTTCACAAGTTTGTTTTTATTTAGGTTACAGGTACATTGAATTCACGGGCATCTTAAAAAAAACCAATAGTTTCTGTGAATACATGTTTCTATTTTGCTCAAATATACTAAGTAGCAGTAACAGAAGATAATTAGCAAAGACTCTAATCAGTAGCACTGCATTAGTGCCCATCATTAAAAACCTTTTCTATGGCTCTATTTTTCTGCGTTTATGAAGACCTCACTGATGCACTGGAATAGGTGAGAGCTTTATAGCAGGTTTAATTACTGACCTCAGTTTCACCATATTGCACCACATTACCTGCTCTCTTACATAACTTACCTACATATAAATATGTAAAGGCAACACAGAATTGTTAATTGGGAATGTACTGCCCTTTGTGTTATTACTTGTCTCTGATGCCAGGTTAAAGTTGAGAGTAAACAAAGTTTGAGTAAACACGACTTATTTAAAGTCATTGTTAAAGTGATAAAAGTTTTTCAATGTGTACTTTTTATGGTTTGTCAAATGATTATAAAATGAACTTATTTCTCTGTAGTTCTGTCCATCCTCAACAGCCCTCAGCATGTCATTGATATAGAACACTACTGCAAGGAGGTCACTGCTGGCATGGGATGGCATAATTAATTGCACAGAGAACATTTTACCAGTACATGGGGGTAAAATCTCAAATTTTACAGAAAACACCATATGATTTTCCATGATCACACAGAATAGAGAGGATCTTGTTCTTTTTTTTTTTTTAAAGTCTCAGAAAAAGTCCATCCCCTGCCCCTATACTGTGAACTACATACTACAGAATTTATTAACCTCCAAGGGATAAAGGGTTGAGTTGATCCCACTGGAACTGAACTCATATCTTGAGGGTAGCCAATATTTTAAACCTGATGCTTAGATTGTTAAGAAGTGAATCAAAGAAAGTTTGAGCCCTTCTGAACAAAGCTGCACAGTAAAAATCTAAGAGATTGTCAGTAAAATGATTAATGATTTACTGGGTCTTTTTCCTTCTTTAGATAATTCAGCATAAGGTTGTGCCTCCAATTTATATTTATGTGCTTTTATCCACCCATAGCAGGGACAACCACTTTTCAATGCTTTTTAAATAATATTTTACTCAAGGAGGTGGTACTTATAAAACAAATATTGTAATATTAAAAAGACAGCACTGTGTGATCATACTGTACTGCGAATCTGGTCCAGCAGGTCACAGAAGGTATCAAAGGTAAATGATATGATCAAGATTATAGTTGTGGATTAAGATCACTTATGTAAAGCCTAGAAAACTACAATACCTACATAAACTCAAACCCATGTTTTAACTGCATGCTAACTCATTAAAAACTATACAAATGAGCGGTATAAACCTTGGCTCAGTTGAATATACTCTATCCTGAAGAAGATAAATGAGGTATTCTAAAATTTTATGAAGGTGTAGTACAAGTTCTTTTGTGTTACATCCTAGTGATACTAGGAAATAGTGTATCAGAGGAGTAATCGTGTTAATCTGGATCTGTAAAAGCAGCAAGGAGTCCTGTGGCACCTTATAGACTAACAGACGTTTTGGAGCATGAGTTTTCGTGGGTGAATACCCACTTCGTCGGATGCATCCGACGAAGTGGGTATTCACCCACGAAAACTCATGCTCCAAAACGTCTGTTAGTCTATAAGGTGCCACAGGACTCTTTGCTGCTTTTACTATTTCCTAGGTTTCTTCTGCCAGTTTTAGCACATTTTTACTCTATGGGATCACTGACTGACATGACTATAATTTTTTAGACTGCAGAATTTATGCACAGCTTTTGTAGCATGACAATTCATAAGATGCTATAATTCTTGCAGATAATATTTTGATGCCAATATCACTTGCCCCTGAAAATGCCAGGTACATCTATCAGCTGGTGAAACATTTATCTAGTGATCCAGTATACAGCAACTTATAATTGAAACATTTTTATAGCAAATTGGCCATCACAACAACCTGCACAATAGGTAACTGTTACCATCTCCAGTTTATAAATGATAAGCCAAAAGACTTGCCTGTGGCCACACAGTGAATCAGTGTTAGAGTCAGGAAGAGAATTCAGACATTCCTGATTTTCACCACGTTCATTCCCCTAGACTAAAGCTGCCAGAAATAATTAATTTTGATATTTCACTGGGATGTGGGGGAGGGTAAGCATTCATAAAGAGCTCTAGGGTGTTGGTAAGGAGAAGAAATGGGCAGGATTAAGAAAGCTTGTTAAAGGATAAAGCTCTTTTTAGTTTAGGAATATTAGTTAATAATGGAAGAATGCTTTCTGTTTGAGGTAACAAGCACATCTAGGGCTAATCAACTCTTTGACTTTTAGTCTTGGAGTTTGTAAACTCAGAATACAGTCATTACTTCATAAACATGCCATACTCGAGCTATCTTCTGTAGCAAATATGTTAGTTTATAGAACCTACAGTTACATGTCAAATCATATTAAGGATATCACTATGCATTATTGCCTGTATGAAAAAAAAATTACAGTTAACTTACTAGTAAACTTTGTGCATGTAACATACATTGCATCCGTTCACAAAAAAACACACATTAAGTTAATATTTATCTTTTCTTGATAAAATGAGCTCAGGAGACGATCATATTGCAGGAATAAAATCTTTTCATGAGAAGGTAAGTATTTCAATAAGATAGGAACATTTTGGGTACAAATCATGCAAGCTGATTTGTCTGAGTGAATCTGGGTGTCCATACAGTGCCAGGTGTCCACCCACGGTGACCTGCTTGCAAGACAGTGGCCTTAATTTGTTCCTTTATTTGGGAGCCAATATATACTAGCCATAAAGAGTTACGATGGAGAGAATTAGAAACAAATAGATGAGGTACACCGTTTCAAACTTGAGGACCTATGTTGGTTGCAATTAGGCATCTAAAAATGGGGCCATTATATGAAATCAAGGTCCTGAACAGATACGTGTAATATAACCATAAGTTTGTCTTGCACAATTTTTTCTCCTCTACACTAGATTAAAAACAGTCACCGGAAAACATAGACTTTCAAGAGCACTTAAAAATCAAGTCTAATCACGTGCAGCCAGGGTACATCATAAGTCTTTAAAATATTGAAAATACCAAAAAAGATAATGAGTAAACTTAATGGGAGGGTGAACAACGAGAACAACAAAGACAACTTGCTGGAAGAGGGAGTTTCCAAGTGACTATTGATCTAATTTTAGTATTCATGCACTTTTTGATATAGTATTATTGAGTATTTTTTGCTTTTTTTATATATTAAGTGGATCCTCTGACAATATTCAATAAATCTGTATTGTTTAATACTGATCTAATGTTTCTAAAATGACTTCTTTCAGGCTGGATAGTTCTAGGATTTATACGTGACTTTGGTAGTACTGCTTATTGTTAAGGTTACCTGACATTCATCTTTATAAAGACCCAGTTTTCAGTTACTTATTGTAGAGGTGCAGCGGCACCTCCTGCGGCACCTCCTGCTGGTGACTTCCGGGAATTAGCTAATTCCAGCTCCAGAGTGCCCTCTGCAGGCTGGTAATCCACCTGTTCTCTGGCCTCATGTCCCTCCTGGACCCAGTGCCCCTTTTACTGGGTGCTTCCCCCCCACAGTACCCCCACAATTCTGGGTCTCCCTCTTGCAGGGGAACCCCCACCCACTATCTCCACTTCACCTCAGAATATGGCTATTGCCAGTCACCATCTAGCCCCGACTCCCTGGGGCAGACTGCAGTGTACATGCCATTCATCTCTGGCAAAGGTGGGTTTGGATCTGCTGCCTTTGCCTACCCTTGGCTACCCCTCTGTAGCCCTAGTACCTGTCCTGGCCTTTATCAAGACATGCAGCCTGGGGGTTCTCTTGGATGGCGCTTCCCAGATCCTCTAGCCTTTCCCCAGCCCTGCTCCACTCTAGGTACCTTTCCCAGCTTCTAAGCAGCCAGGCCCTTCTCCCTCAACAAGCAGAGGGAGACTCCCTGTCTTCCCCTGGCTTCTCTGCCTTTATAGGGCCAGCTGAGTCTGTTTGGGGCATGGCCTTAGCTGCAGCCACTTCCCCCAACCAGCCCAGCCTAAAAGTTGCTTTCTCCAGCCACAAGCCCCTCCGAGGACTGTTTTTAACCCCTCTGGACCAGAGCGGAGTGACTACCCTGCTACACTTATACATTTGCTAACTTTTAAGCACTTGAGCTGAATTTTTCCATGCTGGGTGTCTGCCTCAGGCTGACTTTTTTCAGGAAAACTTCAGACCATGTGGTTCAGCCATATCTGTTATGACAAGGGAAAATACATTATTTTGACCCTGTTTAAAAAATGTGGTCACCTATTCTTTGAACATCTCTAGTGCACCATGTTCCAGAACAGGGACTTGAAATTTGTTAGCAGGGTATCAAGTATCAGAGGGGGTAGCCGTGTTAGTCTGGATCTGTAAAAGCAGCAAAGAGTCCTGTGGCACCTTATAGACTAACTTTCTGTTAGTCTATAAGGTGCCACAGGACTCTGTGCTGCATTAGCAGGGTAGTTGTTGTGTTAGTGAACATGTTTTCTCCTATCCACATGAAAATATGACCAAATGTGGCCATTGAAAAACTGCAGTTTGAACATGCTCAATAGGACTTCTTTCATTAACTGCTAAAATCTCTGAAGATTACCACCTCACTGAACATGCTTGAGCTTTCAGAGGGGCTAGTGTTGACCAAAATGAGCATGCTCCAACATAGGACTCTGGAGGCTCAATAGGACATTCCCTGTAATGACTGGTCCAGGCTGCTGTGGGCCAGGGTGGGATCAAACACTTTGAATGTGGAGGAGGCAAAAGCCAGACCAGAGGAAGGGAATGAGTTGATTGCATCAAGGAGTCTGGTGAGCCTGCAGCTAGAGGAGGGAGTTGGAAGGGAGAGACTGGGAAAGGCTAGGCAAGGAGTCAAGGGCTGGGAGTTGGGAGAAAGTCAGGATGGGACTGAAGGAGGCTAGGGTCCTATGAAAAAAAATATTATGTGATCATGTAATTAAAGGCTATTATAATGCATAAGCACAAGGGGGCCAAATTAAGATTGAATAGGCAACCTTAAATCTGTCATACTCTAACTTTGCAGCCCTAATGATAACCTTTTAACATTTTTTTTAATATATATTGTGTGTGTGTGTGTGTGTGTGTGTGTGTGTGTGTGTGTGTGTATGTATATATATATATATATATATATAATCTCAAGATCATAACACCCATGTTTCACCCAACATAGTATATTGGACAAGGGCAAAAGAAAAGTACAGTTTTTACCCATTGTGGTAAATGCACACATAGACTTACAGAAGCAAAGGCACATTTGCATGTCTTTTTGTCCATGTTGGCACAAAGCACACCCATTACTTTGTTCATACAAGCAAAAATATTTGTGTGTTTAAGTGCCTTCCAGGATCAGGGCCCTTTTTGCATACAAAATTGTTGGCGTCCGAGTTTCAAAAACTGGGTTCAGATGATCATAACTTTGCTTCCATGTGCAATATTTTTTATAAGGCAGAGTAAGTTTTACAATACACTTAATATCTCCAGACAGGAGGTTTCAAGGTCATAGGAATTCATGGGTAGTTTGCTGTTCAGGCCACTCACTATCCACCAAGTCAACCATCAAGACTTTTTCGTAATCAAAGAACTGCTGTGTAAATGCAGTAGCCTATTGTGTAATTCTAGAAACACTGAGAACTACATCAGAGTAAGGAGGTCATTGTTGCCAGCGGGAACATAGGTAGTTATGAAATACCCATAGTGAGAAGTTACCATACTTGTCAACTGATCCTTACTGACAGCTGAGCCTCAAATTTTATAAAAAACCCATCTGGGGATATCAGTGAAAGTAACACCACATGGTGTATATCACAGGATTACTTACCCCTATGAGTGTGCATCTAATGCAAGATCTACGTCTGAAAATAAACTACTATAACATTTTTCTAAACCAATTCATGAATGTATTTTATGAGTGTCATCATACTGTATAAACTAAATGTATGGGGGGAAATGTCATACTCAGCTGTGCAGAGAAAGACCTCTCAGTTCCGCTAAGGGACGTACAAAATTGTAGAATCCTATACATACTGTGTAATGTGGCCATTTGCAGACCATAAACCTCTTTCACAATATATATGTTACATTGTTTCGATAGGATCTACAACAGTGTGATTTATGAAAATCAATTTAAAATACATTGATTTAGTTCTCCTGCTTCTCTCTTGAATCTAGTAAACTTGAAGTTGGATACTGGGTCTGCATATAAAAGTTATTTAATTTGTATCTTTCTGCTTGTTTTATCACTATATACATTTCAGTATAGGAAATGGAGCTCAATGACATCCAGACTATTACTATTCATCTAAATAAAAATGTAAAAAATTAGAGACTGATAACTAACAAACCATGCTCTATTACTATTTCAGGATCATCATATTTTAATCAACCATGGACTATTCTATGAAATACCAAATCAAGCAATTAGTTACACAAATGTTTACTTGTCATGTCCCCTTCCATGTCCAATATGCTATTGCAAATGGCATATGTTTTTACTTAAACCTATTGTTGAGTTCTACAGATATAACACAAATTTGTATTCATGCAAAATGTGGGGAATGGTTTTATGAAAGCTTGAAAGTTTCATCTTCTGAAGACTTATTCAAAAAGGCTGGAGAAAAATAGGAACCCTTACTCAATCAAGTAGTCCCACTGATCATGTGGAATCAAGCAACTAACCTTTGTTTTTTTGTTTTTGTATTTTTATATGTGGGAAAACCACTCTTTCAGCAGCCATAATAATTTTCATTTTAGAAAATAAAACAGGAAGTGAGAGATTCATATTCATAAAATATATTTTCACAATATACTGTAAAATGGCTAAAGGAAGAAAGACCTGAAAACAACTAGTCCCACAGATGTCAAAAGTTGTGAGTCAGGTTGTCCAGCTGAAGTCAATGTGACAACTCATGAAAGTAGCTGGATGGAATAGCTGGAGTCACTGGGTGGAATGCAGACAAGGATAAGGAGGTTAATTATAATTAAGGTGTCTGATGATTACGTCAAATAACCAAAATGAAGAAACGGAAAGTATAATTGCCTTATTTTTTACTTAAGCTAAATAATACAATGTTCAATGTAGCATAGAACAAACAGGAAGCACAGAAGAGAAGTACCATATATTCCACATATCAAGATGAAGATTATGCTCGTTATTATAACAACTCTATCCAGAACTTTGCAGAATTAGTTTTATTTATCTTATGTAAGCCTTCTGGAAGTTGTCATTAGCTGTAGCTAGGGCTGGGTTCAGTGCCATCTAGGATGCCTTTTAAAATAAATAAAAAGACTGACTCAAGGCCCTATCTAAAATTGTATACTCTTCCAAATTTTAGGAAGTAAACATTTTAGCCTCTGTGGTGACTTTTACAGATATTTCTTCCCCCTTCCCAAGCAATCAGGAGTCCTGGGAGCTGTAAAACCACAAATACCGTTTTTGGGGGGTGGGAGGAACATGATGCCCATATTCAAAAAACATAATTGGAAAAACCCAAACAGAGTCTGAGAGGCCAGTTCTAATTATTAATTGCCAGATTGTGTGAATATTGTTTTAAGAAAAAAAGAGTTCTGGACCTCAACACCTATAACCTCACTCACAAAACTAATAGGATTCAGTAGAAGCAAAGTAAAGCTATTCTCCTCACCTTGTCTGCTTCAGGTCCACATCATCTGGTTCAGTGCTACCCAAGAATCAGCTATAAGTAAGGTACAGCATCTCAGAGCATCAAACCCAGAGCTAAGCAACATCCCAGCGTAAAGACCCAATTCTCTCAGACAAAATCCATCCAGATTCTTTACTGAATGTGGACTCACCTCCCAATGATAGCCCATTACCTGTCAGCCCAGGGTGACCCACTTTCTGCAGGTTATACCTTTCACACTCTCCACTCCTTTTATAAATACTTTTACATGTACCCTATAATTTTTACAAAAAAGAACACAAACTTCAGTCACATACATAAAACACTGAATGGAAACGCACTGGGCAAAGTCATAATTTATTTAAATAAGGACTGCCAAAGAGAAGTTTTTTTTCCCCTCTTACTCATATAAAGAGAGCAGTATTTTTTCCTTTAAATTGTCTAGCTCTGGGGTGATGCACTTATATATTGTAAATTATTATATGCTATCTAGCATTGTGCTTTAATGAAGAAGCATGTTATATAGTTAAAAAACAATTTTAGATGACAGGAGAAATGGTTTCAGATCCCAGCTCTACCACAGTTTCCCTGTGTGTCATTAGGTCAATCACTTGACTCCTCTATGCCTCAGTTTGTAAAGATGGCGATAACCAGGGCCGGCCCACAACATTTTGGCACCTGAGGCAGGGAGCTCAAATGATGCCCCCATTCTCCCTCACTTGGGCCAAGACTTTGAATGGTCTCAATTCTGCCTTCTTCCTGTTCTACTCCTCTTGGTACTGCTCTGCTACCTACCCCAATAAAGGAGAACAACTTAAAATGCCGTGTTCAAAAATTTTAAGTAACACTTAACTTTCAAAGCCTGAACAGCAAATGTAACTTTTCTTGTCTGCATAGTAAAAACTGGCATTTTTATTTGTTTGAATAATCAAAGTGGTGCTTTCTGTGCCTTCTTGGTTGCAAAGATTTGAACTGCTTCATGAAGGTCTACAGTCTGGGCCAGCTGATGCTCTATTGAGATGGTTGCAAGGCCGACCAGCTTCTCCTGTCTCATTGTTGAGGGTAGAGGTGTTTTTATTAAATTTAGCTTGGAGAAGTTGCGTTCTTCACTAGCAACTGTTACAGGAAGTGTTAGAAGTATGCTCAGAGGAACAAAAGCATTTGGAAAGAGAGAGTGGTCATCTTATTTTTCCACATATATTTCAGAACAGGCTTTGGAGTTGATCCTGCTGAAATGGCTTCTTCACTTTGTCAGCATTGGGGATTTCAACCAGTAATGTGTTGGATGGAAATTTCTATTTTCATTGTCTTAGGGGAACGAAGTTTTTCACTTGCTGTGGCCCATGCAGTACAATGAAGTCCCTCAGGCTACTGCTCAAGTGGGTCCACAGTCCTGTATTATCTAGACTTAAGGAACTAAACTCAGCAGCATCTGTTTCTTGTGCCTCCATCACACTTTTCTCTGATCTACACTTTTCTTAAGGAATGTGCATGGTTATATCCATTTGAGATGGAGACATGGATGCTGCAGTAGCTGCCAGGTCACCTGCACTCTAACTGGAAGATCAGGCATCTCCTCACCACTCCCATCCTGGCTGGGGCCGGAAGGCTCACCATGAACATTTGTGTCTATGTTTCTCCTTCCTGCATAGATACAAAAGCTGATTTTGCTTTCTCTCTTTTTTCTGAATGTGTTTTCTTCTTTCACTCATGAGTGCTGTTCTGTGCCAGCTATAGTGGCTTTCAACACTCAGTTAAAGGGGACAAATAAGCAGGCTGGTAGCAGGGCCTTAGTGAGGGAAGATATCAGCATCTAAAGGGCCTAACTGGCTCCTACTACTTCAGTTGACTGCCTGTTCTCCTCAAGTAGGTTCAAGGAAGCAGCAGGAAACAGGAATCTCTCTGAGAAGCTGGTGTTAATCAATCAGTCCAGGCTCCTGGGGTGCTAGAGAGAGGTACACAAAAGGCTCCTCCTCCTCTCTCTCTCTCTGCAGCTCCTGCTGCTTTCTGTTATTCTCTCTCACCTTTTCTCCTGCTTGCCTGCCATGTCGCTTGTGCCCTCCTTCCTCCAGCACAACACTCCACCATCTCTGTGCATCTAGAGCAGAGAGAATACATATGCACCAGGAACAGACACAATTTTCTACACTCTGGGTCCTAGTGGTGCCCCCCTAGAGTCTGGCACCTGAGGCGGCCACCTCAGTTTGCCTCATCCTCAGGCAGCCCTGGGGATAACAGACCCTATCTGACAGGAATGGTGAGAGGTTAAATTCATTAATGCTTGTAATCTGACATAACCTGAGATTCCTAGATGGCAGGTGCAGTAGAAATGCAAAGTATTTATTATTAAAGGTATTGTGTCATGAAAAAATCATCAAGTGTTGTTTCAGATACAAGTGAGAGAACTGTAACGCAAAGCTGAGCAGTTCTGGCATCTGTATCTTGAACATAATACACTTATCTTAAAAAAAAAATAAAAAAGATACTCTAGCAGCATGTATTCATTTAGTATGCATTTATTTTCTTTCCTATAGAGTTAATACTTACAGTTTTGTTTATTTAGATTACATTACATTAGCTAGTCTCTGTCCTAGAATTTCAAGGGAATGCATAGAGCTGTAGCACTGATCATTCCAAATTTCTATTCATGTATTTGTCCATTGGTATTGTGGGTACTGTTATGAGCTGGGTTAAACTTCATTGGAACTCATGGGTGTGAGCACACTCTTCATTTCAGATGTCTGTAAAAGACAATTATGGGACCACACCTAAAAGAAGGCACACTGGCATCTGCTCAGAAACTAACAACATGGGGACAGAGGGTTTGACTTTATATTTTGGGGGTGGGGTAGAGGACGAATGAAAAAACAAGTTGGAGTGCATACAAGAAACAGAGACTCGGGGCTGAGAAAGAAAGCCAAGGAGCAGCCTAGAAGCAAGATAAGGCCCTGGAAGAAGCCTAAAGAGAAGTTCTGGGTCAGTTTGCTGGCTGAAAGAAGCTTGAGCCTGTAACTAAGAAACTAGTCCTTTTGGTTTTGGTTCTGCCTCCATTTACAGAAGCAGGGCTTTGTACATAGCTTATAAACAAACAAATCACATAATCAGATCCATCATCAATTTCTACTCCCAGATGGAACACCACACAAGGCCCAAAAAACTTTGACTTTCAGGTTGAAAAGGAATAAGAGTATACTGACTGTCATTATATTTCATACACTTTTAGGGATTATTGATGTTAAAGGTGAGATGGTATTTGGCCCATGTGTGCACATGCAAGAGTGGAGAGAGCACAAGGATTCTTCCTGCTCACTTTGCCTAGTCTATCCCTTCACAATTGCAGTCCCTTCTTTCTTTGGTGACAAAAAAAAAGCTCTATATGGCAAAAGACACCCTATAAAGAACGGGAAGTGGCAGGAGAAGGTGGAACTATCACCAAGACCTAGCAGTGGATCAGAATCCACAGATACCTGTACATGAAGGAGGGAATATGCTGCATGTTCCTAATGGATGTAAATGCCTAGGGAATTCCTAAGGCAGAGCCCCTTCTAGAGATTTTTATGGGATGCACACCATACAGGCCATTGCTTTCAAGACTCAATCAATCTGTCTCTTAATGTTACATGTATTTGTAACCTACTAAACAAGGGGATTAAAGCTGATGGCAACAGTGAATCAGTATGCCTGGTGTAGAGGGAAAGGTGGACCTCCTACTGGCCCTGGGAATCTTTTCCTCAAAGATGCTAGAGATAGAATGATGTTGTCCTGATGAGGCAAAAGTAGTAGGAGCTGGTTTTGGAGCAAGTGAGGGTGATATTAGAGCAGTAGTCAAGGGACTGCTTCTGCAAGAAGTGAAGGCATGCCTCCTGCCTCCCAGTAGTGCAGCCACTGCTGGTTCTTCCAGATGGGGCTTTTAAAGGCCTACCACTGGGAAGGAACTTTTGCAGGCCAATGGTTGGTGAAGGGCCGGCACCATGGACAAGCAGAGCATGGGTGAGGAAAGAGACAGGCTGCCATATCACAGTGTCCCTTGAGCAGTACGCAATGGACAGAGGCGTGAAGGGAGAGAGAGAGGAGGCATTTGGATATACAATGATATGTATAGTTTTCAAGGAAAAAACTCTTCTGATGTACCAGACTACTTGGTCAGCAGCAGGAACATTAATCTCCTTGGCAGTCAATCAAGATTTTCAAAGGTTAGGAGAGAGCTGCCTGAAACATGATTAAGAAGCAATGATTTGTAATGTATCAATTCCTGATGGACTCCTGATATTTCCCTTTTTACAGTTCTTCCTAGGAAGGTTTTTTTAAAAAAACTACTACATTTAATTCTTGAAACAGTCTTGCACACAAAGAATCTCTAAAAGATGCTATCAGTAAAATGTATTGATCTGGTAAAAAGTCAGGTTGACCTTTGCAAGTTTGTATAGGCCTCTGAAAGGTTGCCTTTGTTTATAGTCTTATTCTGTTTTTAGTTTTCCTGAAAAGCAACATGCTTGTAAATGGCACTGGCAAACATGAGCCAACCCCCATTTTCTGGTCTTAATACGAACTATATTAGAGCTTCATGTTAGTATCATCTTCAGTTTCAATCTTCTTAACCATGAAGGTGATTGTAAAGAGCAGCCCTGGCTCCCTGCTGCACCTGAGGGGGAGGAGCCAGAGCAGGCGCCTCAGTGGGCAGAGCCATTGCCGCCTGTCCCCGCCCCCCGGAAGTCAAGGGGTGGGACAGGAAGTATAAAAGCCCAGCCTCAGAGCTCAGTTGGAGGCCGTCCGCCAAAGAGGACAGATGCGGAGGCCCGAGCTCCCGCTGGGCCCAGCCTGCCCCGTGTGCGCTACCCGGAGGAGCGCTGGCCGGACCTGCCTCGGGCCCGGTATCCGGAGAAGCACTGGCCGGACCTGCCTCGGGCCTGGTATCTGGAGGAACCCCGGCCGGACCTGCCCGGCGCTCGCTATCCCGAGGAGCTGCGGGAGTATCCGGCTGCCCAGCATCCAGAAGAACCCATGGTCTGGGAGCCGCCAAACTAAGACAGCGGAGAACAGGTACCAGGAGAGGGGGAAACTGGAAGTAGCCCAGGGGTAGCTGACCCCAGTCTGGCTGCAGGGGACTGGGGACCCATGTCAGTGTGTTGTGGCCTGGATTCCCCACTGACTGCAGCGAACCCTTGCCACTGCTAGGGCCCTGGGCTAGGACACAGTGGAGTGGGAGGGCCTGTGTCCCCCCTGCCACCCATCCAAGGGTGGCAGATTTCCCTCTCTCTGGCCTGAGGAGGCCTTCTGCATAGCTTGTATTTGCTCAGCCAGGGCCGGTGCTAGGATTTCTGACGCCCTAGGCGCCGGGACATTTCGCCACCCCCCGCGCGGGTCTCGGGGCTCCCTGACCCCGGGGGTGCCCTAAGCTGCCGGGCTGTAGGCAGCTGCTGCTGCCGGCAGCTCAGACTACGCAGCGGCCACTGCAACCATTTAAAAAATTTTGGTGGGGGGTGCTGCTTTTTGGTGCCCCCAAATCTTGGCGCCCTAGGCAACCGTCTAGTTCGCCTAAATGGTTGCACCGGCCCTGTGCTCAGCCCCTGAGTGCAAGAAGCTGAGCCGGAACTGTTTGCTGCCCTGCCCTACCCAAGGGCCAGGGCTCATAGACTGTGTCTGCTCAGCCTCTGACACTAGGAGCTGAACCTGAACTGTTTGCTGTTCGCCCTGCCTACAGGCTGGGCTTACACGCTGTGCTCCGGGCTTGCCCCTGTTATCGGACTCTCTGTCCCACAACCTCGTCAAGGCGGTCCAACGTCGTAGACTGTTGTACGCGTAAAGAGCAGCCCTGGCTCCCTGCCGCACCTGAGGGGGACGTACCCCAGTACGACTGACTTACAGTGATTATATTTGATCATAATATCTAAGTCTCCAATTTTGCATTCTTAAGCATGTGGATAATGTTACGCAATGGGACTGCTCACATGCCCAAGTGTTTGGGAATCAGAGTTTATATTTACAGGTACCATGAGAATCAGGTTTAAAAAAAGTAGCAGAGCTTAGGTCTTGCAACACCTGTAACATTAGAGAAGACACTTTTGCATTATAATTTACCACAGTTGTCTGTGTTAATTTATTACAGATATGTTTGCATGTGTTTAGAAGAATTGAGGAATTAAAACAATTTGAGTTTCTCAAACTTTTACAAATTTTCCACACCAATATAAACACACAATTCTCATGCTTCTGCCAATTTAAAGCCCAAATGTGCAAACTACATATACAAAACTTTACTCATATATGTAGTTCTACTGTTTTTAATGGAACTATTTGTCTGAGTAAATTCATGCAAGTGTTTATAGGATAAAGACATATACATGCCTAAAGATGCAGTTTGGTGCCTACTGGGATTTTGAAAAGTGCCTGGTACCTAACTCCCATTGAAATAATTGAATCTCTTTTTGGTGACAATTCTTGCTTAATTTGACAGTTTCTTGCCTGTAAATTAAAAAAAAGGATCCCAGAATTTCCCCAAATTACTAGCATTTAAGTATGATTTCCAGTGTTAATACAAATAAAAATGTATTTTTTCTGTTAAGAGGCATATGGCCCAATTCCACTGAAGTCAATGATAGGACTCCTGTTCCCTTCAATGGGTATTAAATTGTGCATATAGGAAGTATTTGATCCCTATTTATTAGGTTTACTTTTCTAATTTACCTCCAAATCATTTTTACAAAATGTACAGTTGTCTGGAACAAACATAGGGATTCTGAAGGTTTATAATGGGTTCCTGGTAGTTGCTGCTATTTTAATGAATCAAGTGAATGACACTAAGTGATGCATTAACATACTAATGGCCAGCAGGAATATTGCTCACATGATATATTAACAATGTACTGGCCAGCAGGAATAGCTGTCCAATGATAAGCATACAACATTTGGCAACATCCCATGTTGAAGCTTCAAGCACTGCAATGTTAATTGTAGTGCTCTTCTCAGATTATTATGACTTTGAGGTTGCATGCATGCTTTCTAAGCAGGATATATTTCATACTTGTCAAGAGGCATGTCAGATTGTTTGAAATTTGATTTATATTGGACACCCAAGGGCAGACTTAATGGTCCTCAGAAACAAAGTCTCCAGAAACTGTATTACATCCAACAAAGCACAAACAAAAAGCCTCCTGACAAGTAATAAGAGATCTGGTAAGAAATTCTGAGTTTTGAGACCCTCTACATCTGGCTTTTGATGGCTGGATAATTTTCTGCTTGTAAAGCTGTTGTTGAATCATAATAACAGCACTCCATGAAACACAAGTCATTTAAAACAACTATTATAATATCAGAGTATCGCAATTTTCAGCAAAAGTTAATGTGCCATTAGATTCAAATCCAGAGCCCAGCACCCATCCCAAGGAACCTGTCTGGATGTTGGGCAGATGCAAAACAGTGGATGTTGTGAAAAAGCTGCAGAGTTTTCTCTATGGAAGTGGCTATCCCTTCTGCCCTGAAGTAACCTGCCACAAGAGTTCAACAGGATCCTTCTGCTGGGTGTTTCCTTGAGGAAACCATAAATGAGAAAAGGGTAAAAATGAAAGTGGATCCTCAACTACCTGAACACAAGTTCTCTCAGCTGGATTATAACCAAATTTCCTCACCTGACTAGTGGATAATGAGAACCCCAGCCCAGGGACCCTGAAAGGAATCAGATATTTGTCCAAACCTTAAAAAAATGGCCTGCCCAGTGGAGAATTTCTTCTTCTCTAGTCCCTCAGTTCTTGCTGATGCCTTACAGGCTCTTTCTGGATTTTGTCCTGGAGAGTCCAATCAGCAGCTACCATCTTCTCAAGGTGTCTTTCTCTGGTGTGAGGGAAAGAAAGGTTCATATAGCAGGATCTCTTTTCCATTACCCCTCACTGTCCAGGCCATAGTAGTGAGACCCTGTGGACCTAAACATCTTAGTACAAACACAAGTAAAATGTGCACCACTACAAGTGGAAAACTGTTATGGGTTCCATCTAGAGCTAGTTGAAACTTTGAAAGTTTCAAAAAAATTCAATTAAATTTTGAAGTTTCAAAATTTGAAAAAAGGGAAAATTTCAATGACTTTTCAAAAACACACCCTCTTTTCAAATATTAAATTGGTCGTTTTATTTTTTTAAATTTCAAACTGAGTTAATATTTTAAAAAAGCTACCCCACATCTTTTCAGCCAGCTCTAATTATGACTTATGTGCAAAGATGACTTACAGATAAAATGTTAATGAGAACTTTTGATACCTTGTCTCCAGTGGGGTCAGGAGTTTACCTGTAGTTAACAAAGTTCTAGGAGAAGATTGCTATACCAAGTGGAAGCTATTAGTTATGTCCTATAAGAAACTAGGAGACTGGACAGGAAAAAAAAGGAGCCTCTAATTCAGATATGACTTAATATTGAGAAAATGGTACAGATGACCACTGGAGATGGGAATAGCAGAAAATAGCTGGGAGGTAAATGGCTGAAGCGAGGGAGGAGAGTAGAGAGGAATGGTCTTTATGAATAAGATGACACAGGGGATGGATATCTGAGCTGACAAAGTGAACCTTCATACCTTAATTGCACTGGTTCACAATGACATTCCATTAAAATGCCTAAGTACCTCTTCTGATTTATACATGTAAATTAACCCATGCAAAAGTGAGACACAGAATCTTGAGCATGAAAAAGTGCTTCCTTGCAAAATTGCAAGCCCCATTTGGATTCTAAAAAGGATATGATCCTGATCTCTGTTACACCAGTTTTACATGTGAGTAGCACTACCAACTTCCATGGAATTATTCCTAAATTACCCCAGAAATAAGACTTAATCTGTTTGTACCAAATTAAAAGTACCCTAGTGAATACGGACCATGATACACACTTTATGCTTTCAAAGCAAATTAATATTCAATTTTTCTCCTGTTGCAACACTACTAAGATTTTAACTATTTGAAATGAGACCACTGTACGAGAGCAAGCTGATAAGCAGGGCTTTACTAGGTTAAATTAAATAGTATACTGCTGTCACCACCTATTGGTTATCCATTTAGGTGTCAAAACTAAATCATTTACAAAATAGAACTAGACACACAGAAGGAGACAAGCTTATTAGAAAAAAACACACACACACAACAGGGAAGCATTAATAAGAAACACTGAGTTAGAAATCTCAAATTCAAAGTCATTAATTGGGAACAATTTAAAAGTCCATTTAAGCACATCCAGGGGAATGAGAATCAAATGTGTACAGCACTCCGTGCTAATTGTTAGAAAGATTACTTCACAGGAGCTGAAACATCTAAGAGAAATGGGTCCTTATTTCTGATGATATAAGTAAATTAATTTCTGACAATCCATTTCTGGCAATAATTAGCTTTATTTACTAAGGTTTGTCTATTAACCTTATCTGGCATTCAAAAGATGTGCTGTATCAATAAATACACAAGAATGTACTATCCAACTAACCTACGTTAATAAGGGCTGATCCTGGAGTGCTTACAGAAGATGGGATTGGGGTGCTGCAGGCATGAGGTGGGAGGGCACAAGAGTCTCTCCGTAGAGTTCCCTCTCAAGGAGCAGCTATAATGCTGCAGCCAGCACTCTGTAGGCCAAAGTAAGGAGATTGTTAGAACTGCAAAGTTAACTGAGCATCTCAGAGAGGATGTGTCTGTGCAGGACACATCATAGGCAACTGTCAAGAGGCCCGTTTTCAGGTGACAATAAGAAAGATGTAGATAAGACTGTAAAATACTTTAGACATATCTGCTCCTGCAATAACTGGGTACACTATGCCTCATTTGAGGTCTTTACAAAGTGGGCCCTTCTTAGCTGAACCCATGTCATTCACACAGGCAAATTCACAGATTATAAAGCCAGAAAAGACCATACAATTATCCAGCCTGGTCTCCTATATAAAAACAGGTCACAAGACTTTCCTGAATTAATTCCTGTTTCAGCTAGAGCATTTTTTAAAAAAACCCGTAGAATCTTGGTATAAAAATTGCTGCCGAGGGAGAATTTACCATAAACCTTTGATAAAGTGTCCCAATAGTGAATTACCCACACTATTACAAAATTGTACCTTATTTCCAGCCTGAGTTTCCAACTATTGAACCTTATTGTACCTTTGTATACTAGATTGGAGAACATTATTAAATACATTTTCACCATAATGTCACCCCTTAATTTTCTCTGTTAAAATAAATAGATTGAGTTCCTTAATCTATTCTCTGACCCCTCTCCAATTTATTAACATCTTTTTTGAACTCTGGACACAGTGCAGTGGTCATACCAGTGCCAAATACTGAGATAATATAACTTCCCTATTCCTATTTGAGAGAGCCCTGTTTATACATCCAAGAACTGCATTAGCCCTTTTGGCCACAATGTCACACTAAGCATCCAGTTGGTTATCCACCAAGATCTCCCAACTCTCTTTCATAGTCACTGCTTCCCAGGATAGATTTCTCCATCCTGTAAGTAGGGCCTGAATTCCTTGCTCCTGGATTTATAACTTCATATTTGGCCACATTAAAACCTATATTTTTTGTTTGCACTCAATTTACCCAAGTGATCCAGATTGTTTTGTATCAGTGCCCTGTCCTCTCCATTATTTACCACTCCCCCAATCCTTGTGTCATCTGCAAACTTTATTAGTAGTAATTTTATGTTTTCTTCCAGGTCACTGGTATCAATGTTAAATAGCAAATGGACAATTCAATTTAAAGTCAATGGCAGTTTTGCCTGAGTAAGAAGTACAATGTCCATTACAGATAAATCACATGAGTAGCTTGTGTGGGGGGTTTTAAAAACCGAAGTTACTTTCTGCTAGTGTAATTTTGTGGTGTTTACACCGAGAGGCATGGGGTATTTTGTGAAAACTCTAGGGCTCGGTTCAAAATGAGGTTTTCTAACATATAAAATCCAGAATTATGTTAACAGAAAAATGAACTTGCTTTCTAGCGTTACTGAGCTATTGCTTTCAGCAGACCCAATGCAAAAATATACACAAATACTTTGAAATTGAAGGATACCCAATTCATGCTCTGCCAAAACTAAGTTATATTAAAGCCTTAAATCTGGAAATAATGATATTTTCTGGTTATTACTCTTTGGTTTTAGTTAGCACTTATATAGTAGTTTATCTCCAAAGTATTGTACAAATAGTAACTAATTAATCCTTAGAATATCCACATGAGGAAGGTAAGTAGGCATTATTGTCCCAGTTTCATGGCTGGGGAAAACGAGGCAAGGAAATTAAAGTCCTGAATTTAAAGATGTCACTTAGGTGAGTAATGCCCTAATGAAGCATGGTACTTAAGCATGTGCCTAACTTTAAACCTGTGAGTAGTCCCATCAGTTCCATTTCAGCTAATGGGATGACTAATTGCTTAAACATCTTCCTGAACCAGGGAACTGAACACAATACATAATGGATAACAAATAGCGAACCGCTGACTACCCTGTCAAAGTGCTCATGCCCAACCCAAAGAATGAAATATGTTTGATAGATGGTCAGATTTGGACACTTTTAGAATGAACAGTTCCTAACTGCACTGAAATAACTGGTATCATTTGTGAAGTAAGGTGCTACTCAGTGTGAGAAAAGGGGAGAATCTGGCCCATAGAACTCAAATATTTTATAACCAAGGACCGGATTGGAAACTTCTCACACTGACCAAGTACTCATATAAATTGCCCCACTGCAGGAAGTGGGATCAGTCATATAACACACTGCTCACCAAGTAACGGATTCAGAATCTGACCCAAACAAATTAATAATCCCTGATCAGTCCAACCAAATCCTGAACTGAAAACAGGACTGAATTTGTAATATCTGCCTATCACTCTGAATTGTTCACCCAGTTCTCCACTTGAAGCAAACCTTTTCTGTGTGTAACTGAAATGCTCTGTAATCATTTATGACTGACCAATTATTTAATGTTAAATTAATACTATAGTCAATTTGCTCCCATTTTGTGCCACAAAAGTATTCTCATTTCATGTACTGCAGTTCTCCATATCCCCTCAATGATGCCAAGTAAATTATCAAGGTTTCTGCCTGCAAGTTTGCTCAAAGAGACATGTCTTTTTAGCTATCTTTTAAATCTGCACTGACATTTTAATGGGTTATAATTATAATGAGAAATCCATTATAAAGACAGGATTGAGGTCATATTAAGAAAACATTTTCTCTGTTATCACATGCAATGAAGTCCATTGATCTTTTAAAACAGATTTAGATTTTAAAGAAATAAAATAAAAATATAAAAATGTTCATTCAAGTGCAGGAAAGTAAATCTAGCATGGAAACGTTTATATAGATCTAAGACAAGGCATTTTACATGTGTATATACAGTCATTTTGAACAACACCAAATACAATTCTCTGGGTGTACAGACCTTAGCAACATAGTGGAGAATCAATGAATTCCCCCTTTAATCTATCCTGTATTCAACCATACAGTCCTGTCAAGCATATAAAATTTCCTTTGTAGTACTGACCTATAAAAAACATTTATTTTGAGATAGCATAGTTCTAACCTGGAATTACCAGAACAAACTTTAGTTTCATATCATCTAAATCTATTTATACCACACACACAGTTTTACTTTAGAAACTTGCATGGAAAATGTAACTACACAAAACCATTAGTATTCTGCTGGGAGGATTTGTGTTGTGTTGGAGGCAGCTCACATTAAATTCAAGGTCTTAATACTCCTTTGAGGCTTCTGAAGCCCCATAGCAACTCTTGAAAAGACTTTTATTTCTTTAGCATATGTAAATTGGACAGGGTGAAGTCAATGTGATTTAAGGCTAACATCTCTTCAAGAACTCAGATGAAACAAAGGTTTTATTAAATGAAATGGTAGAGGAAATTGAAGTTCCAATATTTCGATGTTAATGTGATCACGAAGATGGAAAATAATATTTAGTGAAATTAAAAGCGCAGGCTTGAAATTTACATCATTCTTAATCTACATCTGTTCTTTTCATTTAATTTATCTGACATGCCCCACTTCTTCCACGGGAATTCTAGAATGAGATCTATTGGATATAGGGATATTAGTGAAACTACATTGGGGTCACACGGTGATTTATGCAACGTCTTTTTTACTATGTTAATCAGGCAAAGATGATAGTAAATTTTAAAAGACTCAAAAGTTTCTCTCTCTCTCTCTAACACACACACTGCTTTGCAAATGTTTTCCTTATCATTTAGTACAATATAATCATGGTCCTAGGTTGTTGTTTTAGATTACTTAAAAGAGGAAAATTATTTGTCTTCATATAGCTTTTTTCTGGAAAAGAGAGAGCCTGGCTATAAATTATATTCATTTTAAAAAGTGAGTACATTTTAAATTCTTAATGAATGCCAAATGGTCTTACAATAGGGAATGAGATTCTAGTGTTTGTCAGTGCTTGATCTATGATCTGCACCAAATAATTAGTATCACCCTATACAGTTTATCAGAAATTCTAAACTAATTGCCTACAGTTCAGATTATTGCACTCTTTGCTCAAGCATTGAAAGCGCTTCCTTTCCTCCCCTCTCCCATCTGAAAAAGTGCAAAGGAAGAGAAGATAGTAAAGGATAAATGTATGCAAAACTTTGACTGATGCCTCCTTAAAATAAAATAAATAATTATGATGGTAAGAGAGAACACAAGGAAAACTACTGCAAATATCAGAAAAGGAGGTATTACTTTTTTCAGCTGCAGAAAATGGACTCATGAGTTTTTCCAACCTTGTGGATTGGAATCAAAGAGGATCAAGCGTATTATTTTGTGTCTTGAAGGAAGGCCACTTTTCTAGAAAGATACTCTAACATCATACATGCAGCAATTTTGTGCACACACACATTCTAAAATGCATAGGTTGTTTTTGATCTATTTTATCACACAAACACATGTCAGGTAATGAGATGCCAAATTACTAATCTCAGCACAAATCTTATGGCTGCAAAATTGAATCTGCTGGTGGTAGGGCCTGTTTGAGCATCTCATCTCAAATACTCTATTGCCAACAAAGCATCAAAAGTTATCTTTAGTTATAATTTGTATTAAAGTAGTGCACAGAGGCCTCAGGGCCTTTTATGTGGGACATAGGTATAATTATCTAATATTGTTACTCACCAATGTGTCTCCTTACTCAACTGCATGAGCTACTCATACAATAGCTAGCAGTGTGGTGGGGAAAGCAACTTCTGCGGGTGCACAGAGGTGTGGAGTGGGTGAAGCCTGCTCCAGCTGAGTCACTGTTGGAATCTGTGCCAGATAAACGGCTGATGTACATTATACCCTCCTACAGAAAGGGAGTTACCAGTAACCACAATGTGACTGAATCAGAATATGGTCCCTGGCCTGCTCCTCTGTGACAAAGCCAGAAATTTAGCCCTGAATAGACAAGACAGAGTGTGAGAAGAGACCCCATATGTAAAGATGAAGAACAGAGATTAAATGATTTACTCCAGACCATACGTGCAGTCTGTAACATAAATACAGGTTGAACACAGATCTCATAGTCCCAGTCCAGTGATTTAACCACTGAACACTGTAGGAAACATGGCAAACAGGGAACAAACTATATAAAATCCTGAAAATACATAAAAACAAGTATTTATGACTGAGATGTTTGTACACCTTTGTGAAGGTCAGGATGCAAGTGAATTTGAGATTTCAGAGAGTGGGTACAGGCAAATAAGGAAGTGCACTTTTGGATATTTGAGCTATTAAACTGTACTTTCATAATATAATCATTTCCAGAATCCTTTGGAATATCTCTCTATAATAAAAGTGTTAAATGATTTCTAGGAACCTTCACTAAGAGGGAAAACAATCACAGGTGTTAATTACCCTAGCACTGTGGTGAGCAATTAGATATTTCAGGTATCTCAAAGGGTGTCATCAGGAGGAGGGAGAAAACTTGTTCACCTTAGCCTCCAATGATAGAACAAGAAGCAACGGGCTTAAGTTGCAGCAAGGGAGATTTAGGCTGGACATTAGGAAAAAGTTCCTAACTGTCAGGGTAGTTAAACATGGAATAAATTGCCTAGGGAGGTTGTGGAATCTCCATCTCTGGAGATAATTAAGAGTAGGTTAGATAAATGTTTATCAGGGATGGTCTAGACAGTATTTGGTCCTGCCATTAGGAGAATTACAAACTGTGATTTTAAGATCAGGAATCAGTGGGCACTTGGAGTGAGTAAGGACTTCAGGGATTGGCCTTGTATTGACTTCACTCACAAAACCATAGTACGTAACATAAGTACGAAAGCAAAGCCACTTTTTCTTCATTCAGAAGTTGATTCTGTTAATTCAGGGTGCTTCCAGGGAAGTACTGAGAAGCTTACATGAGCAAACTATGAAAATACACAAATATATTTACCCAGGAGCAAAAAAATAAATAGTTTACTTATTGAAAATTATCTGTCTTGAGTAAATATTTCCTGAGGGAAAAAGTTGTGCCAGATGCTCAGCTGCATTAACTGTAATCTCAGGTTGGCTGAGAAAGCCAAGTAAAAATGATGAATATAAGCCACCCCTCTGTTCCCCTAATCCCAGGCCAGTCAGGAGACCAGAAAAGCTCTTCACATAATTTACAGCTCATCTATACTGCAATTAAATACACATGGCTGGCCCGTGTCACCTGACACAGCCTTGCAGGGCTCAGGCTATGGGACTGTTTAATTGAGATGTAAACATTTGGGCTCAGGCTGGGGTCCCAGAGCCCAGGCTCCAGCCCAAAGATCTACACTTTCAATATTCGTATTATGAAACAAGGATTTGTTCACTGAAAATGCAGTGAATATGTAGGGAAACATAACAGCTGTGGGGCACTGAGAAATAGTTCTCAGAATGCTTTAAAATATTTTGTTCAGGACTTCATGGTTTCAATTTCACATGTGCAGTCTCTATAGTAAGTAGTAGTGTGAGTTCTAACACATCTGAAGAACTGCACCTCCAACTTCAGTGGAGTGGTCACATGAAAAGTAAGCCTAGATCCTGAAATGGAAGATCACATATATTATTCTGCTGCAATGGGAAATAGCATATGACAGTCCACAGTATCCTGAACACGCATGGAGAGAAAGTTACAGATGCAGGCATTATATAATGACACATGAAAAGAAGAGTTACCTCACAAGTGGAGAACCAGTGTTGACAGGGTCAATTTGATCATCTGCACATTGACTAATGTTATCTATGCCATCATGTGCCCTCTGCCATGTACATTGGCCAAACCGGATAGTCTCTATGTAAAAGAATAAATGGATACAAATTGGACATTGGGAATAGTAACATGCAAAAGCCAGTAGGTAAACACTTCAACCTTCCTGGACATTCTATAACAGGTTTAAGAGTCACTATTCTTGAACAAAAAAGCTTCAGAAACAGACTTCAAAGAGAAACAGCAGAACTAAAATTCATTTGCAAATTTACCACCATTAATTTGCATATGAAGTAGTGAGGGTTTTTTACCCACGAAAGCTTATGCCCAAATAAATCTGTTAGTCTTTAAGGTGCCACTGGACTCCTTGTTTTTGTGGATACAGATTAACATGGCTACCCCCAATACTTAGACAACATTCTGGATATTTTCTCCTTCAGTTATATGTATTGTATGGGACAGCCATCACAAAACACAGTTCTGTGGTGCACAAGGGGTGTACGTTCCTTGACTGGGCTCCCTGCTCACAACATGCAATATAGCAGAACCACACCTGGTCCGCATTCAGAGCCTCCTCGTAAGGAGAGGAATGACATGATTTGTCCCCTAAGAGGCAAGATTTGGTTGTAAGTTATTACACGGGATGGACAAAAATCAGGAATGATCTTTTCATTCAGCTGACATAAGGAAACTACATGCATCATTTGTGGAGACTTCTCTGCTCTTTTACAATAGTTACTGACAAATCTCAAGAGCAATTTAGCTGATAGATTATATTTATCATTCTGAAGCAGTGACAACTTTTCTTCTACTTTAGATAGGGAAAAGAAACCTACTTTTGTGTTTGCTCTGTTTCCTTACTATTATCCCCTTTTATCCCTTACATGGACATAAAGTACCAGGAATCCTTCTCTGGAGAAATACAAGCAATTGCATAAACATGTTAAAAATACAGTGTTAGAAAAATATACATGTATGTATATTAACCAAGTACTCTGGAAATGGGAGATCCCATTTGTATCTTCTATTTTGTCGACGTAACCCTTGAAGCAACATTGTTAGAGATAGAAAAACTATATAGATTTCTGTTCTTGTTAGGTAAATTGAGTGTAAGAAGAGAATGCTTAGGGCTTGAGCATGCACATGGTTATTTTTACTTATGAGTAGCTACATTGAGTTCAACTGGACTACTTTGATTATTCAGCAGTGATCTGCATCAAAGAGAGCTGGATAAACACTTTCCACAAAAAATCACTCAAATTTAAAACAGGAGTTAGTTTTGGCCAGGATCTTTCTCTGGATGTTTGCTCTCCATGGATGCTTGAGCGGCATGCACCAGCTCTAACAGAAAATTTGTATCAAACTCTTCCACTTGAATGGTGTATAGAATATGGGATGGAATACTGCATGAAACAGTGGGGGGATTTTTCCCCAAAATATTAGCCAGAGTACTGGCATAGAGAGAGAGAGAGAAGGATCTGATTGAACCCCTCACTACTAGTCCCCAATGACATAAACTGAAGCAATCAGTGTCAAAGAATTATTGTCAAGGGAGGAGTTATAATGAGTCTCTGGCTGGTGTGATGCAAATGACTACCCTGAGCAATGTTATAGAGAAGGGAGAAAATTTCAGCACTGTCCCAAGGCCAGTCCTCAAGGAATGGCAAACTTTCCTACCGTTTCATAAATATTGTAGTCTCCGCATTACCCCAGGCTTACAATGATTTGTTTAATCTTTCTTACACTCCACAGAGCCACCACTATTTAAACTGATAGCATCTACATATTAATCAACTATGCCTTAAATTATAGAATATTAGGCTTGAAGGGAGGAACCCTGGGCAAATTTATTTATGTCATATCAACTGCATGATGTTCTGTGCAGTAATAAATATTAGGCAGTGGGCTGTGTAAAAGTAAATTTTAACCACCACAGTGTTTTTAGTTAAAGTTGGCAATTTTTACAAACAAAGCCCCTTGGAAAGTAATCAATCTCCAGATTAATACTGAAATACTGCAATATGCATTTTTAATAATAATCACAATATATGTTGGTCATATACTCTGCTTGCTATCTAGATTATTTCACTTTAATTTTTAATGCACGTTTGAAGATAAATATCTGTACAGTATGATGATCTGATAGCACAGATATAATAAACATATTTGAGGATCATTAGAGGTTAGTACATTATTTTCTCACCATGAGAGAAAAGGGCTTTACATATGGCACATTCATTACCACTCACAGTTCAAGTTTTCGATCTTCCCTCTGTAGGTCACATAAATTTTGTTTTGATTTTCTGGTCCATGTTATTTCATGTTGAACAGTATAAAGGGAAAGAAAATAAATCTCTGGACTCCTCTCTGTCCCTAGGATAGCATGATATGATTTTCTACGATTAGCCAAGTTCCGAGTCCTAAAACACTCACATGGTTCCCCCACTCCCTTATCTACAATGGAACTCCAACTTACTAGTCAACGGTTGAAGTGAGTTGTCAGCTCAGTGGACCAAATATTACTTTCCAAAGCACTTTGTCCACGGGTTCGGCGTGTTTACTCTTTGCTTATATTGATCAGCAGGTCATTTTGTTTCCTTGGACATATAAGATTTGGGAAACTTAATGTTTCAAAGATCCAGAGGTTGTGATCATTCAAATAAGCAGACAAAAGAGGTTGTCCAGAAAGGTTGTTCATACAGGTTCTTGTTGTAACAGAATTTCATTCCACAATGGAGTCCAGGCAGAATGTAAGTGAAGCTTTGAATAATAAGACTGCCTTTTCAATGCCACAGTAGTAATCCTACATTCCTCAGAACACAAAGTTCACAGCAAACAGAAAACAAAGATTACACATCTAAATTTAGATAATGAAGAAAACATGAAGGATTACCATGAAGTTTTTGCCATAAAGTCAATAGCCTAGACCTTGAGCAAAGCTAGAGTTGAAGTGTTGGTTGGGGATTTATGCCTTCAGACAGCTGAAATAATACTTTTCTGAAGCTGAAAAAATTATAGAACTTCATTAAAGCTGCCACCATGGACAAACTTTGCAGAAAAGACTGTGCCCTTGATAAATTATGCTACTAGCCTACGTGCACTAGTTGATTTAGAGTTCAAACCTTTTGTGGTACATTCCCATGAAGATAAAATATTTAGTGCACTATATGTTGGGCTCTATATTTTTAACAATGTTTCATGTCTCATTTGCCACCAAACTAATTGGATTTTAGTCAATGTTCAAAGACTGACTTCACATTTTTCATGGCAAAAGCCCAAATGGGTTATTTTTCTATACCAGTGTACTGCTAGTTCAATGAGACCCTGAAGTATATGTAGACCTTGAGGCAGTCAAAGTGTAAAACATTGACTTCACAAGAAACAGAAAACTAGCAGAGAAAAGACTAATTAATGATTGTGGCTGCCAGTGGTTTCTCTACAAAAATCCTTTAATTAAATATTTTTTATTCCCCAAAGAGTAAAGTGCATTAGTATACCGTTTAGTTTCAAAAGAAGGTGAATTTCTTTAAATTCCTTTATTTATGTATGTTTAGAACATTGAAATCATTAGCTAATTGTTAAGCAAACAAAATTTCTGTCTTTCTAGCCATTCCTTTGTTTACCTTAAAAATTGTCAGACATCATAATAGGTTGACCATATAGTTTTATTTACTGTTCCATATAGGTATGCATGTGGTAGTATATGCACCCATTGCTGTCACTGTGCAAAAGGCTGATCCAGCATGGTCTTTATGCTTCCACAATTGGGGAGAAAGAAAGAGAAGTTCTCTGTTGTTATTACTATAGTAACCATGCAAACACTGTTGTGGTGTTTCCATAACGAATCATGCAGAGAAAAAGACATATTGTAATGCTTTGAAGATGAAGATAATGAAAGAAAGAAGGTAGAAAGTAGACTGAGCATTAAGCAGATATGAATGCAGAATATCGAAGAAGGAAGTATTGGAGAGGTCTGCAGTAGTGTTACAACTAACTAGGATGCATAGAAGAGGGGAGAAATAGATATTTAAGTAATTTTCAATTTAAGCAATATGTTTTTAAAATACAAGAAACAATTATGAATTAAAAACCCTTATAGTACAAGTCACCACCTGGATACTGTGGGAATTCCGTTTTTTATTTCATCTTTTCAAATGCAAACAAATAAACAAAAACAAAGTCCAGATTATGGCAGGCAGACACAGCAAGCCTAGCACTTATAGTAAGGGGAACACTTCATTGGTTTTTCCCAGCCCTCAGGAAGTTACGCACCACTTCCTGCAGCTCCCACTAGCTGGGAAGAGCAAAACGTAGCTACAGGGAGCTGGGGGACTCTATGCCTGCAGATGCTCCAGGTAAACAAAACGTCCTGCCAGTGGCTTACCTTGACAGGCTGGGGGCCAAAGTTTGCTGACCCATTTATTTATGTTAATACTGCAGCCATTTCTTGAGCCAATATGAAAATATAACGTGCAGAATCGATGGAATTTCTAATAAAATTGAAATAGCCTGTTATCCCCACAGACATGTCAATCTACAGGGCTGCTTTGAAATAAACAAAGAGCAATAATAATTTGACAGTGATAAAGCAGATGACATTCCTATATAAAGTCCTAAAAAATCTATTACTACAATAATAATCTATTTTCATACTAGTATTTAAAATGAACGGTGAAATCAAAAGAAAAAAGGTTTGCTTACCATGCAGCATTCAAACTTAGTTGTTGAATATGCAGAAGCAAACAATAATTGCACCGCTGCTTGTGAATTCTGTATCAATGAGAAACAAGTAAGAAAATGGAGAAAAAATAAAACACTAGAAGACATGCAAAGAACAAGATAAAATGTCCAACAAGGTGCGCTTCATTTCCTGAGCTAGAGAAAGATCTCAATAATTGGGTTGCTGAATGTTGACAAAATGAGTACATTGCCAATAGAACTGGAATTCGTCTGCGTGCTCTGCAAATGTCGAAAGATGACAAATACAAGTCAGTAAAGCTGTCAATGTTTGGGCATCAACAGGTTGGTGTACTCACTTCATGAGCTGTTATGGTATCTGTCTTCATCAGTGAACAAACAAAAGCTGCCAAGAGATCTGGAAGAAAAAAATTAATCTTTCCAAAGGTTTATTATAAAATATTGAAAGAAATATGCACTTGAATTGTCACAAATAGGAAATATGGATGAAACACCAATGACATTCAATCTCCCAAGCAACAGAACAGTAACCAGTGTTGGTGAAAAAATTGTTTTAATTAAAACCACTGGCCATGAAAAAAATCCATTTTATGGTGGTTTTACCATGTTTGGCAAACAGATCAAAGCTGCCTCCTGTTATTTTTTAAAGAAAAACCTTGCCTAAATGTATGAATTTTCCTGCTGGTGTCATACATGCACACAAAAAGGGATGAGTGGATAGAAGTGGGACTACTGAATGGCTGGAAAAAGTGTGGAATAAGAGACCAGGAGCACTTCTAAAGAAACCTGCTATGCTCGTTGGGACATGTTCAGGGCACACAAGACCCATGAGGTGAAAAATGTGGCCAAAAATATGAAAACTATGTTGGCTGTAATACCTGGAGGATTAATATCATTTCTACAACCACTTGATTTCTGCCTGAACAAACCCTTTAAACAGAGGTTATGCAAAATATGGTCTGAATGGTTGTGCTCAGGCATAGCGAAGTTGACAAAAGGCAGGAATCTTATGAAGCCCGAAATCAATCTGGTTGCCCAGTGGATCAATGATGAGTGGGTGTCCATTCCCTTGGAAATGGACAGAAAAATCATTTAGGAAATGCTGTATCTGCAATGCACTCTATGGGTCAAAAGATGATGCCACATTTTATTATGACACAACAGAGGCTGATGAGAAAGAATCTGAAGATGACACTGCCGACATCTGATGACAATGGAGGTGCAGCTGTGACTGAAGTAGAGTTTAACTGTTTGGTAATCAGAGACTGATTCAGACTTTGAAAGATTTTAAGACTTCTTAAAGTCTCATTGTTCTAAGTTGTGTTTTAAATATCTATTTACTGATTTTAAATTGACTGTAATTTTGAAGGTGAATACATATTTGTTCAGTTATTATTAATGTTTGTTAGATTACATTAAAATAATTCTAGCAAAACTTTTGAGTGTTTCTTGTGATGCCAGCTTTTAAAAAATAGCAGGGGTTGGAAAACTTTGGCTCCCAGACTGTCAGGGTAAGTCAGTGGTGACGGGATGTTTTGTTTACCTGGAGTGTCTGCAGGCACAGAGTCCCTCAGCTCCCAGTGTCCACAGTTTGCCATTCCCAGACACTTCCTGTAGCTCTCATTGGCTGGGAATGGCAAACTGCAGATACTGGAAGCTGAGGGCCTCCATGCAGGTGAATGTTTCAGGTAAACAAAACATTCAGGCCTGCTAGCAGCTTATCCTAACAGGCCAGGAGCAAAAGTTTGCCAGCCCCTAAAATAGGTTCATGGCTGCAGGCCAATGGGAGCTGCTGGAAGTGGAGGCCAGTAAGTCTCTCAGCCCACGCTGCTTCCAGCAGCTCCCATTGGCCCGGAGCAGTGAACTGTGGCCAGTGGGAGGTGCGATCAGCCAGACCTGCAGACAGGGCAGGTAAAGAAGCCGGCCCGCCAGGGGCTCTCTCTACATAAGCAGCGACCCCAGTTTGAAAAACACTGTTATAGACTAACAGATGTATTGGAGAATAAACATAAGCTTTTGTGGGTGAATACCCACTTTGTCAGAAACATGACAAAGTGGGTATTGACCCACGAAAGCTTATGCTCCAATACATCTGTCAGTCTACATGGTGCCACATGACTCTTTGTTGCTTTTTACAGATCCAGACTAACATGACTACCCCTCTGATACTTAAATAAAGAGTGTAAATGTATGAAGCTTTTTCTTTTAGTTTATTTCCATTTTTTTCAAAAAAAGAAAAATATCAAAAACATTCTTCCAGGAAAAGAGTTAATGTCAAAAAAAGTTAGTTAATTTCTTGAAGAAAGACATAATTGAAAATATTTTGGGCAGCTGAAATAAATATGCACCATTTGTCAACTTTCATACACTGGATGAGATTTGCTGACAGTAAAGTCATTAAGAAGAACAAAAAATAAGTTAACAGTCAAAAGTCAGCATTTACTAACAGTTGTCTGACAATATCATATCTGAGAAACCACTGTTTTGTATTATAAGTGTAGGTAACACTTTTAGTATCTCAGATAACAGTGCATAATAAACGTTTACAAATGTAGGGGTCTTTTTGTTTTGTTTTTAATGGTGACCTCTAAGCTTAACCAATGATAAAACAAATCCAAATTCAGAAGCCCAGTACAGCTATTTCTCCATGGTAAAGAGCAGGAAATGTAGCATATAATGGGTGGTATGAGGTAATATCTTTCTGACATATGTCCTTGTGTTCCTCTCATATAAAAATTGGGAGAAATTATTTAAAAAAGCTCTGCAGTGTAAAAAAACATCTATATTGCCACATCACTTCCCTTGCACCACAGGATCCAATGAAAGGGACGGTACATATAGGAACGATCTTGTAATATATACCACATCCTTACAGTGAAGATTTCTGGGGGCCCAATTCTCCCTTACTGGAGACAAGAGGAGTTTTGCTATTGACCTCAAAGGGTAGTATATCATCCAGAGTGTCTACTCTTTTGTGTGCTAGCTGAATGCACTAGCTGGTTTCCTTGCCATGATCCTAAGAGTCTCCTGGAGGTCAAAGTGTTTTTGGGGCAGAGCAAGTAGGGGAAGTTAATGTTGACCGAGTTAGCATTAATGCATATGCCTACACCTACTCCAATAGTGAATGATGCCAAACTGCAAACAGTGTATCATGTCTCGAATGGGCTGTTCTGACTATTCCTTCCTCCCAGCCACATCCTGTCCTTTTCTGTATAACAGTTCTGCAGTTTAAGCTTTGCATGGGGAGTGGGAACTTATGGTAACTAGATAGTACCATGGGATACTGCTATAGAGCTCCATTTCCCCATTTTTTGGCATGATTTATGCCCATCTGCTCCCCTTCATGCTGCAGTACAGAGTTGAGCAGATGGGGTCTACTCTCCAGTCTTCTTCTGAAGCTAATATTCATTATAACCTAATTTTTAAAATGACAGTCTCACTGTCACCAATGCCAGTGAACCATTTTTTTTCTTAGTAGCAAAATTAGCCCTGATGATATGCTTCGCCTCAAAAGGTCATAATGTTAAAGATATACTAAAAAGTGAACCCGTCTCCATCCCTGGAAACAATCTTGTCTCCATTCCAAGCCTCAGGCTGGATCTAGGCATGGCTCCCTAACATGTGGTCTGACTGGCTGCTGTTCCAATATTTTTCAGCAAAGGCAGAGGAAGGGAATGTTATTTCTACTGTGTCTGAAACTACTGCTGTCCGTTTCCAGCTTACTAGCTCCTTTTCCTCCTCCTTATACTGTTTAAATGGAACAGACTTCGTATTTTGACAAAGACTTGTTTCCTGAAGAAGTTTTGAATGTACTGTTGTTGTTAAAGACTACGTATTAAAACCACTGGCCAAGGAAATAGCTGTTATGTTTTCTGTTGCCATTCTTTCTTTAGTAATAGATGTATTTCTAGCCTTTAATATATACTCCTTTTAATGATAACTCTTAATGTGGACTTGGAATATAATTTCCTCCCCTTTTTGCTCCACATGGTGCATTCAGTGATGCCCTTCTGCCATTTTAATGAGCCCTTTTATATATTTCTTTTCAGATCCTTCCTGCTTTTGTTTGGCTAGAAATTAACGTCTTCAGCCTTGGTTGTCCTTCTCTCTCTGACCTTCATCTTGACAAAGAAAACAGCTTACTTATTAATTACCTATTTTGCAAACAGAACAGAAAAAAATACACAAATCTGGCCATTGTCACCATTTACCAGAATGCCTTTGTGGATGAATCTCTCTAAAAGCTTTTGCTCCTGACACTTGTGTTTTTCATAGTGTGAAAGGGAACTTTGCTGACCCCAGAGACGTGCGGCAGCCCACACAAACATGTACTGAGCCAAACAGACTCTGTCTCCTTCTGCTGTGGCGCACAAGTATTACTGAACAAAGGAATACTTTTCATTTTAATTTTGACATAAAAATATCAACAAGCAAAACTGATATAGGGCTATTGTGACTTAAGCTGCGCAGGGGTATTAAGGCTCCCGCTCCACCCTTCCACAAACTACTTGGAGCTTATAGGTTGAATGGCAGAGAGGACCTAGAAGTGAGTGCAGCACAACTGAAGGGCATGGGAATGTTATTCTAATGAATACATAGCAGTCGCAAATTCCTCCACATAGCAAGAAGGAAGCAGGGAGGGAGGGAGGGACGGTTCATGGGGCAGTGAATTTATGTGCCAACTTACACGCATGACTTGAGCCAAAGTTATAAGTGTTGCCTGCACTGAAGAGTGATTTTTTCGGGGGGCAGGGGGGAGCGAGAGGCTGTTACTCAGCTGACATTCTTACCACTAAATTCCTTCATATAATTTCCGGTATGATGATTCTCTATGTCTCCTTTTAAAAAAAAGTAAAGTATTAAAGTATTAACAATAAAATGCATATTCATGCAAACGCTGACTCTTGCATTCTCCCTCTCCACCATGGAATACATGAACATCTTACAAATAATGGGTCTCTGTCTTGTTTCCTCTCCCTGCCCCATGAATTCAGCCTTTGGTTCAGTCCATGCCTTTATATCTGCTTGTAACCTTGAAGAATATCTAAGAGTCTATAGAATCTTAAATATTTCTAATTCCCTCAAGTAAAACTGAAAAACATTATGGCCTGTTCCATATACATAAGTTACTGCTGTCTAGTGCTGATGAATCAGGCATGCCACATGCCAGCTCTTGCCAAAAGGCAGGAATGGTTATCACTTCCCTTTTGCATTGCTTAAGTAAATTATTTAGTGAAAGTTCAATTGAATTTAAAAATACTAAAACATTACGTGGTTTGGCTCTCAACTCTAATCTGATTGTTTTTATGAATTCCTGAGCCATTTAAAATGCAAGAAGTCCAAAACAAGAACATTTTAAGTGTTTAAAAATAAAACAGAGCTGGGCATATTAAGCACACAGTTTATTGCTATAGTAGAATGATTAACGTATCACACAACATCAAGTAACGTGCAATTAAAGCTTGGGATATACATATTTTTGCTTTACATATAGTAACTAAAGTGTCCCAAATAAATGAGGAGATAGTGTTTTGAACTGATACACAATTAGCCAATTTCCCCCATTCTCCGGCCTAAATGTACTATCGTCTCTCTTTAGGATAATAAATCTCTTTGAAGAAATTATATTAATATTTAATTGGAAAGTCTCATGAAAATATTAGGAAAACATTACAGCAAACACAAAATAATGCCCAAGAGAATAAACAGCAAGATTTGTGTTGTGGAGTTTGGTTGTTCATTTGCATTCCATTCCAATATCACTGACTTACTGAAATAAGCGGTTTCATTCTTACTTTCTGGGCAAGTGAAGTGTACTTTCCTCTAAAGGAATTAGATTTAAGAAAATGCCGATTCAGACTTGAAGTTTACTAGGGCCATTTTGGAAAAAGATGCTTAGATGGTATGAAGTTGTTACGTTTGTTTCCAAGGCATTAGGCACATGCATAATTAAATAAGTAGCTTTTAGCAATTTGAGATGTACTTTATTGTGTACAACTCTTCCTTTTGATTTAATATCACTTATTTTATGCTGCCAGATGCCTCTAATTTGATATTCAAAAGGTTAATGACATGCAAGCATTAAAGGTCAAGCCCTAGGTGGTTCTAAAGTTATAAAACAAAATGATGGATTTTGACAAGAAGGTATCCCCAAACATAAAAAAAGGATCAAATATTTCAAAAGATTCATCTTGAGATGAGCAAGCTTAAAAACTATTTCTGTGTAGGATCTGTGTTTAATTCATTAATCTAAATTAGTTATACTACACGGGTTAGAAGTGAGATAATCTTGGGGTTATTCTTGCTACCAGAATGCATCATTCTCTATTAAATGTAAGATTTTGGTAGCACATATGCATATTTTTTTTCTACATAAACAATCCTGGGTTAAGAAACCTTCTTTCTGAGGATATTGTGATCCATTCATGTTATACATTTCTCAACTTCTATTGTCTCATAGTCACACTTGATTATTTGTTAGTAATCTATATATACATGTCTGGTAACATTTCCACAAAGCGCCTAAAGTAGGAGCTTAAGTGTCAGTCAAAGTCAATGGGACATAAGTGCTTTTAAAAAGTTTATCCCTTGAGTGTTAGGCCTGTTTATACAAAGATGTGACACCAGTATAACATAAATCTTTTAAAAAATAAACCAATGTCATTAAATTGGTGCAAAACACTGTACAGGTTTTTGGTTCCTCTTAATTAGATTTTTAGTGAATTAAGCTACATTGAAATAAGGCATTTTAAAATAAAAAAAGTGTCTATACAAACACTTGCACTAGTTTAAGTAAATAATTTTAAGCACAGTTAATTAAACTGATGCAAGTTTGTATGTCTACACCTTATAGTTTATTACTCTTCAACAGGTAGTGCGCTTTCTCCCAGTTGTTGCTACTTCCTGTTGCTTCTGCAAGGTAAAGACAACATTCCAGAGTGCAGGTCTCCATCTCTGCTGTATATTCTTGATTTGTTTCTTGCACACAATTTCCACTAGTGTCTCAAATGAGCCACTGTTCCATGTCCCGTTGAAGTCCCAACTGAGTCTTTTTTCCAGATGTGAAAATTCCAGTGATGTCTGCCCTCAAAAAGAGTTCAGTGCTTGGGACAAGCACAGAATATGTAAGAAAGCTCTACAGCACAGATTTCAGCTCCACAATTTGCATTTGGGAGGAGAATTTTGTCTCATCTCTTCCATTTTGTAGTTCTCTGTAGTCACATTGTGGAATCTCACTTTCTAAACTAAGAATTCATCTCCTAGACCTTAGTGAAGTTAGCCAGTGGATGAATTTAGCTACTTATATTTGCCACTTTCCCTTTATCTACTAATTCTGTAGTGTTATGCAAGAAAAGATTGCCTGACAATATTTGTTTTTGGAAAACAGATGCAGTGATTCTTTTAGAATCGTTATTCTTTAGATGGTTAGCTCATTTTTTGCTCTTAGAATGCCTCTCTCTCTTGCTTTCCTTCCCCCCACCCCTTTTTTTTTTCTTAAAACTGGGAAGTGAAATTAAGTAACTGGGCAATAAGATGTCTTTTCATTTTGAAGCTCAATAACATTTGTTTTTCAACAATCTTCTAGGATCTCTCCAATTACATTAGAGTATCCTCTTATGTCCCACAGCATTTGGAGCAAGGTTCAGGAAATCTATGGAACTAGCACGAGACATTAACAGAGAGAAGAGGAGCCAAAGTTAGGATCCTAAGTTGATTGCTTATTCCCCTGACTGTCTTTTATTGGCCAATGAACATAAGAAGCTGGATGGAGTAAGGAGGCTCTAAGCAGGATACTGACAGAGGGCACTGCCCTTTGCAGACTGGTCCATCCCATTGTCTCACAATCTCCCTTCACTGGATAGCTTTCTGGAGCAGGGAGTGAAGCAGGCGATGATGCTTATCTCCATGAGGCCCTTTATGCTGAGTATTCAACCATGTTTCTTTAAGACTATCTTTGGATTTTTTCAACCTTGTGGCTGCTATCATTAGGCCACAGATAATTGGCCATGTTTCAGTACTTATTTTTATTCACTAAATTTCCTTCTCACTCTAAGACATATGGCATTAGGACCAGATGACTTGTGTATGTTCATATCTTTCAAATATATATAGGTTGTAACTATAATACTAGTAATCAGTTGTTAGTAATACTAATTGTTTTCATATGGTGAACACCCACAATCATTTCAGATCTTTATCAATACCTATCGTATTTTTACAAGCTTTCCATTACTTTATAATGTAATTCTTTTACTTTTCTTGTAAAAGCCATTATTAGTGTCAGTGTCATTCTTCTACTCATTAATCAATGTTTCCTTTCTCTCCTGATCTATCACTATCCTTCTTAATGATTTAACAATGTCTACTAATTGTACTATTTTTTCAATAAATTGATTCATCTGATCAATTAGCTGATCACTCTTTATGTTTTCCCTATTCATGATTCAATAAGAACATAAGAACAGCCATACTCAGTCAGCCCAATGGTCCATCTAGCTTGGTATGCGACAGTGGCCAATGCCAGATGTTTCAAAAGGAATGAACGGAACAGGGCATTATGAAGTGATCCTACCTTGCCATCCAATCCCAGCATCTGGCAGTCAGAAGCTTTGGGACATCCAGAACATGGGGTTGTGGCCCTGACCATCTTGGCCAATAGCCACTGATGGACCTATCCTTCATGAACTTACCTAGTTCTTTCTTTGAGTTATTGTTTTAGCCTCAACAAGTTTCACAGGTTGACTGTATATTGTATGAAGTAACTCCTTGACTGTTTGGATCACACTAAAATATTATTGCTTCTGAGCATCAGTATTTGCACCTCTCTAACTGAATACTGAAAACAGGAACAAAAATGGGAAATGGTTGTATGGTTAAAATTAGATGCTAGGACACAGAAGATCCATATTGTGTTTCTCATTTGCTACAGATGTGTTATTGACCACATAACGTCTGTTTTCCCATCTGAAAATGAGGATAACATTACTTATGTAACATCATTGTGGTTTTAGGAGGTTTAATGCATTACTGTTTCCAAAGTGCTTAGAGACTGTTGGATGGAAAGCATCACCAAACAAAGTCTGGTAGAGTGGATGGATCATAAAATTGGGAATCGGACAATCTAGGTTTTATTCTGGATTCTGTCAATGTCACCCTATGTAGCCTTCGGACATAGGCCAAACTTTTCAAGAGGGGCCACTAATTTTAGGCATCCAAGTTGAGACAGTTTGGGCCTGATTTTCAGATGTACTGAGCAACTACACCTCTCAAAGTCTTCTTATAGAGTTGTGGGTGTTAAGTACTTCTGAAAATCAGGCCCAAGTAGTCTCAAATTGGGAACCCATAAACTGAGGCCCTTATACACACGACTATTTTTTTTTAAATTGCCTTAATTTCTCTCGGCCTGAGTTTTCCCCATCTATAAAAAAAGGATAATAATATTTATCCAGCTTTGTAATGAACTTTGGGGTTTTAAAGTGAAAAGTGCTCTATCAGTGCAAACTACTAGCAAAACATTCTTTTATAAGATGGAGGTGCTTCTCACTAGGTCTTTCATATATCTTTGTTCATCTTTATTAGTTTATTTTATTTGCAGTTTTTTACTCCTATTTTCCAAAACTTCTTGTGCAGCATTCAGAGGGGATGTAAAGTTGTGGTAGGATAAATTACACACTAAATAAGTAAATAGAACTTATATGATGAGAAGAGGAAAGGGAGGATATAGCAGTGGGGAAAAAAGCAACTAGAAGAAGTTCTGCATTATCTTATACTCATAACTGTTTTTCCTAAAATACCCTGTTTGTCCTACCCATATCATGTAATTTACTCCACTTCTTAAGTCACTGCTGAATCAAATCCATCATCTTTGTTAAGAGGTTCAGATAAATCAGATGGTGAATCTGTCCTTCCACCATTTCAGGTATCTTTCCAGGCTGTAACGCCTGCTGTCTCACTTTTATACCAGCTATTACTTTTATGCCAGCTATTACTATGTCTATTGTGATTTGTTATTGATAGACTTCCCTGTTATAGTATTTCTCTCAAGTGTTTGCATCTACTGTAGAATGTTCACCAGATCGAAGCTCTCCGACCACACCATTCCCGAGCTCAGAGAATTTCACTGCTTCACAATGAAAAAATAGACAGGCTTCAAAACTAATATGAATGTTTTCATGTAGAATCACTATTTACAGATGGGACAGCTCATCAGGCAGCTCTTCCCAAGGTATAATCTCTGTCCTCATTTGTAAATTTTTTTTTTTTTGCTGTAACACAAGTTACTGGACAGCTGGATAACTTGATTGTAGAATTTGTTGACTGCTTTGTCACTCACATATTGAACTAGCTTCCCTATCAAATTAGATTCTGGGGACTGATTTCTGAAGCCCGAGTTCTCCTTTGCAGCCACAGTTTGAGACTTTGAGATAGACATCTATCTCCTTAGCTACACTGTCTACCCAACTGTGTCCACACACCAGTTTTGTGTCAGCAATTACAAAAACTGCTTTAAAAGGTCAGCCTCCAGACTCTTTAGTCACATTAAAATATTTTAAAAGAAATGTGACATTCACAAGTAACAATAAACAGATATGAGTACCTGTGAATGATTTGACGTGTGCCTATCACTATGGATACAACAAGAGACACTGAGAGGTTACATAAGGCCATATCCAGAACTTCAAAAAGATCTCACAAAACTAAGTGATTCGGCAACAATGGAAAAAATAACCCCAACTATACATACAATATGATAGGGGATACTTTAGTTACAGCTAATCAGGAAAGAGATCTTGGAGTCATCGTGGATAGTTCTCTGAAGACGTCCATGCAGTGTGCAGTGACAGTCAAAAAAAGCAAACAGGATGTTAGGAATCATTAAAAAAGGGATAGTGAATAAGACAGAGAATATCTTATTGCTCTTATATAAATCCATGGTACATCTACATCTTGAATACTGTATACAGATGTAGTGTCTTCATCTCAAAAAAGATATACTGTGTGACAAAGTTCCTCACTTACCTTGGTGGGTCCTGTGCTTATTGGTAGATTTGCTCACTTCAGAGATTCACCATGTGGATCAGGAAACAGCCCAGAGACTCCCTCTGGTAGAAGCCACAATTCTTCCTGTGTCTGATCAGGAGTTAGGAGGTTTGTGGGGAACCCAGGCCCACTCTTTACTCTGGGTTCCAGCCCAGGGCCCTGTGGACTGCAGCTGTCTAGAGTGCCTCTTGGCACAGCTGCGCAACAGCTACGATTCCCTAGGCTACTTCCCCACGGTCTCCTCCCAACACCTTCTTTATCCTCACCACAGAACCTTTCTCCTGGTGTCTGATAATGCTTGTACTCCTCAGTCTTCCAGCAATACATCTTCTCACTCTCAACTCCTAGTGCCTCTTTCTCTTAGTTCCTCACATGCACACTACAAACTGAAGTGAGGTCCTTTTAAACTCAGGTGCCCTGATTAGCCAGCTTGCCCTAATTGATTCTAGCAGTTTCTTCTTAATTGGCTCCAGGTGTCCTAATTAGCCTGCCTTAGTTGGTTCCAGCAAGTTCCTGCTTCTTCTAGAACTGTGCCTGTTACTTTACCCAGGGAAAAGGGATCTACTTAATCTGGGACTAATATATCTGCCTTCTAACACTCTCCTGTAGCCATCTGGCCTGACCCTGTCACAACTGGCATTAGAAAATGTTCAGAGATGGGCAACTAAAATAATTAGTGGTTTGGAACAGGTCCCACATGAGGAGAGATTAAAGAGGCCAGGACTTTTCAGCTTGGAAAAGAGGAGACTAAAGGGGGATATGATAGAGGTATATAAAATCATGAGTGATGTGGAGAAAGTGAATAATGAAAAGTTATTTACTTATTCCCAAAATATAAGAACTAGGAGCCACCAAATGAAATTAATGGGCAGCAGGTTTAAAACAAATAAAAGAAAGTTCTTCTTCACACAGTGCACAGTCAGCCTGTGGAACTCCTTGCCTGAGAAGGTTGTGAAGGTTAAGACTATAACAGGGTTTAAAAGAGAACTAGATAAATTCATGGAGGTTAAGTCCATTGATGGCTATTTGCCAGGATGAGTAAGGAATGTTGTTCCTAGACTTTGTCTGTCAGAGGGTGGAGATGGACAGCAGGAGAGAGATCATTTGATCATTACCTGTTAGGTTCACTCCCTCTGGGGCACCTGGCATTGACCACTGTTGGTAGATGATACTACTGGGCTGGATGGACCTTTGGTTTGACCCACTATGTCTGTTCTTATATTCTTATCCTGATCATTGATAGCTGAACTAAATGGACTTATTGTATACTCATCTCAGAGCACATCTTTATGGTAATCTTCCTCCTTATCTTCCTTCTCCAGTGGCCTGTATGGTGACTTGGCCCTCCAGTCAAGTCACACTAAGAGCCCTGTCCCTTCTGAGATAAGAACACTTAAACTCAAAAAACCAAAAATTCTGCCATCATTCCTGGGCTCAGCCCTTTACTCCTTTCTGGCCTCTGCAGAGTTCGTCATCACTCTATTACAGAATGTTGCCTCCCAGGACTTTTTTTTCCTGGAGGCCTGGATCTTCCCAAGCTTCTGCCCTCAGCACTTCTTCCCTACAATCTTCTTCTTCCCCCCCGCAGCTGCCTTCTCCCTTCAGTGATAGCTCCAGACAAACTTCTTCCTGTAGGCCTTTCCAAGGCTAGAAACTCCCACCTACCCCTCTCTTGTGTCTCCTTTCTCTATTGCCCTGCAGTGCTTCCTTTATAGGAACCACCTGTCTAGTTCTCCCCAGATAAGTCTAATCCTTAATAACATGTCTCTCCTCCAGGTGCCAAAGAATCAGCTAATTAAGCTCTTCCCCTCCATTAACCCTTGTAATATGCCCCACATGAGGGATGCATGCAGGTTATTAGGATATTCTTTAGATGTCAGTCTCATTTCCTAACCCATTCTAATTACTGAAAGCCCAAATGTGCTCTCAGTCACAACAGTATATAAATATAATAATTATGTATATATATGTCTGTCTATCTCCTAGAACTGGAAGGGACCTTGAAAGGTCATTGAGTCCAGCCCCCTTCCTTCACTAGCAGGACCAAATACTGATTTTTGCCCCAGATTCCTGGGTGGCCCCCTCAAGGATAGAGCTCACAATGCTAAGTTTAGCAGGCCAATGCTCAAACCACTGAGCTATCCCATCTCCCCATAATATGTACCCCATAATACTTGTAAATGACATTTGGGTATAATTATAACACAGATCTACCACACTTATGTCTCACTTAACCCTGTATCAGTACCCACAATCCAACCTATGCTTTGAGAAAGATTTCCACTGATTTCAATGGGCTTTGGAGCAAGTCCTGAATGAGATAGTGTTCATATTGAAAAAAATAATATGGGTTCATACAAATACAGACTGTATCATAATATATGTACATAATGGTCAAAATAAGACATGTGGCTAACCTTAATGTTGGTATTTGCTGGCTTGTGAGTGTGCCTTAATATTTAAACATACCCTTTGTCTGGAATTCTTTTTTCTTTTCTTTTTTCTCTCTTTTTTTTTTTTTAAATAAAAGCAATAAACCAAAGAAATTTCATCATGTAGATAGCAGTAGAATGCTATGTCCTACAAAAGATGCACACTTAATGAGGCACATATGGTGACCTAGAAACAACCTCTCTGCTAAATTTCAAGTTTATATCTGAACGCTTATTAAACAAAAAAGTTGCAAATTGGTTTTTATGAGAGAAAAAAATCCCATTCTCATTACTCAGAAATGGCTGAACCATTTTGACTCAAACTTTTACAAGATAAATACCACAAGTCAGAAAATTCAGCCCAACCCTTGAAAGCAAGAAAGAGAGTTAGAAGCAACTGTAAGAACCCCTTAGAATGGAAATCCTTAGACAAATCTAACTATAGATATCACTTTGTGAACATTCCAGGGGCCAGACTGGCAGCCTAGAGAATAAAGCCCATCATTTTTTTTAATCCACCCAATATGTCTCATGGCCCCATTGTGACAAAACATACTACTACTAATATGGCAATCAATTTTGCTTACCCTTTGCTCTAGGTCCCCAAGTGTAGCATTGTAATGCATAGACAAAATAGGATTGAGTTAAAGGTTCTGCGAGAAGTTAAAAGTTCTCTTGATTTTGTGTATATTACTTAGGAATTTAACATTATTTTAGGGATTTAATTTGTGCAAGCCCATATTAGACTTTCATCTGAATTTCTCTCTGTTCAATCATATGTTTATTTCCCTTGTTATTTTTACTATATTTTTCAAAACAGCTGTCTCATTAAGATAGCTTTTGGCCACCAATTTACCAAAATCCCTGCTGAGGATGCAATGTTTCTCAAGTAGGATGCAATTTTATGCACTATAAATGAAAGATTAGCATAATTTCATCTTTCTTGTATGAGTATAGTTTGCTGCTCTGAACAATGTAGCTTAACATCTCCTATTCACTTAATTAATTGGCAGAATCTTCCATGTTATAACTCACTGACTACTCAGACCTTCCCATACTGGGGGTCTACAATCTAAAGAGGACATGTAACCACCCCACAAGTCTCCTCTGCCCAGTGACCCTCCATCCTGAGCCCAGCTTGGGGCTGCCATGCTTTTCCAACCCCACGTTACCCATGGGGGATAGAAGGGAGCTCTGTTCTTCTCCTGCTGTGCTTGCCCCCCACTATGTTCGCTCGCTCTCCCTGGCAGCCAGGACTGGGCAAGGAGTGGATGGAGCCACCTCTCACATGGCTGAAGCTGGCCGCTCCAGATTGCTTCTCTTTGAAGAGCAGCAGCTGCCTGAGAGAGCCTGGGTGAGAAGGAAGTTGCTGGCCACCCCACACCTGGTCCCCACCGCCATGGACAAGGGTTGAGTGAGCTGAGGGAAGCGATGGCCAGTATGTCCCTTGGCCCGTACTGCTTCCTGCAGCCCCCATTGGCCTGGAGTGGAAAACCGTGGCCAGTGGGAGTCGCAATCGGCCGAACCTTCAGATGCAGTAGGTAAACAAATCAGCCTGGCCCACCAGGGGCTTTCCCTGAACAAGTGGCGGACCGGCTTTGAGAACCACTGAGTTAAATAACTTAGTCAATTTAGAGTGTGCCATGTTAATTAAAAAAAAACTAGAATAGTGTAAATCAAAATTCTATGCATTACCAAATGAAACACCTTACAAAAGTCTAAGTATATTATGTCAACACTGTTACCTTGTAATAAAACCAAACTTGTAATCTCAAAAATAAAAGATATCAAATTAGTTTTACAGGATCTATTTTCCTTAAACCCATAGTGATTTGCATTTAATTTATCCATGGAGTCTCGTATCAGCTGCTCCATTATTGTAGGATCATAAGGGTCATCTAGTCTAACCTCCTGTGGCAGGGCAATGATTCACCAGCATGGCACCTCCTGCTGGTCGTCTCGAGAATTAGCTCTTTCCAGCCCAGAGCACCATCTGCAGGCCAGTGTCTCACCCGCTACTGGTCCCGTGTCCTTCCCAGAACCCAGTGCCCTTTGCCTAAAGGTTCTGTCCCAGCACAGTACCCCCTCACTCTGGGTCTCCCTTCCCAGGAGAACCCCCAACCCTCTATCCCTACCTTGCCTCAGTGGCTACTGCCGGTCATCATCTAGCCCCTGCTTCCTGGGGCAGACTGCAGTCTATAAATCACTCATCATTAGCAAGGATGGTTGGACCAGCTGGCTCTGCCTATCTCTGGGCTGGCCCCCTGCAGCCCCAGTACCTTTTGTAGGCCCTTAACTAGGCCTGAAGCCTGCAGTTTTGCTAGGCAGAGAGTTCCCCAATTCCCTCTGCCATTCCCCAGCAGTGCTCCACCCGAGGTACCCTTCTCAACTCCCAGGCAACCAAGTCCTTCTCCCTCAGAAGCTAGAGAGAGAGTGTCTCAGTCTCTGGCCCTAAGCCCTCTTACAGGGCCAGTCGTGCCCTGATTGGGGTGTGGCCCCACCTGTAGCTGCTTCCCCCAATCAGCCTCCTTTTGAAAATCTTCAGTGAAGGAGCTTCCATGACCTCACTAAGCAGTCTGTTCCATTGTCCTACTGTTCTTACCGTTAGCAAGTTTTTCCCCGAGATTTAATCTAAATGTGCTATGCTGTATTTTGAACCCATTCCCTCTTGTCCTGCCACTATGTCAAAGGAGAACAACTTTTCTCCATCTTTTTATGGCAGCCTCTCAAGTACCTGAAGACCACTATCCTATTCCCCCCTTAATAGCCTCTTATCCAAACTAAAACATACTCAATTCCTTCACCCTTTGCTCACGTGGCTTCCATTCCATCGCTTTGTTCATCTTTTTTGCTCACCTCTGGATCCTTTCCAGTTTCTCTACATCCTTTCTGTACATTGGTAACCAAAACTGAACACAGCTGAAGCCTAACCAGCGCATAGTAGAATGGTACTATCATCTCCCGTGACTTGCATGCTATGCCTCTGTTAATGTAACCTAAAATTGCATTTACTTTTTTTTTAACAGCTCTGGAATGAAAAGGATCAAATGAATATAAAATCACAATGACTGTCAATTATAATGAGCAACAATACTTTAATGATTCTAAGTGGTGTTTTAGCTCTATTTTCCAAAGTATTGGCAACGCCTCCCATCTTTGTGTCACCTGCAGACGTGATCAGTATGCTCTCTATACCTACATACAGGTAATTAATAAAGCTATTAAACAATACCAGACCCAGAACAGATCCTAGTGGAACCCCACTTGAGACCTTCCTCCAATCTGACATCATTTCATTAATAGTTATTCTTTCTTAGTGGTTGCATCTCAAGAAAGGGGGTGGAAATCATAGGCAGGAATTGTAGACCAAGCTGGATGAGCAAGCAGAGAGGTGATTAAGAAAAAGTAGAAACCTTACAAGGAGTGGAAGATGGGAGTGATCAGCAAGGAAAGCTACCTTATTGAGGTCAGAATATGTAGGGAAAAAGTGAGAAAGACCAAAAGCTGTGTAGAGTTGGTTCTTACAAAGGGAATTAAAAACAATAGTTAAAGGTTCTATAGCCATATAAATAAGAAGAAAACAAAGACAGAAGTGGGACCACTAAATACTGAGGATGGAATGGAGGTTAAGGATAATCTAGGCATGGCCCAATATCTAAACAAATACTTTGCCTCAGTCTTAATGAGGCTAATGAGGAGCTTAGGGATAATGGTTGGATGACAAATGAGAATGAGGATATGAAGGTATATACTACCACATCTGAGGTAGAAGCCAAACTCAAACAGCTTAATGGGACTAAATCGGGGGACCCAGATAATCTTCATCCAAGAAAATTAAAGGAACTGGCACATGAAATTGCAAGCCCATTAGCAAGAATTTGTAGTGAATCTGTAAACTCAGGGACTGTACTGTATGGTTGGAGAATTGCTAACATAGTTCCTATTTTTAAGAAAGGAAAAAACGTGATCTGGGTAACAACGGGCCTGTTAGTTTGACATCTGTAGTATGTAAACTCTTGGAAAAAATTTTGAAGGAGAAAGTAGTTAACGACATTGAGGTCAATGGTAATTTGGACAAAATACAACATGATTTTACGAAAGCTAGATTGTGCCAAACCAACCTGATCTTCTTTGAGAAGGTAACAAATTTTTTAGATAAAGGAAATGTAGTGGATCTAACTTACCTCGATTTCAGTAAGGCATTTGATAGGTTCCACATGGGGAATTATTAGCTAAATTAAAAAAGATGGGGATGAATATGAAAATTGAAAGATGGATAAGGAACTGGTTAAAGGGGGGACTACAACAGGTTGTACTGAAAGGTGAACTGTCAGGCTGGAGGGAGGTTACTAGTGGAGTTCCTCAAAGATCGGTTTTGGGACCAATCTTATTTAATCCTTTTATTACTGACCTTGGCACAAAAAGTGGGAATGTGCTAATAAAGTTTGCAGATGACACAAAGCTGGGAGGTATTCCTAACACAGAGAAGGACCAGGATATCATACAGGAAGATCTGGATGACCTTGTAAACTGGAGTAATAGTAATAGGATGAAATTTAATAGTGAAAAGCGCAAGGTTATGCATTTAGGGATTAATAACAAGAATTATTGTTATAAGCTGGGGACCCATCAGTTGGAAGTAACAGAGGAGGAGAAGGACCTCAGAGTATTGGTTGATCACAGGGTGACTATGAGCCACCAATGTGATACAGCCATGAAAAAAGCTAATGTGGTTTTGGGATGCCTCAGGCGAGGTATTTCCAGTAGAGATAACAAGATGTTAGTACCCTTTTACTCATCTGTAATAGTGTGTGCAGTTCTGGTCTCCCATGTTTAAGAAGGATGAATTCAAACTGGAACAGGTTCAGAGACGGGCTACTAGGATGATCCGAGGAATGGAAATCTATCTTATGAAAGGAGACTCAAAGAGTTTGGCTTGTTTAGCCTAACCAAAAGAAGGCTGATGGAGAGATATGATTGCTCTCTATAAATATATTACAGAGATAAATACCATGGAGGGAGCAGGGGCGGCTCTAGACATTTTGCAGCCCCAAGCACGGCGTCATGCCGTGAGGGGCGGTCTGCCGCTTGCTGGCCCCTGGCTCCGGTGGACCTTTCGCAGGCGGTGGACCTCCTGCAGGCTTCAGTGGAACCGCGGGACCAGCAGATCCTCCACAGGCACGCCTGCGGGAGGTCCACTGAACCCGCGAGACCAGCCGACCCTCCGCAGGCATGCTGCCGAAGGCACCCTGCCTGCCGCCCTCCCGGTGACTGGCAGAGCACACCCTGCGGCATGCCACCCCAAGCACATGCTTGGCGTGCTGGGGCCTGGAGCCACCCCTGGGAGGGAGAGGAATTATTTAAACTCTGTACCAATGTGGACACAAGAACAAATGGATATAAACTAGCCATCAGGAAGTTTAGACTTGAAATTAGACGAAGGGTTCTAACCATCAGAGGAGTGAAGTTCTGGAACAGCCTTCCAAGGGGAGCAGTGGGGGTAAAAGACATATCTGGCTTCAAGACTAAGCTTGATAAGTTTATGTAAGGGATGGTATGATAGGATAGCTGAATTTTGGCAATTAATTGATCTTTGGCTATTAGCAGTAAATGTGCCCAATAGCCTGTGATGGGATGTTAGACTGGATGGGATCTGAGTTACTACAGAGAACTCTTTCCTGGATGCTGGCTGGTGAGTCTTGCCTACATGCTCAGGGTTTAGCTGATCACCATATTTGGGGTCGGGAAGGAATTTTCCTCCAGGACAGATTGGCAGAGGCCCTGGGGTTTTTTGACCTTCCTCTGTACAGTGAGACATGGGTCACTTGCTGGAGGATACTCTGCACCTTAAAGTCTTTAAACCATGATTTGAGGACTTCAACAGCTGAGGCATAAGTTAAGGGGTTGTTACAGGAGTGGGTGGGTGAGATTCTGTGGCCTGTGTTGTGCAGGAGGTCAGACTAGACGATCATAATGGTCCCTTCTGACCTTAAAGTCTATGATTCTATGATTATGTATCCATTTAAAGGTAATTCTGCCAAGCTCTCATTTCTCCAGCTTACTTATCAGAATGTCATCTGGGACTGTGTCAAAAGCCTTGCTGAAGTCCTGTTATATTATGTTCACCACATTCCCTCATCCTCCAAATCAGTTAGAAGGAACTCAACCTGGTTTGGCATGATTTGTTCTTGGTGAAGCCATGCTGGCTGCTAGTGATTACCACTTCATCCTCCAGGTATTCACAACTTTAATGTTTTATACATTGCTTCAGTAGCTTCTCAGGTATCAAAGTCAGGCTGACTAGTCTATAGTTCTCTGGATGCTCCTTTCCCTCCTTTCTAAAGATGGGCACTACATTAGCCCTTGCAGTCTTACAGGACCTCTCCTGTTATCCAGATTTTGTAAATATTATTGCCAGCGGTTCTGAGATTTCTTCAGCTAATTTCATCAGCGCCCTTAGGTGAATAGCATCTGGCCCCACTGATTTGAATCCATTCAATTTGGTCAGAAGATTTCTGAACTGTTCTTTACTTATCCAAATCTCCATCCCTTCCCAGGACTGATGTCAGGCTAATAGCCCTATAATTACCTGAGTCATCCCATTTACCTTTTATTTAAAAATTGAAACATTAACTTTCTTCTAGTCTTCTGAAATTTCCCCAGTGCTCAAAACTTATTGAAAATCAGCATTAACATAGTAGTTTCCATTTAATATCTTCCACAGGTACTAGCAGAAAGGGAAGAGTGTTATTGCCCTAAACAGAACTGAATTATTTACTGAAAAGAATTTATAGAACACTTCTGTTTTCTCTGCTTTATTGTTGATGATTTTAAACATTTCCATTTCTGCACCAAAACTACTATCCTTTTTGTTCCTAATAATTATTGTCCTTAGTTCTGCTGACCACAGATTTCTCCTTGTGTCCTTTGACTTCCTTTATCAATTTTCTATAATTCCTATTTTTTTATTTATAAGCATTTCTATCAGCTTTCCCTTTCTTTCATTTGTTTACATGTATAGCCTCCACTTTCCCTCTAAACCAGCACAGGCTTCTTCCTTAATTGTGGGATTTTTGCTTCTCTCTGTATAGTTCTCTTACTAAAGAACTAATTTAGTTTTATAAGCATGGAGTCCTTTCATGTTATTACCCAGTATGCAGTACATGAAGCATGGTGTCAGTCAGTCTACTGACACCTACGAAAAGGAACAAAGTGTGATTAATGGCCAAACAAGGCACCACCTATGAGACAAAGCAGCATAGAGGGACTCAGACCACTGGGAAAGCTGGATTTCCAGACAAAAATCCTTGCTCAAACATGAAAGCAACAATTGAGTCTATACACAGAACTGAGCATGGGGACTGAAGTTGAGAAAATGAAGGTAAAACTTATTTACTATCTCACTGGGAAAAAGTGATGAGAAGTGAGTGAGACACTGCTGCCAGGAATAATCCTCAACACACTGGAACAGCTGATAAAGGTGTTTGATGAGTACTGTGACCCCAGACAGAATGAGACTGCAGAGAGATTTTTTTCTTTAAACCTCAAACCAAGAATCAAAGTGGAAATAGATACTTACATTATACAGCTGAGAACTCTGGCATCCACATGCCACTTTGGAGACATTAAAGATTGCCTAATTAAAGGCAGAATCATTTGCGGGATAAGTGATTCTAGATTTGGGAGAGATTGTTCAGAGGAACAGATCTAAGCCTAGACAAATACCTTCAAATAGCAGGGCAGCTGCACTGTCCGGAGAAAGGATCAAAGCAACAACAGCCACTACTGCAGAACAAGTTCACAAGTTCAAGTCAAAGGAACCTAGAAAGGAAGACAGAGACAGACTGACTGAGAATGCAGACATCATGGTCCTGTGTATATACCAGAGTTTCTTAGGCAAGGGTTGCCACTTGTGTAGGGAAAGCACCTGGCAGGCCGGACCAGTGTGTTTATCTGCCCCATCCACAGGTCCAGCCAGTCGCAGCTCCCACTGGCCAGGGATTACTGCTTCGGGCCAATGCGAGCTGCTGGAAGTGGCGTCCAGTAAGTCCCTCGGCCTGTGCTGCTTCCAGCAGCTCCCATTGGCCTGGAGCAACGATCCACGGCCAGCGGGAGCCACAATTGGCTGGACCTGCAGACGGAGCAGGTAAACACACTAGCCCAGCCCACCAAAGGCTTTCCCTACACAAGTGGTGACCCCTATTTCAGAAACCCTGGTACATACAGAGGAAAGCAACACAAAAGCCAGAAAGAAAAATACACATTCTATGTGCAATGATGGAAGAGGTATGAGAAACAGAACCACATTATGTCCCAAGACTGCAGCTATATCATGAAGAAAAAAGCCACAGTACATTCAGTTAGTGAGGACGTAAAAACTTCCAGTGAAAAGAAGGATCTGCAATGTGACTCTAGCAGATCCAAAAACACTCAGTATGCACACACTGCAGAAGGCATCTGCCAGCCATTCAAATACAGTATTTGCAACCATGCTATTAAATCAATGACAAAATTAATTCCAACTGGATTCCAAAGCCAGCTGCAATGTAATCCCAACAACACAGATAAACAGAAATATTAGACAGGACAAATGAAGTTACAAATAGAACCTCCCCTCCTCCCCCAGCCTGTCAAACTACAGAAACACAGAGTTCCATTAGTTCTTGTGGAGTTGCTGAAGAAGGAATGGGTAAGCCTGCAATGAAAAGGCATCATTACACTAGCTGGAGTGGATAAACAGTCTAGTAGTGGTGAGAAAACATTCAGACTTACCTGACGCTCTACACTCAGCAGGTAGGCCATGGTATACTACAGCAGGATTAAAAAAAAAAATCATTGCCAAAGAGGAATTTGAGCACAAGATTTCTTCCGCTGGGTATCCACAATGCAATGAGAAGGCAGAGTCAGCAGTAAAAAAACTAAGAGACTGATTATAAAGGCAGAACAGACTGGAAGGGATTCCTGTCTGGCAATGCTGGAACATCACAATACAGTCTCTCAGGAACAGGGTAGAAGACCAACACAGAGAATGATAGGTTTGAAAAACCAAGGGCTTGCTTCCCCTGAGGGGTAATCTGCTGCAGCCCCGTCTGCTGAAGCCCAGCAGAGAAACAATGGATACTTGGCTCTTAAGAACACTTAAGAGAATGCCAAGCTAAGCAGGCAGCCCTCTGCAAAACAGGAACCAAGAACTTGGCCAGCATCTTTGGGTCCAGATATCAAATAGCCACACCAAGGAATGGCAAAAGGCACTAGTCCAAGCTGCAATGGGATGTGGGTCATATGAAGTAACTAGAGTAGGGTTGCCAACTTTCTCCTTGCACAAAAGCAAACACCCTTACCCTGCCCCTGCTTATCCTCCGAGGCCCTGCCCTTGTCCCCACCTCTTTTTCAAGGTCCCACTTCCAACTCTGTCACTCACTGTCTCCACCCTTACTCACTCACTCATTTTAACCAGGATGGCTCATGGGATTGGGGTGCAGGAGGGGCTAAAGGTTCCAGCTGAGGGTGAGGGCTCTGGGTTGGGGCTAGGAATGAGGGATTTGCGATGTAGGAGGGGGCTCTGGGCTGAGGGGTTTGGAGTACGGGAGGAGGCTCTGAGCTGAAGCAGTGGGTTGAGATGCGGGAGGGAGTGAGGGGTCCGGCTCAGGATGTGGGCTCTCATGTGGGGCTGGGGATGAGAGATTTGAGGTGTAGGAGAGTGCCCCGGGCTGAGATCAAGGGGTTTGAAGGGAGAGAGGGGGATCAGGGATGGGGCAGGGAGTTGGGGCACAGGAGGGAGGTCAGGGGTGCAGGCTCTGGGCAGTACTTATGTCAAGCAGCTCCTGGAAGCAGCGGCATGTCCCCTCTCTGGCTCCTAGGCAGAGGCATGGCCAGGTGGCTCTGTGCACTGCCCCATCTGCAGGTGCTGCCCCTGCATCTCCCATTGGGCACAGTTCCGCTGCTCCACCAATTGAACTTTTAAGGGCCCGGTCAGCGGAAACTGGACACCTCGCAACCCTAAACTAGAGACTGAGGATAGGAATGGAGATGCAAATAAAAATTACTGCAGCATATAGTGTCAGCCAGCCAGAACACTAAGAAACATGGGGCCAAAGCCAGGACCAGTATTATACAGAAAGAGTTTCAGCCATCAGCTGGTCTGGAGTAGAGAGGTTAGAAGAAATGAGACACATGAGCAATTCAGAGGATCAACAAGACATCAATGGAGGCAGCATTAGGGTGGAAGCAAGTCCCCCACAGGCAGCAATAACAAAGATAGGAAGTGGGAGACTGGTTCAAAGACCAGCACACTTGAAGGACTATGGGGCCTATGAAGTTATAATAAGATGCAGTGAAGGACATGTCTCTAGAGCGAGTTATGTACTAGTAACATCTGGCTCCTACAAGTCAGCAAATGATTGCACAAATGACACAACAACAAATTTGTTAAAAGGAAATATATAGTAACCCAGATGGAACATAGAGGGAGGAGCCCAACGTGGGAGGAGGCACCAGAAAATCAATCGCTGCATACATGACTGGAATGCTAACTGCAGCATCACTGTAAATAATTGTACTAGGGCCTATCTACGCAGTGGGGTAATGTGATCTTAGCGGGTGTGATTTCTAAAGTACACTAACATGTTGGGCATTAATGGTCAGTGTTGACCCTGCTGGTGCACACTAAAGATTCCCTAATGTACTGTAAGATAGTACTGTTTTAAACAGAACTACATAAAAGCACATCAGAAGGATCTACATGGACTAGTTAGTGCATAACTAGAGCCTACCAAATTTAGGGTCCATTTGGTCAATTTCACAGCAAAGGGGTTTTTCAAATACTCAGTTGCAGGGTTTCAGATGTTTACATGTGAAATTTCAAAGTGTTGTAACCGTGGGGGTCCCAACCAATTGTAGGAGTGTCATGGGATTTCCACCCTTACCTCTGTGTTCCTGCTGGCAGGGACTCTGCCTTCAGAGCTGGGCAGCAGGACAGCAGCAGCTGAAGGCTGGGCACCAAGCTGTAAAACCAGTGTCACTACCAGCAGCAAGGAAGAAAGGAGGGTCGCAGACTACTGAGGGTGGGTTCCATACATCTGGGTTTTCTCGACAGCCTCCCGGCCAGGTTGGGGACTGACAGCTTGAGCCATAGCCTCTCTGCAGGACATGTGTTTGTGTGTATGTGACAGCTGGGGCCGCAGCCTTGCCATGTGGAGGGGGGCGGTGACTGCCACTTTTGTGCTTCTCCCACTTCTGTGCTTCCTTCAGAACTGAGCTTCCAGCCAGCAGCCGCAGAACTTCCTGCAGCTGGGGGAGGTTCTTGGTGGTGGATATGATCGGTTCTGGGAGCAGCCCCTGCAGGGAAAGAGGAAGTCCCGTTGCTTCCCCAGCTTGGGCCACAACTTGCAGCTGGAACCCAAAGCACGATAGGAACCTCCAGCATTGTCTTTCCCCTACAATAGCCAAATTTCATGGGGGAGATCAGATCTGATTGTCCGTGACATGTTTTCATGGCTGTGAATTTGGCAGGGCCCTATGCATAACACTTTAGCGTATTTTAGAAATCATACCCGATAGAATGCATTACCCACTGTGTAGACAAGCCCTTAGTTTTACAAGCATGGAGTCCTTTCATGTTGTTACGCAGCTTGAAGTACATGAAACAAACTAACAACAACACCACTTAGAATCATTCAAGTATCTGTGATCATTATAATTGAGAGTACTTGTGATTTTATGTACATTTAGTGCCTTTCATCCCTGAGCTCTTTACAGACTTTACCAATGGATATTCAAGGCTTATCTCTTCACTGAAACACTTCACCTACCACCCAATGTATAGCTGTTGCTTGAGTGATCTCTATTAGCTGTTGAACGGTAAATCTGCACACAAGTGTAGCAAAGGAAGCTGCATGGTGGTTCATTGGAAGGGATAATTTAAATATCCAAGCTGGAGTTTGACTAGGACACCAGACAGTTTTATCAGCTCTACTCTTATGAAAATAATGTTGGGATATTTAATGACCACAACTCCCTAAAGCAGGGCTTCAGTTTAACATCCTATATGAAAGATGGCATCTCCAGCAGTACAATGGCTCCTGCCACCAGGCTGAGACATTAGGTCAATCTCATTCTGGTGGAAAATAGGTCACCTGTGAAGTCACCAACACTACTTCCCAAAGCCCACATTTCCCAAATCACCTTTTTTCTTGGGATTCCCCTTGCCTCCCACACAATACTGACCTGGCCTTGCCCTGCATAACTTATAAGGGTTCATGAGATCACACCACACAATTGCATGATTCCATGCAATTTTAATATATGCATTGCAAAATTAAGTTGCAATCCAAACCAAAATGATGTCTAAAGGGTGTACTAATAGATCTATAATTTATTGGATCTGGTAAACAACTTCACACCACTTTCTCCATCAGCATGGACTGGAAAAACATGACAGTCCAGTACCTGTGTGAATGGCAGAGTAATTAAAAAGAGCCATTTGTGAGAGTGGGGCTCTGGAAGTGAAGAGCAAATGGGACAGAAAGGGAGCGAAGGGAAAAATAGATGGACAATGGTTATAGTAGCAATGGAAGGTATGGGAGTGATGTGGAATCATTGTCATTACAAATCATTTGTTCAGATCCATGCATTATAGCAAATAAAAACAGACATGATTTGAATTAGGGAACTCTCATTCCCTTTTGGCCATCTGCATATTACACAAGATACTTGAACTTTGTTCTTCTGGTTTGTGAGATCACAAAATAATTTCAATTACATTCGAGCCTCATAACTCACAGTTGCCTGCTATTTATTTTGTATATATCCCACTATTTTTAGGGGGGGAATAAAAATAGGTATTAAAAATTCCCTAAAGGATGAAACTTGGTATGAAAGATACAGGCCTTTAGTGCTTTATTTCACTATTTTTTTTTTAATTTTAAAGCCACCAGTCGTAGTCTCAGCCTTGTTTAAGTTGTAACAGCTCCAAAAAGTTCCTAACTACTAAAGGTTTTGGATATTTTCTGGTTCCTGGAAATTTTTAAAAAATATACAATTACAAAGTTTCATTCACCCCAAAGGATCCAAAGAGCTCTAAAACACTCACAATCTACAGCTCTGATTCAGGCAGGCAGCCATCCCTAACTGAGCACCAATCCAATGGGAAGGCCATTAGTACATCATGAGGATCAGTGGTTCTCATAGCCAGTCTGCCGCTTGTTCAGGGAAAGCCCCTGTGGGCCGGGCTGGTTTGTTTACCTGCCATGTCCGCAGGTTCGGCCGATCGTGGCTCCCACTGGCTGCAGTTCACCATCCCAGGCCAATGGAAGCTGCGGGAAGCAGCAGCCAGCACATCCCTTGTCCCGCGCCACTTCCCGTAGCCCCCATTGGCCTGGAGTGGTGAACCATGGCCAGTGGGAGCCACGATCAGCTGAACCTGCAGACGCAGCAGGTAAACAAACCTGCCCGGCCTGCCAGGGGATTTCCCTGAACAAGCGGTGGACCGGCTTTGGGAACCACTGATGTAGATGAATGAGGAATACCTTATGTAGTAAAAGGGTAATCACTTTCATTTTTGAAAAAGGAGTTACTTTACATCTCTTGGGTCAAAAAGCAGCATAATGCTACTTGACCTGTCTTGGTTACATTTTGGAGCCATCTATTCCGCAAACTGTAGTAGAGTATTGAATTCACATTAATGGGTCACAGGAGCTGTTATGAATAGCAGGGGCTAACGAGGAAGATGGAAAGCATTACATTAGTTCAAGTGGCTGCAACCTGATTATAAACAAATGGAAATAGTAAAGCAAGATATAACATCTAAATGTCAGACATCTTGGAAGCAATCAAGAGGAGCAGGGGAATGGCCACTCTAACTAGTCTGTAGCCTGATGCCTCTATTTGCTGTTCAAATCTAGAATGGCCTAACTGTGATGGCCTAACCAACCTGACTGTCCTAAGCAGGTCACATGGCATAGAGAAGGAACAGTTCCTGTGCTCTCCTAAATGCAAGGGCAACAATTCTACTAACTGCAAATCTGCAGAAAGACTGGGCAGAATCTGTCCCCTAAGGGAATTGGCTTTTCTCACTCCAGCAGTCCTTTGATGGGACATCTCTCAGGAAGAAGGGCTCTTGCATTAGAAAGAATTAGGCTGGAAATTTCAAATGAAATTGGGGCACAAACGCCCTGGAAGAGATTGTCATTTACACTAAGACCCCTTTCTGCTGCCAGAGGAAAAGCACTTAAGCCCAGGTCCACCAAGGTATTTCAATGGGAATTAGATACTTAAATGCCTTTGGGCCTTAAGCTTTTACTGGAAATTCAGGCATCTAATTCCCTTAGGGTTTGTCTACATTGTTTATACCCAAGGCACCGAGTCTCAGAGCCTGGGTCAGCTGAAGTGCAGATGTTTGGGCTTGAGCAGGAGCCTGGGCCAAGCTCCATCCCAAGTCTGAACATCTATGCTGCAATTTTATAGCCTTGCAGTCCAAGCCAGCTGACTTGAACCGGCGTAGACATAAACTTAGACTCCTTTGAAAATCCAAATCTAAATCCCCAAGAGAGACAAAGAGGGGAAGGACACTCTATAAACAAAAATATGTTTCCTTGGAAGAGTACTTAGTTTAATCACTGAATAAAGCTACAGACTTAGTGTTAGAATAATAGAGCCCATCTTCAGGTGTGGTGCACCCAAGAATCCTATTGACATCAACATTTAAAGGGGAAATTTTAGGTAACAGTAATATTGAAGCTTCGAGGTTCACTTACGGAAGTAAAGTTTCCCATATTTTATATTTTGTTTTGCAGTTCCAGTCTAGGCCTGAATAACTGCATATATGTGTTGCTGCTTGAAGTTTATGCATATTTTGCACTCAAAGATCTTTTTATTCTGGGTTTCTTTTTTCAATTCATTTTAAAATATTGATTGGTAGAGTGGTTGACCTTGTAAGAAATATTTTAGATACTGAAGTATAAAAGGTCCTTTAAAGTATTTTTAATTCCTTATTTATCTTTTTTTAAAAAAGCTCTGATATTCCATTATCTTTTTTTTTATACAGTTTAATAATTACAGATATGACTCATACACGTCAACCTTTCAAATATCTTGTCATAAAATAAAGGTCAAGTCATAGAATATCTTAACAAGAAGTTCTCAAAGAATATAAATGGATAATATTGCAGCTTTCATCAGAGTTTTAACTTTAAAATACTCAGAACTTATTAATGTTAATTTCTGAAGACTATTTGAAACTACAGTTTCCAACTAGTTATACCATGGGACTAATGCTAAATAGTGAAAAAAATTATGGCATGCACTAAAATGTTTATAGCACTTTTGTAATATCAGTGGTTATCAATCAACAATGTGAGAAAAGTTCTCATTTTTATATACCATCCTTTCATAATCTGAGCACAGACTCTCAATTTAGAAGTGTTCCAATGTTATGTAAAATAAAACAGAAGACTGAAAGAAGTGACATACAATCCAGTTTTAATAATCTGTTCATCAACAATTAGTACTGAAAATAAATTACCCTCTTAACTGACAAATTATAGACAGCAGTAGGATCTGGCACAAGAAATCTTTCATATAATTAAGTGGAACTACTGTACTTAATTAGCTTCAGTTTAGGTGGCTATTGCCACAGTTCAATTTAAAAAGGCAAGGGATGCTGAAAAGTCCATCTGGTACCATTGCTTTGTGAGCTGCCATCTTTTGGGGTGTCAGATTTTCATTTGTATTTATTTCCATAAATCATAAGTTAAGCACAAATAAATGGATGCCTAAGTAATTCTAACTGAACAAAAGGGAAAGCAAGTTACACAATGTACATGGAGCTCTTGAATGACTTGTTAAATGAAAAAAAAAGATTTTCTTTAAAAAAAAGAGCAGACATATAGAATTTGAGCCAAAGGTCATTTCGGGGGGCAATAAGTGTGTTATGGCCTCCTCTACATCACCATCAGAAGATTGCTACAACAGAATGTTATTGCCTTTCTTTTAGAGAATTTAATGAAAATTAGAGTGTCATTGACAAAATCAACCCTTATGTATCCTGCATAACAGTACCCTAGTTAACGGAGATCTCTCTGAGTTTCTTCTCAGATGTTCAGTAATAATGTTTAAAAGTGCTGAAGTGAGACTTAGATCTTGCCAAAATCCCAATTACTGCTTCAGAGATTTGAAGGCAGCTGCAAGTCAGGATAAGGGACAAAGATATATTGATGCAGATGTATATGTATATTACAATGTCCAGCAAATGTTCAAGCCAAATAAACTAAAAAAAAAAAACCTCAACACCCTATACTTTGATAATTCCCATATCAAAGAAATTCTTGCTTAAATATAACTAGCCAAGAGACTGTGGCGTGAGGAGATCACAGGCCCAGAAGAAATTGTGTAATATCATTTTTGGCTCCTTTTATTGCCAGTGTTCTCACCTTGTTTTCAATTTACATGGCAGAACCCAGCTCCCTGATCATTGGCCTAACCTTGGATCCATGGATCCAAACTTTGTGAATTCATGGGCGAGGGTGGGTTAAGGATAACTAGATTCAGAATCACATGGAGGTTTCTGTATGTTCTAGGAAGAAAGCAAAAATAAATTTAAAAAATCTTGTATCTGTAAAATGTTATCCTTAAAACTCTGGGAGTGGATGGAGGTGTTAAAGTCATGAACTCTTCCCTGAGCAAGGGACAAAATTTGACTGCCATGTGACAGCCACTGAGGAAGGAGCCTCCTTTAAGATTCTGTTTGTACCCTGCACATGAGTCCAGCTGGTTGTGGACCTTCAGCTGGTGCCCACACTACAGAGCTGTGTAGCCAACGAAAAACATTTTGCAGAATTATAGTCAGAACAATCATAATTGGCGGATACTAGTGACATGCACAGGAAAGCTGGCAAAACTGACATATAAAGCACCTCTTCAGAGCCAGTGAGTGTACAGTCTAGAATAAAATTCTCTGACTCTAAATAATAAGCATGAGGGACATCCACTGACCAATACTTACTTTTCAAAAACATTTGACAAGTTAGACATTTATTTGGTTGAAGTCTCAAGCACATTCAGTAGGATTACAAAGTCAACTTTGTTAGATCACTTAAGTTTCCTCCTTTCCTAGTTCCCCTTGCTACTCATCCCACTAACCAATTCTACAATCTAGAAGGCCTGTGTTTTGTTAAACATTTGAGGACTGTGCACTGGGGAATATGGAATAATTTCTAGCAATTTCACTACAGCAATGATAAATCTGCAACTCTGACATGTTAAAGGTCACTTCCGTTTCATATGAAAGTTGACTTCATTAAGGTAACAGCTCCTCCCCATTTTATAGCTTAATTGTAAATTTTGTTCCCACTCTTTATTTTAATGAACTAGTTACAAGAATGATGGCTTGAAAACTGCCTAAATTAAGCCAATAATTTTGTAATGTGGTATGTTAATTAGGGGACTGTGTTAATTGTATCATTATAGCGTGGTGCACTGAGGAAAAAAAATGTTCATTTCATGACAATTGTTTAAAAATAATTTTTTCAATGAGACTATGCATGGAGGACATGTAAGTTCTCGTTATAGATTTAAGTAGATGTAAGCAGCATTTATAAGAAGTGACACCATTGCAGCTCCTTCATTTATTCATAAGCCCGCTAAATGCAATTCTAGAGGGGTCATATTGTCCCTTCAGACACATCACTGCCCCTTCTCCCAGTTTCAATCATTAAGAAGCTAGCACTGAGAGATGTTAAAGGAAAAACATGACATCAGACAAGATTTCTTATCTCCTGGGAGTCTGGCAGAAAAGCCAGCATCTTCAGCACAGGATTTTTCTCTCTGAAATTCCTCCTTTTAGAGATCACAAAAGGAATTGCTGTATTGTTATCTCATTAACAAATTGTTGTTCCTACTGAGAGGATTTTAGAATTAGGAAGAGATCCATTTACAGGAGCTACAAAACATTCAGTGGTGTTATAGGTTTGTCAGGCAGCAATAAATTTAATATCGCTGTATCATTCAGGGAAATATATCAAATGCTTGTTCTTTCAAATGTGATCCATCTCTCTCATTCTTGAGGGTAATTTAAATAAGCAAGTTAATCAATAAAGGATAAAATGTAGCTCTTATATAGTACTTTTCATCAATAGATCTCGAACTGCATTTCTCACATTTAGATTCCATGAAATCAATATTTTCTCTTCCAACAGGTCCTGTGTATCTCAGGTTGTGTTTATTTAATCCATCTGCTAAGAAAGGCGGTGATGGTACAGAATGGGTTCACTTTGCCTCGACAGGCTATATGTACTGTTCTTATTTGAAAATTTAGAACTTGTTTTAAAAGGATATTACAGCTGTTTTGCTTTTTTTCTTAAAGTCAGAACATAAAGGAAAAACTTTTATACCAAAACTCAGAGTTCTGCAATAACAATAGAGACCTACAGTACAATCCTACCCTATTGAAATCAATGGACATTTTGCCATTGATTTCAATAAAGTAAGGATTTTACCACTGATTCTGAGAGGGTCCAAGTAGCTTCATGCTAGGAACTCTTTACCTTGCTATCCGAAGGCTTGTCTAGGTAGCTTTAAGTGTTGCAGGAAGCTATGGTATAAATCTACAGTAGATTCAAAGCTCACTGCAGAATTTTTGCATGTGGCAACAGAGTCTCCATAGACAGTTAGTACATTGCAGGTTAGAGCGCTGTAGATTTACTCTAGCTTGTGCACACTAAATCACCATGTAGACATGCCCTCAGAGTCTAACCTGTTGAAAATCTGTCATCAGAAATGTCATCATTACTCATTTTTTTTTCTTATGCATAAAATAAACCTGATGCCATAACCTTGACTGTTTTCTCCTGGAATGTTTTCCAGTATTACAAAATATATGTTTTTCACTTTTCATTTTTTTTTCATATATATATTTTCTGAATAAAATATGGCTTTAGCAGGGTAGTGAAAAGTGGCTGGTCTGTAATTAAATGAACATTGCAGTACTCCATATACTTTCAGCTAACTAAAGTAGCAGTAACAGTATTGCCAACCTCAATCATTCAAAAATCATGAGTCAGGCCCCCACAAATCATGAGACTGTCTTAAAATGATGAGATTTTTTTCAGAGTAATGCATTTTGGGGTCTTTTTATTTGACTTCTGGTTTTCTAACCTTTAAGGGTCTACATTTTCTAGGTCTAACAACAAGGACTGGAATTGTACATTTTAAAAAAAAATCTAAGTAGTGCTGTGCCTGTTTTGGTCCCAGGATATTAGACAGACAAGGTAGATGAGGTAATATATTTTATTGCACCAACCTCTTTTGAGTTTATAGAGTTCTTATGTGTAAGCTCTTCAGCCAGACCCGAAGGAGAGCTCAGTGTAGCTTAAATTTTTTTTTCTCTCAGCAACTGAAGTAGGTCAATAAAAAAAGTTCTCACCCCCATTGTCTCTTTTTTCAGATGCAAGCTAAGATTTTGACATAATCAACTGAATTCAGGAACCGGGCCTTCAAGAAAGACACCAATTATTGCCAGACTAAAATTCCGAAAGTTGGCAGTACTTTAGTGGCATCAAGTGTGCCCTCACATATCACCTTTCCAAATAGAGGGAACATTGTCATCAAAGGCAATGATTTTCAGTGAGGTAGATATGTATTATGTATAAAGAGATTCACAAATCTTCCACATGGATTTCCTTAATACATGTTTATCATATACTTAAAGACCAAAAAAAATTTCAGAGATCAAAAACATATCTAATAAGTTTCCAGAGGGCAAACCTCTTTCAGATCCCTCTTCAGCAGACCAAAGTAGGCTAGACCACAGATTTAGCCAGATGATAGAGTAAATGCATTTGCCCTTCTGACTCCATGCATTTTCAGCCAATAGGAACACAGAAGGCATGTTCTAATTAATCCACATGAAATAGATTTATAGTCTATTAACTTGTAGTTACTGTATTAATACACTGAAAAGCAGATAATTTACAGTAGAGGAGAAGGAGAAAAACGTATTATCTCCAAATTAAATATGGGTAATGACAATGTTCAGATGTTGGGAAAAACTCAGTTGTCAATACTTGGTTTTATGGACAATTCCAAAAAGAAAAAAAGGAGGTTCTTGCAGAGAAACGAATAGCTGTTTTAAAAAGCACGGCTAAAGATAATTTAGGATTTTTTAAAATATATATGTTATTGGCATTCTGAATATTTATATATTATAAACCCTGTTTTAAAATAATAATATTCCTGTTTAACAAGATTTCTGAAACAAACTCAATTTCACTGAAGCAGTTAGGAATGGAAGATCTTTATAATAGGAAAAAACACATGATTACAAATATCTATTACAACTTCATTTTGGAGCAAAATTTAAGCTTGTGGATGGATGGCAAAGAAAAACATGACTTTATAATTTCCATTCACCTTTAATATAGATCTATAGGTATGAGAAAAGATACAAAATAGTGAAAACAAGAAAGGTTCTTAACTCTGATGATCTTAGCTCTTATATAAAAAAAATGGTCAATCTTGGGAGCTTTACTTTTGCATGAGCAACGCTTATTCAGAGAGGCTGGGTTTGCTTAAATATAAATACTTGCATGAAGATGGTTTGTTCATAGGAATACAGGTCACAGGATTGGGCCCACTTAAAATGTGAGTAAAGACTTCACTCACGTGTTTGCACAGGGCGAGTCTGGCATTACAGATTGACAGTTTATCATTCTATTAATAACCTCAACTTTCTTTCCATTGTGCCAGGTCACCCACAACAGCAATATTACAGTAGAATTGAAGACCAGCCTCAGTATAAATCATATGTATGCAACAGTTCCCAACAAGGGACAAATTCTACTCATAGACCTGAGGCTCAATGAAATCATGAGAACGTAGCTACACATAGGCAGAAGTTGACACAGTACATTTTCAGTTGTATTTTTCCCCAGTTTGTCTGCTTACAGAATCAAGAACAGAAGCCTGTCAAGATAGAAGGTTACAACTACCAAGGGCCAAATTATCATTCCTGCTGCCACTTCTGTGAAAACTCTGTGGTGCTGTAGCCTGGTCATGGAGATCTCATCCAATCCTGATGGCTTATCCCTCCCATCCCCAGGAACATTAACTGTTACCACTCAAGAAAGAGATCTTGGAGACATTGTGAATAGTTCTCTGAAAACAACCAGATGCGTAGCAGCAGTCATAAAAAGCTAACAGAATGTTGGGAATCATTAAGAAAGATAAATTAAAGATAAATTATTAGCTAGGATGGGCAGGGATGTTGTCCCTAGCCTCTGTTTGCAGGAAGCTGGGAATGAGCAACAGGGGATGGACCACTTGATGATTGCCTGTTCTATTCATTCCCTCTGGGCCATCTTGTATTTGACACTGTCAGAAGACAGGATACTGGGCTAGATGGACCTTTGGTCTGACCCAGTATGGCCGTTCTTATGTTCACTTCCACAGAGGGGGCTCAAAAGCAAAGGGACTTTGCAATTACAGCTGGTCTACACAATGTTACAGAACAATATTGCAAGTAGAGATTAATTGAAAATAGTGGCGGGCTAGTTAGAGAAAAGCAGTGAGGCTCTTATTTGCATGAAGCCTCTGCAATCCTCACTAAAAATCTCTGGGGCCCAAAAGCAAAGAGACTTTGCAATTACAGCTAGTCTGCAATTGATCAACAAATTATTTTGCCTCAGAAAGGCTGACTTGTTGAAACAGAAAATGGTTACAAAAACAGGGTTGAGTTTGACTAACTTCCAAACTTGAAAAAATGTTGAGAAAAAAAGAGTTAAAATGGTCAAAACAAAATGTTTTGACATCTTCAGAGCAAAAAGTTTCAGTTTACTGGTGTAAAGTAACTTTTCATTTTGAAATTTAAGGTAGTTAGGGTGGACAAAAGAGGTTAAAAGGGGTCAAAATCAAAATGAAATATTTCAAAATTAAATGAAATGTTTTAAGAGACATTAAATAATGACAACAACAAAAATCAGGTTTTCAGTTCATCAAATATTTTAGATTTCTACTTTTTGTCCTAATTTTAGATGAGAAAAAGTTCAAACTCTTGAAATTTTTCATGGGATTAGAAAACCATTACCCACACCCTCTATTTACAATCCCTCTCCTGTCTTTCCAGACTGAAGCTAATCAGCCTGATAACCAACCAGGCTTGGGGTTAACCAGGAGACACAACTGTAAAGAAAGACTACCATGCCCTCTGCCGCCCTGGGTTACAATTTACTGATAGCAAAGTTGACAACTCAGTGGATTTGTGCAATGCAACCCATTTTTGCTGCATAAGTATGTGTGCGCAAAACCTGTATTTTTTTAAGAAAAGAGGTATCAGTTTGGTCCTAGCTGAAATCTCAGTGTTTGTCAGTTAAACTTCACAACAAAAAAGATACCATTCAAGCCACTGCTAGAAGTTTATTGTCCCCTGCCACAGCAAATGGCTATTATGGTGAAATGATATTTTTGCACCATTTATGGTTTTCGTTAACAACTGGAGACAAGAACAGGAAATGTTTATTTTTTTTCTTTTCTCCCCTTAAACACAGACTTTTTCACTGGGTTTGGTGGTGATGTACTTGTGTCACCCCTCACAATTCTACCTTCTACCTTCAAAAGTTACTTACAGCAAAAAATGAAAGAAAAACAATAAAAAGTGAAATGGTCCATGTCTTTTCTGAGGTGTTCCCTATATTTACTTCTTTTTCCTTAAAAAAAAGTAGCTTGGTTAAATTCTCTTCTCACACAGTTTACACTGTTAATAGTAATATCAATAGATTTACTTCTGATTTATACCACTATGAGAGAAGAAACAGCCTGTAAGTCAATGGTTGGCAACCTGCAGCCCATCAGGGTAATCTGCTGGCGGGCCATGGGACAGTTTGTTTACACTGACTGTCCGAAGGCACAGCTGCTCACAATCTCCCAGTGGCCATGGTTCACCATTCCCGGTCAATGGGAACTACGGGAATCAGAACAGGCCGCAGGTTGCCCACCACTGCTGTATCTCCACCACTGTTGGAGAGAAGCTACCAGCCCAGATGTGTCACTACTCTAATTCAGTACGGCTATTCCTATCTGGAGTGGAGCAGAGCTTCCTTGAACTAGAGACACCCCAAAATTCATCGTTGCCATCTACACCTGTAAATCCCTAAAATGTGTAAGAGTTGAAGACAGTGTCTGGGCCAGTTAGACCAGCTGAGACCCAAATACAGATTTAAACAAAAGGTTGGATGGATATGGTGGACCAAGAGATGGAACTTCTTTAATCTAAAAAGGTTCAAATTTGATATTAGGATTGCTGTTGAGGAAGTTGTTTCTTTTCTTTCTTTATCATTTACTGATTCTCTCCCCTCCACCAAACTGCCCTCACTTCAGGAATGATCTTCAGTTGATCTCTCTAATGTGAGAGGTACTACCATCAGCACCATTGAATGGTGTCAGTGATAACATTAACAGTCTCCAGTTGGTAAGATGTGAATTCAGAGACAGAGAGCTGTCAGCAGGGAAAACAGGAGATCCAGAACCAGCCAGCCAACCAACACACACAGCAAAGACTGTGCAGCAAACTGAACCTTGCTCTTGCTTCCTGACTTTCTTCTTGCTCAGCAGGTGGATTTCCCCCCATGCTTTCACAGTTTTAATTTAAAATTATTTTTCACAAATTAACACATCTCTTTTAAGGGAAGCAAAAAAATACACAAGATTCTATAAAAAAATCACAAATCACATTAGCTCACAGATGGGATTAGGGCTGTTATATGCTGTTCGGAAGAAGACACAAACATAGGTGAGAGGACTGGGTAGCACAGTCAAATAGTCCATTACTCGTTTTGTGACTAATTAAGAGCTGTGCAATCAGGTGATTCTGCTGACAAGGTCACATTGAGTGCAGGAAAGCATATGAGCAACTCTCCCGAAAAAATGTCTTTTGAAGGTAGCTAAGGCAGTTTGTAACAGGCCAGCTCAAATTGAGAGCCATAAAAAGAGGATCTATATTAACAGGGGATTCAGTCTAGGTGGGAGCTCAGGATGGAACGAGTTAGACGTGAGCTAGAGCAGAGTGGATGAACAGAGGAGACTAACAGCTGTGGGAGTTAAACAAATATAAAAACAGACAAAACACTTAGTTCTCAATGTGGTACAGTGAAAGTAACCCAAGTTGACGTCAGGATGGAGCTATGGGAGAGACATGGAACTAGCTATAAAATAAAGCTATAAAATAAAGTTGCACTGATCCGTATCCTGGTTTACATTTGGTTTTCTTTTTATTTCCCAAATCCATCTAAAAAGCTAATGGAATTAACTTCATCTCTCTATTTCTTTTGCCTATATCTAAAGTTCTTTGTTTTCAGCTTTTACTTTGTCTAAAATTTCCTGTGAATTTACATTACAAAAATTTAAAACAGGGTGAAAGCCACTGCAAAAATATTAACTTCACAGTTTTCTTGGTAAACATAGGGTTAGTGTCTGGGGATGAGAACAGAAAACAATAAAGAGAAAGGTAAGAGTACTGAGAGAAAGAGCAGTTTAACGTTTTGGTTTGTTTCATGAAGATTATGTACACATATGCATGTGTGTGTAAATTCCGCTACGTAGCTTTACAGACAGGCATTTACACTTTAATTTATTAACAAATATCTACATAATTTAATGGATTGGATGTTTTGAAACATAATATGTATTTTCAGGTATTTGAATTGTCAAAAATTTGGGTTATAAATCAGTAAAAATATATATTTTTTCTAAAACCTAGGAAATTTTCAGTAAAAGTCCGTAAAAAGTAAAAATGAAGGGCTATATGTATATTCTAATGCTAGATCTCCTAGTATGGGGACTGTTTCTCACCTTTCGTCAGCTGTAATATTAAGGGTACTGTAGTGCACTATACCCTGGGTGCTCTACACTTATCTTTCTTTATTTTGTTTTGCTAACGTTTCCCGCCTCAGATTTTTTACTGTCTTCTTTACTTTACAATAGTCAGTTTTCACCCTGTGTCCATTCTTATTACATTTGAGATGTGCACAAAAATCTGAAGGAATCATCCCCTCTTTGTGTTACAAAATTACATGTGATTGTGAGTTTTATTCCTCACTGAATGTTGAGTGGCACAATATTTAACTGACTGCTCTTTGACCAAATGGCTGTCAGTCAGTCAGTCAGTCACTGCCACTGCCACTGCCACTGCCTACAACTCCACCTTTGTTTGAAACCTTTACCCCAGAACTCTGACCTCGTTCTCTGTCCCTTCCACTGGATTCAAAACTTTCTCACCAAAAGGAGACCTCAGTTGTCCACATTTCTGAGAGCCGACATAAGTACCTCATACTTGCCTGAGGGTTGAAAACACATTCCGAATATTTCCATATAAATCTTTTATTTATAGTAAATTTCTTGAGTTCTAACTCTGGAAGTGGAGAATGATATTTTTAAGTAATTGTGGAGCAGGAATAATAACCCTAACAACTTGTTCTGTTTGTGAAGAAACATTTTGGGGCCCCAAAACAGTAACAGGCACAATACTCCATGCAGCTGAGCTGCTGCAACATCCCTCTCATTTTGAGTTGGATGAGCAACCATTTTCATCCTAATTAGAGATCTAGTGCGAAATCTGTGGACTTCCTGATTTTTTTATTATTATTATTTTTAATCTGTGTTTGGGATTTTTTTTTAATCACCCAACTGTGATAAAGCTGGGGAAAGGGAAGGCATGCAGGCAATTCCTATAGAGATGATGACAACCTTAACCTTGACACCTGTTTTTATAACAGTCTCTCAGTAATATCAATGCTAGTGTAAATGTAGAAGCATAACTCATTACACAAATTCATGTGTTTCACCCCCTGTGCCTATCAGCATCAGTTCAGCACTTTACGGGGCTTTGTATCAGTAAGGTCACTGAAGCAGATGAACAGATAAAGTAGGTAAGAAAAAGCAGATATATATCTACATAACATAGTCTTTGCATGCAAGAATGTGGCCGGATGGAAATATTTATTATAATTTCCTACCAGCTGGCAGTGAGGAAAATATTCTGTCACTAATTATGGCAGTTAATTCTATTATTATTACGACTACTATTTCTATTACAGCAGCATGTAGAGGCTTCCTTTGGGATTCTGGGCCCAACTGTGCTATAAACTATATCCATATATAATATAAATATAGCCCCTAACCCAAAGTGCTTGCCTGCAGAGGTTGGAAAGGAGTTTAAATGTGGCTTGTTTTTCATGTGCCACTAGCAGTTTTGTTTGTTCTTTTTTTTTAAAGTTTCAGAAAAAGTATAACCGCCTGGTCTGTGATAGAGAACAAACAATATACCTGTGTATAAACCTTTCTTGGATTATACAGAAATCTTGCTGTTCCATTCTGCTCACTTAGGATGGGCTAAATAAGACCCAAGTCGCTACTAAACATGGTAAAAGCAAGCAGCCTCAGCTTTGTTAAAATATGACATGTTATTCAGCATTGTGCCAGGGAATGTGCATGCAGTTAAATGCCAGTCTTTGATGCAAATTCTAACGCTCAGTTTAAACCTGGGGCATGGCCCAGCAATATAACTCCAGCTCTCTGTGTTTCCAGGTAACCCCTTATCAGTCCCCAATAATAAAGCGTCTCCTCTGAGATGGCATTTAACCGATCCTGCCAGTCCTGTCCTCTTGAGGGAAGGACACCTGACAAAAACAGAGTTATAACAACAAAAATGTCTACCAAAACATGTTCTTATGCTCTACAGACATGAATTAACCCCAGCCGTGTGCGTTCCTCCAACAGTCACTCCAAGTTGAAATGTTGCAATCTTTACTAAGGCAAAACTTTCAGCAAAGTTATACTTTCTGGCATATGACATTGTACCTCAGTGGCTCAGGTGTGTAACTGAGATGAGGGGAGAGAAGGGAGAGGGCGAGAAGGTGGTTCTAAGCCACTTTTGTGCTCTTTCATTCCTGGGCTAGTGAGGAGGCCAAACAAGCATTGCACTAAACTCAGAGAAGTTTCAGGGCTGCCCAATATTATGTCAGCTACTGAGGACCATTGTGGTGGCTGGAAATCTCCCAGAGCCCTGTGTGCTCCATTTTACCCCCACCTACCTCACCCCTTTCCTGAGAAGTTCCCTTCTCCATCCTAGTTGCTCCCCACAGCCTCTGCTGGCTTTGTACCACACAACTATTAACTTGAATCAGGGAAAACTTTCTGCTGTCCCTTCAATGCAGCTTTCTAACTGCTGGAAGTTTTGTGCTGCTGCACAGAACAGGAGCCAAAGATTGAGTTCCATGTTTTCCATGCATAAATTGTTCACCACAAACCCCACATTTGCCAAACAGCCCCAAACATGGGGTTTACATGTCCAAAAGAAATTCATAATAAAAGCTGCACCTGTACATATTTATTAAACTATATTTCAGCTCCTGCATGGTGTATTAACAGAGCTGTAGTAAACCGATTCTCGTAGCTGCAAACTTTAATGAAAATGCTTCTCAAAGCTCAGCAGCTTGAGCTTGAGAGTTAATTATAGTTTGTCTGATGGTTCACTCATCCTCCAACAAATCTAGTAAGAGTACAGGTGGATCTTATCATGAATTACAATCTTTTAAACACATGTGAAATGTACATTGTATAAGTAGTATAGTGTATGCGTGAAGTGTGCCATGTACTGAAGCAAGACTGAATTATGGCAGTTTGTTTAGATTTTTAGAAGGCAGACTGAAGTAGTGTATTGGGTATTTGAGGTAGGCAGGTGAAACATTAGGGGTCTTTTGCCCAAGGACCCCTATTGGAAAGTTGGGTACCAACCAGAATTTGAACCCCGGTCTCTCGTATCAAAGGGTCGTCTCCCGTATCAAAGGGCGGCGCTCTTAACCACTACGCTATCCAGTCACTTATATGCAATGATATATATAAATATAAATTTTTATTTTTAGTGGGAGGGTTGGAGAAGAGACTTAAAACAAAAATATAGCTGAGAGAAGGGATCTGTAGACTCTAAAATCCTGTCCCTGATAATGGCCAGTACCAGATGTTTAACAGGAAGATGCATGAAAACTGTAAAAGACAATTTTGAAATAAACTGCCTATAGCTGAAGTTTATTTCTCAACATTGTATATTTTTATCTCAGCAAATGTAACTTGGAATGTCCCCAAAATCCCTACTGATGACTTTTTTGAATACTGTTATCTTCTTGGTTCCAATATCATCTTGTTTACTGTGAGTTCCATAACTTAATTATGCCTTGAGTAAGATTGTACAGTGGTACACATCCACCACTCTGAGAGGTTTGCTGTTATTGGCCTCAGAATTTTCTTGGCTGCAAGACCCTGCAGTGTTTTCAGTTAATGGCAAAATCTAGCTTTCTAACTTTCCTCTTTCTTTTTTCTGGCCAATGTTTTGGCTGAAATTCTACGACTAGTTCATATTTCTGGCAATCATTATTGGAAACTGATTTCTGATGAAATTCAGAAGTTTAATAACTAAATTAATGGGTAAAAACTGTATTTTGTATCAGCATCTTCGGCGTTTGGATTTCATTCCTGCGTGTGGCCCCAGTAACCAATGGAGTTAAACTGCAATCAGTGGAGAATCTGGTCCATGGTGTTTTTGGCCTTTACAGTAGAATATTGTGTTTTCTAAGTCTCAGGGCTTTATCTTATTTATGATTAAAAATATAATATTTACTATAACAGCTAAATTAACCTAAAAGGGAGATGTAACAATGCTGATTGCAGAAAGTCTAATATCTTGCAGCAATTTACCTATTTGCAACATGCATTATTAATCTTTATAACTCATGGAATTTAAATTGTCAGGTAAACCTTCATATCAATAATCCAAGAAGAGAAAAGACACACCTTAGCATATTACTGTTAAAAAGTTGCCTAATTGCCGTTAGTAGACAACCATAATTTTTTAAGATCTGTCTATTTTGTGAGATATTGGGAAACTAACACCTCTTGTTAAAAGCTAATTAGTTTAAATTAAGTTTGTCTCTATACTTTACTCATGCAAAAGGTGGAGCTGTTTTTCTAGATAATGCATTTTTGAATCAATGTGACAAAATAGCCATGCTGACAACATTGCAGTAGGTTAACTGAAGAACACCAGCTGTATCTAAGCAACACGAAAGTCTGAGTCAGAAAGTGCATGTGAGGAAATTGTTTACCTTCAAGAAGAACGCAGATTGGCGCGCTTAAAGTTTTTATAAGAACAGAATGAACTACAATGGGATTGTTATTTCCAGTTAATTAAGTTCAAATCTACTTTTTAGAGGGTAAAAAAAGGATACAATATATGATAGTTTAATAATGTTTATAAAAGCACTTAGAGGCTAAAGTAACAAATCTACTTAACAGAAACTGATTTTTGCTTTATTGGATTATAGCAGCATTATATCTAGATTTTCTATTATGTCATTTAAAAACTAGTACAGTTAGTCATGATACATTCCTGTACAATTCTTCCACGTATTTTAAGGATACTAGTACTGGTTTCACCAATGTTATATAAAAGGTAAAATTATGTCCCTATTCCTATTAACTATTTCTCTTTTTAAGGATTGCATTAGCTCTTTTTTGGCCACAGGACTGTACTAAAAGAACAGGAGTACTTGTGGCACCTTAGAGACTAACACATTTACTTCAGCATGAGCTTTTATGAGCTACAGCTCACTTCTTCGGATGCACAAGTACTCCTGTTCTTTTTGTGGATACAGACTAACACGGCTGGTATTCTGAGGACTGTACTAGGAGCTCATTATACAAGTTAATAAAAAACAGCACATGATTATGGGATAAACTGGGACAAGTGATAATGTTTCATAGGAAGTCGATAATGAATGCAGGTTAAGTTTAACAAGTGTAACTTTATTAAACTAGGTTGACTTCTCTGTCCACATGGCTGATTTGCTTCCAGCCTAAAGTCCCACATTTTCTGTTTTCCTGGTGTCCCACCAATAACAATCCCTCCAGGGAACATTAGCCCACACGAATCATGATACTGAACTAAAAGAAAGGAAAAAAATGAGAATTCAACAGAAACGGTCTATGCTCCCCTTGCTTATTGTGAGCACCAGCTTATTCATTGCTAAAGAGAAAGTATGCACAGCTAGAGGCTGTGGTCTAGCAGACTGGAGAAGAGTTAGAACAGGGATGCTACATGGCTGTGCAAGATTGCTCTCCTAAAGAAGCTCTTGCCTTATTTTTAGTAGAACTATTTGTGTTTTCTGCAGAAAATACACGAAGAGATCCCCAATTTTTTCTTCTTCAGGAAACAGATACTTTTATATAGATTTCTCTTTTATAATAGGGAAAGTCAGATATTAATAATAAAATGTCTGAGGCCACCAATAGAGTAGATATTTTGTAATCTGTCAGTGGAACTGTCAAATATTCCTGGCTACTCATTGCTAGATATTCTTCTTCGAGGTCCTAATTAGTTCCATTAAGGCCAAATACTGTACTCCACATTCAGTCAAAGATCTGGAATCAGTTGTTTTCTTTTGTAGTTTCCTTTAGAATCTTTAGGCATTACAGGGACAAGCAGTGAAGAAAGGAGTTTTTTGTCTAGGGTTGTTCAGGCAGAGCTGTGAAGAACTGAAATACCAATGTGATCCACGGTGAAATACTGTATGTCATGCTTGTTGACAAAATCCATGTTACTTAATGACTGCCTCATTAATGTAACTCTCACTCTCAGAAGTGACACGCACTTCTGTGATTTTCCTCAAAGAGCAGCTGTAATCACTGAGATCTAGGTAACAGTAAATTAAATCCATAAGAAAATAATGTTTGCTCTTCCTGAACATTTAATGCAAAGCAGCAAGAGTCCTTTGCTTTCACCAACATCAAATAAGATTTGATAAGTCCTTAGGAAGAAAGGTAATTAGACTTCATTTTACCTAGTCATTCCAGCTTCTCCTTTTCATTTTCTCATCAGATAGGCATGGTTAAAAGGAATCCAGATATCACAGGTTAAAAAGTCGGAAGTAGTATTATCATATGGTTGAAATGGAACAATAGGGCTCTGATTCTGACTCTTCCAATAACTTGCTGCCTCACCTACATATTGTGGCATAAGCACAAACTAGTCTTTCTGTGCCTAGGGTTCCCTGTGTGTACTATTTATCTGCCTTACAGAAGTGTTGAGGATTTGAAAGGCATTTTGTGATCATTGATTTAAAGGCTATAGAGAAATTGTTTTCTTCATCATCTTTATACCCCCTTTCCTCTTTCTAGCTTTGGCTTGCTCTTACTGCTTTATGTCTCACATCTCCTTCAGTAGACTGCAGTTTGTCCTCCTCTCACAGATTAATAACTCCTTTTGGAAGGAGCTGGGAGAGACAGAATCACTCATGACTCAGAACTGGCCTATAGCAGTTGGCTGAAGGAATGAGAAATTGCTGATAAAAAACAGCACACAGTGCCATTTCAGTATTTTTTGAATCTATGATTTGTGTTTATTCAGCTGCAGAAGGATAACCAGCTTTCTCCTATGATATCAAGTTACCATGAGCATCACTGAACACAACCCCCCCAAGAAAAGTCTCACCTGTATCCACTCTCTGACGCAAGCAAATCATTTTAAGTTATTCACAGGGTTTTCTTGTCTTGGATTTCTGTTCACCATAGTTTAGATATTGCTTTCTTATAGAGGAATGTGTTAATGGAAATATGGGGACTAGGATGAAGCAGGGAGAAGCGGTACAAGTATAAAAATATCTACAATACACTGGAAGAGTGCAGCGGTGGAGCTGGGGGCGGGGTGCAGAATGGGTGCCACCTTCAATTATACTAATGGGCTTCAAAAGACACCCACAGATTAATCTAGAAATGGCTGAAGGGTGGAGGATGTTCACCCCTGTCCTCCCCAAATGTTTAACTCAGCTACTGGAAGACTGGATGTTTCACTCTGCTATTACCCACTAGTGAGCTCCTGGGAAACAAACAGAAAGTAAAACCCTTTTTATGTGGGACAGATGAGTGTCCAAGGGCCACCATGATCCTGCTGCCTCCAAAATCCATTTTAATACAGCCAAATTAAAGTTACACCTATACGAACAAGGATTGCAGGCCACACCTACAGAAAGGGGGACTGATTCCTGGAAAGCAGTGACTCATAAGTATTTAGAGTCATCATGGACAAGCAACTCAGTATGAGCTCCTGGTGCAATGCTGAGGCAAAAAGGGGCTAATATGATCCTTGGATGTATAAACAGGGGAATAGTCAGTAGCAGTAGGAAGCTGATTTTACCTCTTACGTGGCGTTTGTGAAGTCAATACTAGAAATATTACATATAGTTCTGGTGCGCAGATTTAAAAAGGATATTGAGAAACTGGAGAGAGTATCGAAAAGAAACATAAGTATGATTCAAGGGCTGAAGAAAATGCCTTACAATGAGACACTTGAAGAGCACAGTTGTTTAGCTTATCATGAAGACCTGATTACAGTGTATAAGTAACTTCACAGGGAGAAAGTACCTGAAGTAAAAGGCTCTTTAATATAGCAAAGAAAGAGCAACAAGAACCAATGTCTGCAAGCTGAAGCCAGACAAATTGGAAAGCAAGCGCTTATTTTTCAGTCAGTCAGAATGATTAACCATTGGAACATACTACAAAGGGAAGTGATGGAATCTCCATCGCTTGATGTCTTCAGATCAAGATCGGATATCTTCCAGAAAGACATGCATTTGCCATACTTGGTGAAATGTAATGGCCTGCAATGTGCAGGAGGTCAGAATGGATGATCCAATGGTCCCTTCTTGCCATGAATTGGCAATAGAAGCTGGTGACCAGCAGCTTCTCCCCAACATTTATTCCTTATAATACATGCTTAGTACAATTCATATGCCTTAGGGACATCCTATTCTTTTATACTGAAAAGTAAGGCTGAGTCAATTTTATGCTAGATTCCATAAAAACCCTTATCCATCCATCAGTGACACTGGAAGGGTAGGCATGTCTCTAACAGATCCATGTGTGTGCGCATATATATCTATATGCACACACATACAGAGATGTCATATATATATATGACTCCTATTAGTGAGGTATCTGAGCACCTCACTACACCCCTGTGAGATAGAAATACTAGCACTGCCCTATTTTAGAAATAGGGTGAGACACAGAAGGATTTAGTGGCTTGCCCAAGGTCACACAAGAAGTTTGTAATTGCGCAGGGAACTGAACCTGGGTTTTCTGATTCCTAGGGTAATTCCCTATCCCCTGGAACTGATTTGCTTGCATTTGGCCTGAGGGTGCCCAAGCTGTCCCTGGATCTGAAAACTGAATATTAAATTGGAAAGGTAAAAGGTAATAATGTCAGGTCATAGTCTGCAAGATGCTGAGTCAAGCTCAACTTTCTCTGTATTTGATAGGAATTGAGCGCATTGGATACCTCAAGAAACACTTAGCTCTTTGCAAGATTGGGCCTGTCATTAGGGAGTTATCTCCATTAGCCTTCTCAATTTTTTTTTTCCTGACATTACAGGATCAGAATCCACCCTTGGCCACTCTACCTAGCAAAAATGCTAGGACTGAAAGTTCTTTTCCAGGATTTCTAGAGATAAACAGGCTTTCTTCTTTTTTTTTTTTTTTAAAACATAGCAAGAAAGTACTGTCATACGGCATTTCAGAAATGATATATAACTTAAGGGCAGACGGGGGGAAGCTATTAGGGATTGGAAAGAGGGTGAGTCAGAGCAGATAAGAAAGAAACATGGGTTTCAGCTGCAGATTCAGAAACCGAAGAAAGATGGAAGTTTCTCAAGTTATCTTAAGAAAAAAAGTTAAATCTGTTAAACAAAGATTCCTGGACAGAGTGAGATTTGAATGAAGTATCCAAGTTAGCAATTCCAACTTTTTTCATATGTGAGAGAATGTTGCATAACTAGCATTATTTTAGTAGTATACACTGTACTTTAAAGCCTGTCAGTATGCACCTGATTCACGCCTATTTAGAACTCAGACACTGGATAAAATGCTCTATGATTAAGCTTGACATGCAAGAACATATGGTTTTGGTTAAAGCATTTTTTTTAAAGAAAAATAAAATTGGACAGTTTTAGTGGAGTGTAACAGGATTACCCTTCACTGCTAGCGTGCCTCCCTGAGCCTAGGTCTGGGAATTATTTCTTGATGCATTGGGTACCCTCTTGCTGCTTATTGCTTGCTCTGAGATCATCTTGTCAAGAAACTTGGCACTCCTGCCAGGTCATCTTTTAGTCCACCCCTTTCAGGGTTACAAAGGATAACAGGACCACTGTTAAATGCCTTCTCCGACAGTGTTCAGCCTCTGCTCAGTGCTCTGTGTCACTGTATCAGTGGCGCAGAGGGGAACACTTACATCCCTGCTACCTGGGATTCTACCCCAGGAAACAGCAATCCAGGTCTCAGTTTCCATCCCATTGCTGTTTCCCTGGACTCTTTCCTATTCACCCTCTCTATCTTCCGTTATCTGCTTCTGATTTTACCTAAGGAGCATACTCTACTCCCCATGGCAACTTCACCCACTTACTAGACTATTTATGCCACAGCAGCATCCTAGAGCTTGCTATCTTCCTCCTTGTTCCTACAGATCTCTTAGGGAGCAATTGCAAACACTTTCTCTACAGCCTCCCTTCTACTTTCAGCCTCTGGCTATATAGTGCTGCTCAAACCTTCCCCAGTTGGCCTTCATTCTCAATTAACCCTAGCCCACCTTTTCTCAGGTGACCTAATTGGCTTTTCAGGTCCTCATTAGCTGTCAGGGATGGTGTGGGTGCATACATACCAGAAAGAGAGAGAGAGAGAAAAAAGGAGGAATTCCTCTTAAGCTCCACCCATAGGAAAAGAATGGAGAGAGATCATGAAGTTATTGAAATAGGGGGTAGTATCTTGGTTTTAGGAGGTTTTTCTCCTTAGTTTTAGAGAGAGAAGTATTTCACACCCGTAAAATAAAAGCAAAGGATAAGGGTCAAGCAGAGTTTGAGTGCACCAAGGGGTATGATGGAGATGGAATTGAGGAGGGGGGACTTGGGATAGTGGATAAAACTACCAGCTAACCTTCCGCTTGGAACATGCACATTAGCTGACTGCATTGTTATTACAACAGTGACATTGGTTTTAATGGTGGCACTTTTGAAACTAGTGATTCAAAAATGGTACCTGATGTACACAGGAGTTAAATACGTTTGGAATACTCATGAGTAGTCTGTTGTGTCAGATTTCTTAGCCGTTTCTCTCTGCCACTTTCTATTTCTAGATTGACTGGAAGTCAAGTGAGTAGAGAAGAATAAGAAAGAACACTAATTCCAAGGGAGACTATTGAAATAGTACCATCAGTGTTGGCATCACAGGCAGCAGAAACAAGAATACCAATGAACTAGTGCCTCTAAGCATTACTGAGCATATGGATAGCTTGGGACTTTTGTCATCAGTTCAAAATGGTATTGTAGTTTTCATAAAAATTAATCTGTCTTTATTTCAGTGGAAGGATATTTTTATAATGATAGAATACTGAGACTTGCAGACCTACTGAATAGGTCTGCAAAGACATTGTACTGAAAAAGCAAACAATTACTTCTTAATAGCTCTGAAAAAAAATACTACTGTTCTTTATCTGAATTACCCACATTCTGTGCTGCTGCTGCTACAAGAGAACCAAAGCAAACAAACTTTGTAATTTAAACCAGTGACAGATTTACATTAATTTAACTAAAATCAGTTGAATTTAGTTAAACAGTAATAAACTCCTTTATGAACACATTTAAACTGGCTTAAAATGGGTTTAAATTAATTTCAATGCATCTATATAGGGACTTGAATCATTTAATTAAATTGATTTTAAAAGAGGTGGTTTCTGTTCAAAACAGTTTAGTAAACCAGTACAACATTTGTTTATTTAGATAGGGCCTTGCTTAAACTCAGTCTGGAAAATTTCCCTAAGGTATAATTCCCTCTAAAACTTGCAACTCAAAGCATGAATCAGCACTAGGAGGAAATATGTATTTTCTTGTTCCTCCTTTCCACCAATTAGGGAACCAGCTTCCACGATTGTCCTGGAGTCTCCAAGAATTTAAGCCTACCATCAATTACTGTATGGGTGATGGAGAATAACCTGAGATTTATGCTAGCTTGCTTTGGCAAATCTATCCTAAAGTATGGTATGCAGAAACAGTTGGGATGAGGGTGCCTTAGCTATTCGAGCACAAGTAAAAATTATGATTTTACTTCTCTCTTCTCTTAGCTATGATAGAGGTACTGAAAGCTTGTTAAACAATAATACTGACTCCATCTCTAGTCAGTCATGTTTGGATGCACCAACCATTTGACCTTTCTAACCTGTTTTAGGTCATAGACACCTTAGAAAAAAATATCTATGCATTGACAGCCTTCAAGTGCTCTAGTACTAGGAAGGTCAGATTGCTTGGTTGGTTCTTGCTTTGGCTTCCAAGAATAAGTAAACGTAAAAGGTATTTGAAGCTGGTCCATTTAATTGAAAATATTGACCATGTGCTTCATGGCAATATGCTAATTCTTAAAGCAGGAGGATTTTAAATATCACTTAAATAATTCCCATAACTCAGTACTAGAAACAGAAATACAATTTCCTTATGTGAGTATTCAGGAGCTTTAAGAATTTCCCAGGTTTTGAGCTGTAGCGACTGCACACATCACTGATGTCTCCATTTTTGTGAAACAGGTATTCCCACATGATATTTGCAAATCAAAATGTCCATTAGTCTTCAGTCTGTAGATGAAAGCAACTGTGAAGGTTAGAGCTTGAGTGTGAGAGTATCTCACAGGGGAATTGTATATCTTTTCAACCTACTTCCTAGGATGGAGAATGCATCAAGAATCCAGGTAAAAAAGGCTTAGTGTACACTTTACACCCTTCCTTGGGTACTACCATATACCATTAGGTTAACTACAGACATCTCCCTTGGGCTATGAAGCACCATTACTGAATCCTAAATTGAACTAGTAGGGTAGTTCAAAGGATTATAAGTTATGATAGTGATAAATGTTCACTGAATTGCTCTCATTATGTAAAAGATTTCTGTTAATAGGCTGATGGTATACAAGGAAGAGTTCAGAAATATCTTGCTATTAAGAATTTAATTTCAGATTCTTCTTACACTGCAATGTCTTCCTTCAAACTAAGTTTTTGAAGAGAATACTTCTTAGGAATTGCCATCTCTTTTCCAATTCTTCTTTTAATGTCCAGAATCAGATGGTAATATTTCAAAGTAATTAAATGCCTTTATTTTCCATGCAATTAAGCAGAAGATAATATGATGGAGTAACACCATTATTTTGAGATGCAATTAGGATACCTTTTATAGTTGTGATAGCCAAACATAAATGTAATCACATACCAATTAGCAAGTAATTATACTGTTTCTACCTAGATTCATGTCTTGAGTTGGAAAGTATTCTGAATTAATTTTTTTTTTACAAAATAATTTCAATGATTTCCAAAAGATCAAAGCAAATTAAGCACAGAAAAATATTACACATAAACCAAAATGTTATTTTGGTATCAAATTTACAATATTAAATGTTCAAAATTCAAATAAAGCAAAGTTAATGTCTCTTTTTGTAATCTTAACTGACCCACACCTAATGTATTGGGCCAGTTCTGCCTTGCCTTTCTCTCATAAGTAATCCAATTGACTTCAATGAAGGCACTCACATGAGTAGATTAGTGGCATTGATTTGGCCCACTGAATGTTAAAATGTATATCTATTAGCTTAACTAGCTGTCTAAAATATTCCCTGAGCCCAATTCTTCTCTCTCTTATACCAGTATAAATAAGGAGTAGCTCCATTAAAGTGTGAGAGGAGAACTAGGACTCATATGTGCAGTATGGTTGACTTATAGTTCTTATGATAAGGTTATTATTTGTGTTCTCTAAATTTCTTTGTCGTGCGCAGTTGCAGGCACATATTCATCACTGTGGATTTTTTGTATTCATTTATTGGTTGTAGTTGGAATTTTTCATACTGTCATCAGCAATAGCCAGTATTAGCATTACTTTAGTTTACAGACATAAAAATTAAATTCATTGAATAAAAGCCCATAATAAGAGCACAACAGGAAACACATGTAGTTTGGCAGTTGCCAAATACCTGCTTAGAAGCTTAGCAAAACCTGAAGTTCCTGCTCCCAGTCTGTTGCTTAGTTTAAATGTGGTTGATTACATGGAGTGGTTCAGTCTTTTGACTCTTTTACTTGAGACTTTAGATAGTTCTAAAAATGGTGTTCATTTGTAACGGTGTTCACAATTCTAAAAATCTCCTTGGTTGAGGTCAATAGGCTATATTCTAGGTCACCCTTCTGGCTAAGAGATATCCTTCCTCATTTTCATTATTTTTGCTTTGGGAGACCCTTTTCCTCACTTATCTATTTGTTTCAATTTCTCCCACTTTATAACAGGAGAGTTCATCCCAAGCTGTGGGCAACTTTGACAATCTTGTAAAAGTAAAGAGAAAGAAACCACCTAAAAATGCCTTATTTCTGTGTCTTACAGCATATTTTCTATGTTTCCCTTTGGGTTTAACTTCAAGAGGTCAAATTTTCTGCCAGCATCAGACTGACTTCTGATTTTGCAGGTTTTGCCCATTCAGTTAACTGCACAGTCAAAAGAAGATGAAAACAAATAACACAAGAAAACTCCATATTTGCATGGGAATTTGGATAGCTGACCCTCTGCCAGAACTGCATAATCAAATGGCTGCTTTCTATATGCAAAATGGGGAAGCATTCACTTGTCCATGTAAAACCAGGCCCAGAAAATAACAGACAATGGTTCATAATAATTTCATCCAAAAATGCTAGTGACATACCCAGAATGATAACAGAATTTTATCAAAGAGGAAATTGTGAATGTTGATTACATCAAGTAGCAGTCTAGATTGACCATTTTGTTTGATGGATGTTTTGGATTATTCCAGCTTTGTTCATAGTATTGTAAATCCGACATCCAAGCCAGCTCCAGAAAACACTCATTATTTACAGTTTACAATGCAGTTAAAAGCGCTCTCACACACACAGCCTTTCAGATGATGTATTTTAACGCTGATACTTTGATATTACATAGACCAGGGAATATTTCTCCTCTCCATTTCCCTCTTCCAAACAACAAGATCCTGGAAAAACTGCAGAAATATACATCACTGATAACTGACAGTAGTATTTTCATTTTTTCTGTGTGATGTCCCTATGGTACTTATTAAATTGGTATTTACTTTAACCATGCTTACCCTCTGGCTCAATCTCTTCCCTTATATTTGTCCTTTTGACAACAAGTTTTAAAAACTGTTTTATGTATCGGGTAAAACTAGTTGGATTTTGTGCCTGTGGGGCTGAAGGAGGTAACCTCTCACCTTCAGTACATATGTTTTAGTACGTATGGCCTCAGGTATAACACCTGGAGAAAGCAGTATGCCCAGCCCGATTAATTAAATTTCACTGAGTTCTTAGACTTTCTTTGGCACTGCAATTTCATTAGCTTGCAAATAGGTCCTCAAGTACTTGTTCAATTAGAACTAAACTGGAATTTTTAAGCAGTTCAAATGGAGTTTTATTTTCTTCTCAGAAGTTGCATATTGTTTTCCCAAGAAAGGCAAGAAAGAGCTGCTTCCCTCCCTCATTCGCCACAGCATTCACCTGTTAAGGCCCAAGGGCTTATGCTATATATGGTAGGGTAACATGGTTAAGATGTGACAGAGAATTTAGACTGAGGACAGTAGAGGAGCCAGATCTACCCTGGGATAAAATAAACCAGGAACTGTAGCTGGAGGCATAGGTCAGACATAGCAGGGGCACGTGGGATCAACTGCCCTCACTTGCCATAGAAAAAGCAGAAGGTCCTCCGCAATGTTTAACATACCTGGGCAGTGAACTGGACTCAGTTTGGGGTTTCTAGGTTACCTATAGAGAAGTTGGAATAGATCAGGACACAGATATGGGATCTCAAAGAGGCAAAGAAAATTACTCTGAGGCAACTGCAGGTTGTCATGGGACTTCTAAACATAGCATACCCGGTAGTGGATCCTGGCTGGGCATTTTGTGCTCATCAGTCATGTCTCCTTTGGAGTTCAACCCCCCCTCCACCCCTTTATCAGCATAAGAAGGGAAATGAAGGAAGACTTAGAAATCCTGGAAGAGTTATATGAGGGTTTTGTTACGGCATTTAGACTGGTTACTCAAGACTGAGCTGCAGGTAGAATCCAAGGCCTCAGGACATACAGACTGTTGAAATTTGCATTCAAGAAGAGTGGTGTGTATAGAGGTGGGCAGAAAACTGGGCAGTTCAGTGTATTACAGAACAGAACACCTTCCTCGTTTTCTCTCTCTCACCCACCCACCCGTACTGTGGCAGTCACTAGCTGGGGAGAAAACTTTCAGAACAAGAAAGTCCACTTCTGATATGGCAAGCAACCTGTGGTCTATATAGTAAATCGACAGTCAGCTGGTTGGGAAATGAGGCTGGTGGAGGTCTTCATTTTACACTGCCTATAGTTTAACTCCTGCATTCACTAACACATAAGGGCTGGGAGCAAACCCAGCCCAGTTGGACCAGGCTAGAAAAAAAAAAAGAGGCAAATAAGGGTGTCACCAAGATATTCCTGAAGAAAAAAGGTTCAATGATGTGGTATAGGGACATCGATTACAATCAGCCAAAAAAGTTTTCAGGATGATGGCATACATCTGTCAGATGGAGGTACCAACATATGGTGAGATAAGTGTTGTTACACCAGGCAGTGTGACTGGGTGGAGAATGATGAAGCTAGTCACTGTCATGCCACGTGGCTGGTTTCCAGTGTGGTTAAGAGAATAAAATGAATGTTTCATAGAGGTAAAAGACCTGAGATTGTGATAGTCCTTGGGCTCATGTGATAGGGTGAGACCCTGTGGCCTTTGCAGGGTGAGGTCCCCACCTGTTGCACCTTTTGTCCCCCTTCCTAGGGTTGGGAGGGAAGAGGGTGCTAGGACTCAGAGCTGAGCCCTGGAAGGGGGGTGGCAGGCTAAGAAGAGCCTATCCCACATTATGGGTTATATGGGAAGAAGCCCTGTAACCCTGGTGCTAGTTATTGGTTATAAGGATCCCTGTTACCTTTGCACTGGAAACAGTTAAATGCCTGATATAGGAGAGTATGGGCAGGTTAACAGAGGGGAGAGGTGCTACGTTTAATAAAAGTTGGGGCCTGCTGCTTAATGCACGTGTAGGTCCTCATTTTGCTGTTGAATCCACATCAAACGGCAGCAAATCACAGAAAGTGAGAGATGACCCAAAACCAGACTATTCATCTACCCCAGCACCATTCAGTCTTTGGAAGTTCAGATGAAATGACACCTAGATGAGAACTGCCATGACAGATAGGGTTTTGCAGAACCAAAACCAAAAGTACTATCATATACAGAATGGCCACATTGTCCCTAGCTCTTGAGTGGATGCACTGGAGAAAGAAGAGTTGGAGGGGCCTTCCCACTGCTTGCACACCTCATGAAAGAGCTAACAATAATCACAGTCCTGTTCTCTGGTGAGCACATAGAACCATGTACACATAACCCAAAAGGTGAAGAGAAGAAATCAATCCATATTCCCATTACATCATATCTTCCCCTAATGTATTCCCCAATTCCTCCCCCTATTCCATGCTCCAGGAGTGAAGATGAATATTTTATCATCCTATAAGATACTGGGGAACTATGCCTAACTGGAACAGTTTAGGTTTGTCTATTAGTGGAGAAAACACAGAACTCAAATTATTTCCTGAACCCAAAGTATTGTTTCTGTTTTCAGGCTGATCTTTTAATTAAGCAATTCGCAGCAGTCATGACCCATCCGAGGTGTTTATTAATCAACCCTACCATGCAGTTTGAAGCATCTTATTGCAATTAGGAAATAGGTATGCTAAACAACATCAATGTTTCAATGTCAAAACAAGTTGCTTTTTAAATAGCTTTACATCAAGCAGTTCTAAGGGAACTTGTAAAGACATATTAATTATAGATTATAATCCAAATATTTTGAACTCATATTGGGTTATTTTTCTTTCTCCTTTTAGATTTTAGGCAATTTGGGCCATCATTCTTCCTCCCCTTTCTCCCTGTCCCTCATCATCACCCTTGCCTTGATTATGGATGAGTCTCTTCATATATGAATCTGATCCTATCTTGTATCTAGATTTGAAAAATGAGGTGGGAGTTGCTTGTCACTCCCCTCATGACTTCCTTTCCCCCAGCTTAAAACAACATAATCAAATCAAAAGGTGAGTATGGAAAGACTCCTCCCTCCATCCCTTGCTCCCTAGTTATATAGTGGCTGAAATTTCCCCAGCACGCAGTAACACAGGAATTGCCCATACTCGGTCAGACCAACGTTTCAGTCTGTCATCTTCTACCATGGCCAACACCAGACTTTTCAGATGAAGGTGCAAGAAACCCCACAATAGGCAGATGGGGTATAGTCTGTGTCCATGAAGGTTTCATAGTGATCTCTAATATAGATGGGATTAAACCTTGCAACATTTGTTTGTATATCCCCTCTAAAACTCTTCTGTTAGTAATAACTATTATAACTCTGGATATTTTTATCATCAATATAATTGTCCGATCCCACTTTGAATCTTGCTAACGCTAGTCTGTGAGCTCCTGCACCACCATCAATCCAATATGTTTGGCATTTTTAAGTATATTTTGTTGGATTGCTATGACTTCCCCCTACTTTAGACAGATAAAAGAATTGTGTTGATTTCAATCATATAAACACAAATAAAACTTCCTTAAGTCTACACATATAGCCATAAACATAAATATATAAGTAATATGGAATTAGAGGAAAAGACTACTCAGAGGAAGGAAAAAACTATAAGTCTAAGGAGTGAGTCTATTGCAATACTAGTTCACAGTTATTCCAATATTTCTAATTCAGTTTATTACCACTGTAGTAAGATTTTTTACGGTACTGAAAACGAATGTGCTAGCAAAGTAATATACACTTACCAGTGTAGCTGAAATTATTTCACAAGCTAGGTCACCTGGAAATGATAGTACACATTATTTCTTTGAAGCTGAGGTGAGAGAACAAGATTGGGTTTTGGCCATCAAGATATTAGCAAACCCAAATTTGAAGTCTTTAATCAGGGCTTGGCCACATGGAGACTTACATCTCAACTTGCTTTGCACTAAATCTACAGTGCACAAGCCTGCCACAGGCTAACTGGCTGCCTAGACCCTACTACTGCACACTATAATTTCTGCACTGTTCTTAAGCAGAAGACTTTTAGTCGGTTGTAGCAGAGTCTGCACAACAAGTTAGTGCCTAGCAGATTAGCATACTGTAGATTTACACCCCAGCTTGTTGCACACAAACCCTCTGTATCTCTTCTTGCAAAACCCTATTAACGTCTGACACTGGCAGGGGATGATCACCCAAAGCCCATGTGATTTAGATGGGAGTTGGAGAAGCCCTGCATCAGTCAGGATTAGTCCCTCAGACATAAGTGGTTCTTCAATTCTTATCAATCTATGAAGGGTATGAATGCTACAATTTGCTAGATATATGGATCAGCTAATTTTTATTATTCCCTCTTCCTAATCTGCCTAATCCTACAAAATAATACCATTGTAATCTGATGGCAATACTCCATCTTTGTTCCATGCACTGTCATTGCAGTACAAAGCATGAAATTACTGGGATTTATATTCATCTACTGTTAATTTCCTGAAAACTATTCTGAAAGATTAATTGAACAATGTATTTGTACCAACTGCTCTAAATTTAAACTATCATTACTAATATATCAAACTGAAGCCCCTAATGGATCACCTTCAACCATAAACCAAATAGGATGAAAAGCTCCTTACAATAGTCAACTTCCAAGCTACTATGTGAACTCACAAAAGGAAATCTCTCTGAAGAAAGAGGTACAAATCAATATTTCTGCTGTCTCAGCAGGATCCTCTTACTTGAGCGAAAGCACAGTCCATTTTCTTGTGTTATTTTATGAAAGACCAATGGCGATTGGGTGGGTTTTGAAGAACCTCTGAAAAAGCAGTCACTGGCAAAATTTTACTTGTGAGCATCCTTATATTTTATTGTGTATGTAATGATTCAACTCTGCGCCTAGATGCTTTCATTATTTCCAAACCTTCCCTTGCATTCAGATTACTCTCCCCTGCTTCATGTCTTGAACAGTCTATATACTTCAATATTCAGTCTGTTTATTTAACTTTCACCATAATGCTGAGATGGTTATGATAAGCATATTAGCACTTAGCCAATGTATTGTATGCGCCTATTGTGTTGAAAGATACTTGCAAATATCTAAAAATAAGGAATTCTGGAGTTAAAAAGAAAAGCCTAGTAAAAGTCAAGGCTTTGTGGATAATGAATGTTTCTGTGATCTTAAAAATACTGCAATTAAACCACTCTTGAGTTTGTCTCCTTCCCCCCAGCAAAGTAAGACACATTTCTAACAGACTGAAGAAAACTAATAAGTTAACAATTAATGTTGAGTTAAGCTTACCCAGGGCTATGTAAAAGCATCATCTCTTTCCTGGTTTCTTACCTGTCCAATTTAATATTTGGTTCCAAGTCTTTCAATTTAGGTACAGGGATGTTGAGAAATGATTGTCTAAATAATCTTGGGTAATAATACACTTCGCAAAAAAATCCAAGCTCAAATATAATTTCTATAAAAGCTGAATTAAAGTAGTGTCTGTCTTCTGAAAAGCTCTTATCTAATCATGGATGCAGTATTCTGGCTGACCATACTTCCCATTTAATTTACAGTTTTCTGTGTAGCCTAAGATTAGTATCAAAAGATGATATTTGTTAACTAACAACTTGGAGGAAGTCAATAAAAATGCAAGTTGCACCTGATTTTGGAAAGGGTTGTAGTCCAGCTTCTACATTTAGCCCCATTCTTGCAATACTTGTGCAACTGCTTAACTTTAAGTCAATCGGACTACTCATGTTTAAGTTCATGGATGTGCTTAATTTTAACCAAATTGCTCAATTTGTCACAGCTTTGGCATGTAGTTTGGGGCCTTGCTGTTGCAGGTGAAAAAATGTAGCCTCAAAAGTCTAGCATAGTTTGAGGTACCCCCTGAGTGATCCTGAAAACCTTGTGCTAGATAAGGGTGGCTGGGGATCTTAGATGCTAGAATCCATGTCCCTCTGGTTTGCTACAGGTAAGTGTGAAGGGAGTTGACTAAGGGGTGGGTCCCTTCCCCCACATTTTTTCCTTGGTGCCTAGGTGGTCAGCTCAGAAGCCAACTGGACTGGGTTCTATAGGGCAGTTGTTGATCCTGTTAAGCCTCACTCTCAAATTGTTTTGAAAGAGTTAAAGTTGCAGCTAACACTTAATTATACTTCATCTCTCATTTCTCTCCTGTGACCAAGTCAATCCCACTTTACAAAGGCATATAGTGGCTAAAGTTCATCACTAGTATAACTTCATTGAATGCCCCAGTTTCCACTGCCTTCCCTCCCATATGTACATGTAATGTTTCTTCAGATATCACCGAATATCTCAAATGGTGGGCCTTCTACCTAAACAACCTTGTAGATCTCAGTGAAAGGTATTTCTTTTCCTCTTGGCAACAGAGGAAGGTTGTAGGCTAAGACACTAGCCCTTCATTAATCAGAGAGGCAAAACTTCAAGAATATGTGAAAATGTATTGGGTGTAATGTCCAAGTGACTAGTGACCAACCAAAGGACCAGACAAGACAAGTGCATACAAATGGAACCTTTCCAATGAAAACTCATTTGTGTCTGTTTTATTTATCTCTGCTGAGCCATAGCCAAAGCCTATACAATACACTATACACTGGATATTTATCTGATCCAGTTAATATCTTCATTTAACCAAATACATGTTTAGTTCTTTTATTGTTTACCTTTAAAAAACTTCATGTTTGAGAGTTTTTAAATAAAAAACTAAAGGATTTGTGTTAATGTGAAATTGATTTTTAGTTACAGGAAACATACAAAAAACAATATACATTAATGTGTGAACTCTGCTTCCTCCACCAATGGCAATCAAAACATTCTTTAGCATGGTCATCATTTCTCTCATGTTAACAAGCCCTTGGTAAATCAGGAGGAAAATGAAAAGCACTGATTTTTTAAGGGCTTCCTTGTATCTACAGCCAAATAGCACTAGAATAAATTTGCTTCAATAATTTAATAAACTGAAACACTTTGTGATTTCTCTCAATGGTTTTGGACTCATTCCATGTAAAGAGTATACAGTACAGGAGGAGATTAGCAAACAGCCACTTCTTGCAATATTTGTCGTTAGTTTAGGCTCATTTTCATTAGCCACAAAAATAAATGTTCAGATAATACAATTTACTAAGTGAAGAATAAGCCTTTTGTGCACTACTGAATAATGCTTAAAACAGAGGTTACTTGTATGTGATTTCTATTTAACTTGATTACAATGCAACCAATTTCTCTAAGTGAAAACTGCATAATAAATTGAAAAACGTAGGAAAGTTGGAGGTCATTGAATCATTTCCTGACATCTTTCAAAATCTTAGCAGCATTTTAATGTTGTAGGCACAAAATTAAATGGGCCAAATCTTCAAAACGCACGTGCACATTTTAAGGTTTGCCTTCGTATTTTAAAAGATGCAGAATAACCTGTCACAAGCTACTAATAATTCACATGTGATTATATTGCACAGGGATGTGGGTGTTACTTAAGCCTAAAAACCCCCACCCAAGAAAAGACTGGGGGGGGGGCACAAGCCAGAAGTATTGAAACTATAAACAAGCTCTTCTTTACATTTATTAACATGCAACAAGAATTGGGTCAATGTGTTAAAATGGACCATCAAACTACAAATGTCTTACCATATTTTGTTACAAGTAAATTCTCATAACAGGTTTTCCAATCATTTTGCTAACGTTCCTTAACTATCAGAGTAACTCTGGTCAATGTGTTGAGCAAAAACAGTCAATCTATGACATTGCATGAAACACATATGAACACTACCAAAGAATATAGCACTGGAAGGGACCTCTTGGGTCATCGTCATCACACAATCTTAATAAATTCATCAAGCTCCATTTTAAAACCAGGTGTTTTGCCCCCACTACTTTCATTGGGAGGCTGTTCAAGGAACTCCCTCCTCTGATGATTAAGAAACTAAATTCACTTATGGCCAGTTTGTACCCATTTGTTCCTGTGCCAGCACTGTCCCTTAGCTTCAGTAGCTAAATACTAGGCTATGCAGTACATCTAGAATAGTTTGGTCTCATCCTGGCACTCACATATGATTTCCAAACACAGCTAAAATGAATTACAGGAGTCATCTGCACAAAAATTCCTTTTTCCCCTCATCATGGTCAAAATCTTTACTGAAAAGATGGCACTTCCCTCCCCCCACCCCCCAAACCCCAGCAAATCATTTTCAATTCTGTTTGTGCAAGTTTTTGTCTAATGAGAAGTTTAAATGATAGAGCAAACTTTTGGGGACTATGTAAATATTCCCTCTTTGTCTCATCCCAAAGACTGAAAGTCTTGAAAAGGAGAGATTCTCTCATGGAATAAGTTCTTTTCAGAGGGATCACAGTAAACATTACTGGAGCAGCTGAAAAATGAGTATTTTTATGAATAAATTGGTCCAAATTGAGAAGGAGCTCATGAGATGCAGATTCTCACTCTTCCCACCAGCATTCACTGTTTTTTAGCTCTGGGGCTGGTTTAGCTGATCACAGAAATCAGGGCTAATCATGAGATTTGTTCACATCCCTCTCCATTTCAGTCATATACAACAAGCTGCTTATTTACAATTACAGACACTTCCCGCCCCCCCCAGCTGCTTTTTATTCAAAACACTATTTTTAATCAGTCTACTGTTAGCAATGGTCAGGATTTTTTACCAGTACCTAAGAGAGCACTTGAATAGTTTCTGATCCAGTCAATATGGGAAAATATGCATTAAAAAAAAAGAGAGACATGAAAACAAGGCATTTTATGATCAGCTGCTATATTCACTACTATGGAAAAAACCCGCTTTGCCTCCAAAACCGGATAAATACCAGCTCATGGATTTTATGACTCTTGCTGCAACTTCAGGTTCATGAAGACATGATTTTGTTGAATACATTTTATGTCGTTTCTTGGTACAATGTTTTGACCATATATGATTATATAGCTCACTGAGAGCGGAGAAAATTACACAGTAATTCCAAAGGAATGTGCTCTTCAATCTAGAAAGAAATTGACAGAACTTAGTTGTTTGTGCTAGTTCTAAGCACTGTTTAAATCTGCAGTAGCCTGATGTATCATTCAAAGAAATATGATTTTATATATCTTTGATTTCTCCAGTCTGATTTGAATTCACTAGACAGAGAAAGAGACATTCTATTGCTACTGAGTATAAAACCCCACCATGCAGCTTATTATACATATATTTGCAAGAAAGTAAAATAAAGGGGGTGCAAGTGCTGCAATAAAAATACCATAGAAACACCAAGATATTTATTAAACTATGACATGATCTACACAGTTTAGCTTTGCTATAGAGTTCTGTAAATATTGCCATTATGTGGAGCAGGATTTTTTCCCCCTCTAAGGCTCTCTGTTTTCACACAAGAAATAGAAAATGAATGGTCAAGTTTCCAGAGTATAAAAATAGCCTATAGATGTTGGTTAAACAGAGCACCCATAAAGAGAACCTATGCTATTTAAATCCACTTGCATTTGTTGTACCTACTGGAATTTCTGCAAGGGCATATATGCTCGTTTCTACCTTAGTTGCCAGTCTGTCCTTGTAAGAAAGTGGATTCACCCCTGTGGCACCTGCTGCTATTCATCCACACAAATTAGCTCTTCCAGCATCCTGGAGCACCACCTGCAGATGGGTGATTCACCTTAGCACTGGCCCCCCATGACCCTCCCAGGACCCCAGTGCTCCTTTCTCTGGAATGCTGCCACCCTGGCAGTACCCCCACACTCTGGGTCTCCCCACCCAAGGGAACCCCCACCCACTAACCCCATCTCACCATAAGGCTAGTGCCAGTCACCATCTAGCGCCACTCCCTGGGGCAGACTGCAGTATACACCACTCATCAAGGTTGGGTTGGGTTGGGTTGGACCTGACCTGCTGCTTCTCTCTATAGTTGGGCTGCCCCAGTAGGTCCTCAGCTAGGCCCACAGCTTGGGGCTTTCCTAAACCAGAGCTCCCCAGCCCTGCTCAACTCCCTAGAAGCCAGGCCCTTCTCTCTTTAGAAGCAGAGACTCCTAAGTGTCAGGCTACCAGGCTCATATATAGGGCCAGCTGAGGCCTGATTGGGGTGTGGCCCTACTGAGACTGCTTCCAAAGTCAGCCTAGTAGCTGCTTTCCCTGCCACAGCCCTCTCCCAAGGATGTTTTAAGCCTTTCTGGGCAGGAGCAGTGTAACCACCCCACCACAGTCCCTTATTAAAGCAGTATAATTATGTCTTAATGGTATTTATTTGAATGCTACACTACTATTCCTTTCTATCATGTCTTGTGGAATGGGGATGCTGAACATTCTCATTGCTTTTGTCCGATATGTACTTTCAACTACCTATGTTACTAGCTCCCTCAGTGTTGCAGATTATAACGGCATTTATGGAACAAATGAAATCTGGAGTCTGCACTGAGCCAATACAGCAGCTCTTTGGTGGGCTATTGTTTTCTGTGAGCCCTGCTAATGATGTGCGGTTGATGTTAGGGGTGAGGTCACTGCTGAATTAAGCCATTCTGTGGCTTCTTTTGTGTACGCTCTCTTCTCCTGTTTAACAAGCTTTTGAAGGATGGTGTGGAGTACAGAAGAAACAGAACAAGCTCCAGGGCCGAACCGAGTTATGACCTGACCCTTGGCTGCATGTTGCCACAAGGCACATTAGCTATGAGAAAAATCTGAAGGACACAACGTAAGTAGGGGTTTAGATGTGAAACTAGTGATGCACAACTTTGATTTATCTGGATTGAAGGTCCAATGTGAGATGTGACAAGGGCAATTAGTTTTGGGTGAAACAATATGCCTTTCATTCCAGCCATATTGAGATGCATTAGAAGGAAAGTAAATGTGTTTGGTTTTGCTATACTTCACACATAGTTGTTTATGTGTTTAATCTCTAAAGAAGAAACTGGATAATCACATACCCTATAATTCACACTAAAACAGCCAGTCTCTCTCTGGTCCCAGCAAAGATTTAATAGCAAAGCATTGTAGTGAGGCCACATATTATTACAGTGTTATTTTATTTTAGTCACATAAAAGCACTGTGCATGTTCTATCATGCATAGCCTTGCTTTTTTAACTCTGCGTGTGTTCACTTGAGACCCATTTTTCTTTCACTCAAATCCAGGAGAAATTTTGCTGTTGATTTCAGTGGGTGCATGATTAAGCCATTTAGTCATTTGCAATTGTTGTTCCAGTAATAATTCTTATTTATTCTTAAACCATGTGTATATAGTTCTGTAAATTTAGGCCTTTTTCTACACTGCACAGTTTTGTCACCCAAACAGTGGAATGTACACACTACAATGCTACTTCTGCCAACAAAACTCTCCTGCTTTGCTGACAAAATAAAACCAGCTCGATGAGAGGCAGAGAGCTTTTTGTGGCAAAGTTACATGATAAATTGTCACAATAGACATGACATTTGTTTTGTTGCTGTAAATGACCTCTAGGAAGTATCTCACAATGACCACCCTGACCACTCTGGTCAGCAATTTGAACTTCGATGCCCTGCATCCTGGAACACAGGCACCCGCCCCTCCCCCTTCAAAGGCCCAGGAATTTTTTTAATTCCACTTACTGTTTGCTCAGTGTGCACAACTCACATCGCATCTTCCCAGCTGACCGTGGCAGCTGCATGCAGAAAATGATCTCCCCCTTGGAGCACGCCTGAGCTGTGGGATCTGCTGGCACTGTGGGGAGAGGAGGCTGTGCAGTCCCTGCTCCACTCCAACCATGGGAACTTCAATATCTGTGGGCAGATTTCTCATGGCTTGTGGGATAAGGGCTATGGATGGGATAGGCAGCATTGCGATGCAAAGATAAAGGAGCTGAGGTAGGCATACCAGAAGGCAAGGGAGGCAAATTGATGTTCTGGCACTGCATCAAAGACTGAAAAGCTTCTATAAGGAGCTGGCCGTCATCCTGGGCAGTGACCCTACCTCCACCACCAGGATCCCCATTGATACTTTGCTGAGACTGGAGGCATCGACAGTGGACCTAACCCTGAGGATGAAGTAGTGGACAAGGAGGTCGAGTTGCAGGATGATGTGGAGCCCACACCAGGGGTGTCTGGTGGTATTGTGAGTCAAGTCCTCTTTTCCACTCTTGAGGGGACTATCCAGTCCCAGCTGTCCATCTCTAGTGTGCATGATGCAGGAGAGGGGAGTCCTGGTAAGTGATCTTTTTGAGTTGATGCTGCTCATTTATCTGAGGTAGAGGTCATATGTCCTTTGCTCTGTTTATTCTAGAAGTGGGTGAATGGATAAAAATGTACAAGATTAGCTGTGTTCAAGTGTACTCCACATTCCCCTGTGCAGCTTTGTAGTCCGGTGGAACAGTGTGTTAAAGCACACCAAAATTTCACAGGAGTCCTCCAGATAGATCTCTAGGAAACTTTCCTGCAGGTACTTGCCAATCCTCTGCCGAAGGTTCCTTGGCAGAACTGTTTTGTTCCATCCTCAGTTGTAGAAAACTTTGCCACACCAGTCAGCAATCACTTGTGCAGGGACCAAAGTAGCACACAGGCAAGCAGCATAGGAACCAAAGTTGCACACAGGCAAGCAGCATAGGGACCAAAGTAACACACGGGCAAGCAGCATAGGGACCAGTCTGAAGCCACATGTGTGTGGGAGATGCAGTCTTGCATCACTCCTTACCCGCTGGAGTGAGATACTGGCTTCAATGAACCCTCCCTATAGAAAATGGGGGCAGAATTTACATTGTCTCTAGTCACCTGCATTGATCTCCTTAAAGACACCTACACTCTTTGCCCTATCTTGAACACCAAGCCCCGCGCCCCCCAGGGCTGAACTCACCACCTTTAGGGTGTTCGCCAAGATGTGTGTTTGCCAAGGGACATTTAGAAAGTGATTGATATGTTAAGAGTAGTATTTTACTACAATAATTGTTGCTGTGCATGAACAAACAATCATACTTTTGTTTCTTGTGCTTCTGCAGATATGGCCTCCAGGGAGACCCCCTACACACTGGCAAAGCACCTGGATGGACGGATAAGGAAGAAATCAAGGAGGAGAAAGGAGGACATATTCTGAGAGGTGCTCCTATCCTCAGAGGCTGGAAAAAAGAGAATGCAGAAAATGGAGGAAAATTTAAAATGGAAATGCAGGACAGAAAGGAGAGTGATCAGCACATTGTAAAGGGCCAGGAATGAATGATGCTCCAGACAGAACACATGCATGCTTATCCCCCTTTCCTTCACCCACCCCCCGCACAGTCAATACAGAACTGCTTTCTATGCCCTCCCCAAAGTCCTCCCACACATTCCTTGCAACTTCCCAGAAGATCTCGGTATCTTGTTCACTCTGTCCCCTTGGACAGCTTCCAAAATGACAGTTGGACTTACACACAGCTATGAGCGCCTACACTGCCCTGCACTATCCTCCTTCCCACCAAGCCTTGTATGTGTTCTACATTGATATTTAATAAAATACAAACTCTTTTAAAGATAACCAATTTTTATTTGTCTCCTACACATGGTGGTTGCTGCTGATAGTAGTAGATAGTAGCACTTTGATCGTTTGCTGACTACAAATCCTGGTCAGCAATTGTCACAATTTTCACTCATGGTGGCTAGTTAACAAAGCATGGCAGAGTTCTGTATAGAAAAACACATTACTGGGGCTCATTATCAAAATGCTGCCTTAAAGCCTCCCTGATTCAAATAGCCTCCTGTTATGCCCCTCTAACAGACCTGGTATATGGCTGCTCAAATTCACGAGCCAGGCAAGCCTAGGGGAAACTTTTCACCCTTAGCCTTATGATGGAGTCCAGAGCAGGCTGCTATGACCATGGCAATGTTTTCATCATTTAGGTCTACCTTGCCATAAAGGCAGCACCAGCATGCTTTTAATCTGCCAGAGGCACATTCCATGGTCATTCTGCACCTGCTCGGCCTATTGTTGAAGCATTCTTTGCTGCTGTCTGGGTTTCCTGTGCAAGGATTCATGGGCTATGGGAATAAGGGGTATGCTGGGTCTCCCAGGATCACTATGGGCATTTCAACATCCCCCACTTGAATCTTCTGGTTGGGAAAGAAGTCCCTCCTTTGAATTTCCATACAGGCCAGTGTTCCTGAAGATGCATGTGTCATGCACCTTCCTGGGCCACCCTGCATTGATGTCAACAAACTGCCCACAGTGATCCACAAGTGTCTGCAATACCACAGAGAAGTACTCCTTTCCATTAATTATTCCATCGCAAGATGGTCTGGAGCAAAATTTGGAATATGCATGCCATCTATTGCCATGGCACAGTTAGGAAATTCCATTGCCGCAAAGACATCCACTCTTTCACGCACATTGGTAAGAGTCAGTCCTTCATAGCAGAATGTGATTAATGACCCTACACATTTACGTTAATGCGGGCCCAACAGTTGACTTCCCAAATCCAAACTGATTCAAAACCAAGTGGTAGAATTCTAGAGTTGCCAACTTCCACACTGCAATCACCACACACTCCTCCACTGAAAGGGCAGCTCTCGTTCTGGTGTTCTTGCATCACAGTGCTGGGGTGAGCTCTGCACATAGTTCCAGGAAGGTCATTTTCTGCCACTGAAATTTTTGCAGCCACTGCTTATCATGCCTGACCTCCATAATGATGTCTACCACTCAACGCTTGTTTCGTGAGCCCAAAAGCAAAAGTCCACCATGCTCAGCTGCTCCCTCAATGCCAAAAGTAATCTGGTATTTCTTTCCATGGCACACAGCAGGTCAGGCAACTTTGATTCCTGTTTAGATAATTTGACATACAAAGTACTACTCTTAGAAAGGACCAATCAGTTGCACACATACAAAATGGGGAATGGCTGCCTAGAAAGGAGTACTGCGGAAACAGATCTGGGGGTCATAGTGGACCACAAGTTAAATATGAGTCAACAGTGTAATACAGTTGCAAAAAAAAAAAAAGTGAACATCGTTCTGGGATGTATTAGCAGGAGTGCTGTAAGCAAGACACAAGAAGTAATTCTTCCACTCTACTTAGCGCTGATTAGGCCTCAACTGGAGTAGTGTGTCCAGTTCTGGGTGCCACATTTCATGAAAGATGTGAACAAATTGGAGAAAGTCCAGACAAAAGCAACAAAAATTATTAAAGTAATTATGACCTATGATTGAAGATTGAAAAAACTGGCTTTGTTTAGTCTGGAAAAGAGAAGACTGTGAGGCGACATGATAACAGTTTTCAAGTACATAAAAGGTTGCTACAAGGGGGAGGGAGAAAAATTGTTCTTCTTAACCAATGAGGATAGGATAAGAATTAATGGGGTTAAATTGCAGCAAGGGAGGTTTAGGTTGGACATTAGGAAAAACTTCCTAATTGTCAGGGTGGTAAAGCACTGGAATAAATTGCCTAGGGAAGCTTGGAATCTCCATCATTGGAGATTTTTAACAGTAGGTTAGATATACACTTGTCAGGGATGGTCTAGACCAGTGGTTCTCAAAGCTAGTCCGCTGCTTGTTCAGGCAAAGTCCCTGGTGGGCCGGGACAGTTTGATACCTGCCATGTCCACAGGTTTGGCTGTTCACAGCTCCCACTGGCTGCGGTTCACCGCTCGAGGCCAATGGGGGCTGTAAGAGTAATAGTAATAGAGGCATTAAAAGGCCTGGATGAAGTTAGTAATGCTAACTTTATTAAAATCAAACTTATAGAAAAAAAGAGAAATAGATTAAATTATTTACATTTTTGGCAAGCAAGACTTTCAAATGCACTCTACTCAGAAACTTCTTTTTCTGTTAGTAGAGACGCTGAGGTTAAGAAAATAAGATTGTTTCCAAGTGGCTGTTCTCTCCATTATCCTCAATTTCTCTTTGTATATCCTCATATGTAATGAGGCATAATCTAAAGTTATAAGGTAGTTTCAATACCAGAGGTGGCACTGTAGTGTGACCAAGCAATTGTCAAAAAATAATGGATACTTATCAGTTCAGTGGCTTGGCTTTCATTTTGCACCCTGATGTTTTTAGGTTTACAATGTCAATTACAACAGCTATTAAATATTTTCCCAGTGGACAACATCTGGTTCCCTAGTAGCAACAACAGGACATGTTTGAAGCAGCATCAAGGAGACCATTTTACTTTGTATGTCGTCTTGCCAAAAATGTAAAGGATTTCTCCTAGAGACTCATGTAACAACAGGTATAATTAAATAAAGAACTTGCGAATGGAGAGAGTGTATTTAATGTTTTTCATTCCATAACTGTTTTTCTTGTTAGAGCAATTGATCTGGGTTACAGCTGTAGTTACTGGGCACTGCAAAATTAATTATTAGTCTCCCTATGCAGTAACAACATCAATTACAATATCATCAATTTTGATAAGTTGGAAAATGTCAATGACTCACATCTGTGTGTGTGTGTGTGTGTTTTAAAACAGCTTAAATCTATGTCAAATACACAAAAAGGAAACTTTTTAGACATTGCTGTTTGATCTGTTATGGATATTCCCTTCATCCCTGGAAAACCCATTGCAAATCTGAAGCACTGCAAGCTACACAGTACACAAATGAGAGATGAGAAATTTCCAAATATATTTCAGACACTCTCTATCATAGAGAAGTGCTGGCTAATATAGGTCTCAATCCTGCAATACTTATTCAGGCAAGGTTCCTACACTCCCAGTAGGAGTTTTTGCTTGAGTAGGGCCGGCAGGAATGGATCAAAACAAACCACACTGTGCATTAAAATAAGGGCATAGAGATCCTCTGAATAGTTTTCCCATGCTGTGCAGATCTCCTCATTGCAAAGATATCTGGGTGCAGATACAGGGAGTGGGATTTCCAAAGCTGCCTAAGGAAATTAAGTGCCACACTCCAATTCAAACCCAATGGGACTTGGATGTCTGGGTCCCTTAGGCCCTTTTGAAAAATCTCAGCTAGGATCATTTTATAGCCATTCATGAGAAAACGTCTCAGAAGAAATTAGATGTTCATTCTAGCACCATGTAATGACTTTTTTCAGTTGTATAAAGTTACTTGGGACACAAACTGAATTAGTTATAGTGAATGGTGGAAGAGGGGTATGTCCACTGATCTGCAGACAATGAGCTTCAGGATGGAATTTCTTTTGTGTTATGATACTATGACACAAAAACTTTACAGTAGTGTGGTATTTAGTCAGAGTGATGTAACTCACAAATCTATATACCACATCAACAATCCTGGGCTACTCATACCATTAATTTAGCTACTAAAAATTAAGTGTTCAAATGCTTGATTGTCAGGGTTTTTAAGAAGCACATTTGAGCGTTGTCTTCACAGATAGATGTGGTAACAGAAAATAAAGACCCAGTTCTGTATCCACTGAAACTAATGGCAAATTCCCATTTACTCTAATTATGCAGGATCAGACATTTAAGTGTTTGCAGGATTGAAGCCTATGTATATACTTAAGCTTTAAACAACTGACACTGGTAAAGTTAAGCATGTACCTTGTTTTTGCTGGTTGGGATTTTTGGCAGTTTCAATAAAATGTCCTAACAAACAAACAAACAAACAAAAAACCACCACCACCACCACCAACAAAACCCTTGAGATACAAGTTTCATAGCTGTCAAAAAATTTGTAGAGAAATTTTCTAAACAGAAATTAACAGCTGTCTAATTCAAAATGACTTTTTTTCTAAATTAAAGTAATTAGATTTAAAAAACATTAAAGCAAAAAGGTAAAAATTGAAATGAAATATTTTAAATGTATCTAAATGAAACATTTGAATTGATCAATTAAAAAAAATCAGTTTGTCTGTTGAGATTTGGAGTTTGTCCCAACTCGTTATGAGAAAAAATTTCAAACTCTGAAAAACGGTTGTGGGATGGAAAAACTGTTTGCCATCCAGCTCTAGGAAAAGTTGGAGTGCAGACTTTAAAAAGGTAGTACTATCTCCTGTCCCAAATCAGCCAGTCATCTTCAGATAATGAATTCATATAGTGATCATTTACCTACATTTTCAGCATCTCATCCAGCTCTAAGAAAAGTTGGAGTGCAGACTTTAAAAAGGCAGCACTATCTCCTGTCCCAAATCAGCCAGTCATCTTCAGATAATGAATTCATATAGTGATCATTTACCTACATTTTCAGCATCTAATAGGTACACTATGTTAACTCCCTACCCTAAAGGCTTTTATTATTACTATTTTCAACAGCAGATTCCACAACTGAATTCTGATGCCAGCTCTGCCCTATTTTTCATAAGTTTTTAAGATCAGAATTAAGAAGCATATTACTATTTTCCACCAGGTAAAATGATCGTTATTCTACTACATTAGAGGGAGAGGTAGGAATCAAGTGTTTTCAGGTGTGAATATTTACATTTCATTGCTAATACAGTAGCTTTTTTAGAACCTAAAATAAATTTGCAGGCCTTTCTTTTTAATGTAAGATAAAATATACTCCTGTCAATCAAGAGCCAGAGATGAGCGGACCTCAAAAGAACTGGATCCTTATTTTGAGGACAAGCAGTTCTCAATCAGTTCCCAATCCAGGTTATTATGAAATCTGTTTCTCAGGCAAAAGAAAGAAGCCTATCATGACTGCCTGTTTCTCACTGCTGTAAGGAAACAGGGAACCTGTATGCCAGACCTGCAGACACTTACACAATGAAGACCTCTTAATTTTTTAAAACTGTCTCACATAAGCATCAGTTTTCCCCATATGATAGAGTTGATCCTTTGTAGATGTACAGTAGATTCATTATGATAGAAACGCTGCTCAGGTAATTCTAGCATCTCTGGAATTACAAATCAATACTTAAAATGGACTTTAAATGAATGAGCAGAAGGTTTGCAGATTTGCCTTTCTTTAAAGAGAGTTAAGAGCCTATAATATGGAACAGGATATATAGTATTAAGAACTAGCTATTCAGTACAAGCTTAATTGTACTGCAATCTGATTGTTTTGCCATTGGTTCATGGTTTGTTACCCAGAATGTGGAGTCACAAAAGATCATGACCCTTGTTTCATGAATATTGCTTCAGGCAAATGGTATGGCAGGATTCTAACATTTGAAAAATGTCTGTTTTCAAAGGAACAAAACAGATCTGTTTGGTTAAGATGAGCCCCTAAAGATTAGCATGTGGGGCTTTAAGATTAACATTGGAGCTCAAATTCTAAGAAGTCTGCTGTTCAGTTCAAGACATAGAATCTTTGGTGCCAATAGAACGGGCAAATGGGTGCACAGTTTTACAGCGATAACCTGAGTTGTCTATCTACATTATAGTTCACCAAAGGATGGCATCTGCGGTTTTTACCAAGAACCAGTAGCCCCAGGCTCATCACAAAATGTCCTTACAGATAATACATAACTACTTAAATAGCTCTTCTGAAAATTATGCTCTTACGGACTTGGAGTTAATGCAGGTCACCACGAGGCAATGTACTCTGGAGATGTTCCTTCAGGCAAGGAAGCAAATGACATCTATCTTCCGGTCTGGCCATTTATACATTGTATGCCTCACAACAAGTGCTTGTTGGCCCACTGAGCCAGGTGAGAACTGAGACACTGAGAAATCTACAATAGAAAAAAAAATTTACAGGAAGAAAAAGTGAAACCTTAGTGCAAAAGATTTAGAACAGAGTTTGGGTAGAACCATACTGACCAACTAGACCTCACTTTAAACAGATAGACTGAGCTGCAACTCTTTTCCCTTAATCTGCATATCACATACATTTTTGCTGAGAAAATTCTTCTGATAGCTTGGACATTTCTAGTAGTAATAAAAATCAGTTATACATTTCTTTAAATATCGCTTTCTAACAATGACAGGAAAATGTTTTAGATACAATCAGGCCAGATCCTCAGCTGACATAATTCAGAGATTAACCACTCTACACCAGGTGAGAATTTGACCCATTCATTCGGAAAGGACTCCTACTTTCAGTGAGATTGCCATAGAAGCAGAAGCAGCAGCATGTAGCAGAATCATTACACTCTGTGACTGGGCGTACCAGGCCCTTTGTGGCCCCTGCTGGAGGCCCCATGGTCCTACTGCACTCCACCCCAGAGAAGAAGCAGTGAAGGTGGGTTCCAATCAGATCCCTCCAGGGTCAGAAAAAAGGAGCTGCAGGGGCTGAGGAGGACCAGATTTACTGGGCCTGGGAACAAGAAGTCCTGACAACTATAACCCTAAGGTAATGAGTGAAAAGAATGGGGCTACATGGGAATAGACCTAGAGAATCACAACAGCAAACTGAAGGCACTGGTACATGCCTGCTGTTTACAGGGTCCCTGAGTTGGGACCTGGAGTAGTGGGTGGGCCTGTGTTCCCTCAACAGTCACTGGGAAAATGGTCTATGCTCCAAGAAGGGGACAAGGATCCTTTATAAGTCCAAGTGAAGGGTGATATTTAAAAGGACCAAAAATGGGGCTGAAGATGCTGGTGAGGGCAGATTGTTGGACTTCTGCTAGACCAGAAGAGATTCATCCATATTGACTGTGTGACTTGGCCGGAGAGTTGAACCACTGAACACGTGCCAAGCGAGGCTGGCAATTTACAGGGGGTACCACAAGTAGGGAAAAATGACTGCAGCAGGACACCTGGTTGATAGGAGACACTGACGAGAGGTGAGTGTCCTCTGACACACATTCATGTTAGTAACTCATAAGTTTAGACACAGAAATTTTAGTAATATGCCTGAAGTGACAAAGTGGGGTAAAAAGAATAACTTATAAAGTAGAAAAATAAAATAGGTAAAATAGATAATGGTTTTTAAAAATAGAAAAATTAAATGTAAGGAGAGGCATCGGATAAAGCTAGATATCATATGGAAGATGGACAAGGTCATCACCTCACACTTTTCTTGTTCGTCTGATTGCTGTTTGTCTCAGCTCTGTATATCATAAACTCTTAAGGGCAGGGACCATGTCTTTGGGTGTCTTTGTGTAATGCTGACAGACCCCGTTCATCAGTGGGCAGGATCAAACCTGGGACCTCTAGACCTTAGCTACAGCTGCAGAGCAGACTCGTTAACTCTCTCTCACTCTCTAAGTAGTCTCAGTACAACTAGATGGGACAGAACACCACATCAGTTGGTGCGTGGGTTACATTTGTACAATACCTTACTCAGCTGGAAGTTATGGGTTTGACGCAGAAATGACGAGTGAAATCCTATGGCCCGTGTTCAACAGGAAATCAGACTATAGACTCCTAATAACCCTTAAAGCCTTAAAAATCTGTGAATAGACCCCCAATCCTGATAAGGGCCTCTCAATGCTACAATAGTAGAAACAAATATCATGTATTACTAAAAAGGAACAATCAGTAAAATATTAGACCAATTCTACACTTACTTCTGTGCTTAACATTATGCATGTGAGTGGTTTCGCTGACTTTGAGGGGCAAGTTTCACCAGGGGCTACTTCCTAGCTAATAATTCTTATAGAATTTTAATGTATATCTGCCCAAATAATGAGCAAGAAAAAACATGTACCATGAATGAATAATAATTTATCTGAAAATTTCCCCAGTGCTTCAGCCTGTCTCACCTACTCCAACCTTACAATAGCGTATGTAACTCTATTTGTTTTAATGGAGTTGATCTGGAGTTAGACCTGATATGAGACTTTAACAGTTTAACTCATAGAAATTAAAGCTAGAAAAAACCTACAAGAGGACATTAAGCTCACCCTCCTGCCAATATAATATTGTTCACTGACATTATCCACTGCTTTCTCTGGTCCTTTTTAAGGCCAGGTCTAAGCTACAAACCTATACTGGTATAACTACGTTGCTCAGACGTGAAGAATCCACAGCTCTAAGCGACTTAATTATACCAACCTAACCCCCTGTGTAGACTGTACCATGTTGATAGGAGAAGCTCTCCCATCAACATAGTTACCACCTCTTGGGGAGGTGGCTTAACTATGCTGATTGATGGAAGAAGCTCTCCATTGATGTAGTAGTGTCTTCACTAAAGCAGTGCAGCTGCACCACTGTACATGAAGACAAATCCTCAGTGGCTCAAGCCAAACAGCTAATCACAATTATTTATCCTTATTTCAGAGTGTGTTGAGAAGTATTAGTTACTTTACCACATTCTACTTTTACAAACTATAGATCAATTCAAGCAAGCAACAAGGTCAATTATACAGTTCATTCAGAAATGAAGGTATTAAAACCAAATCAAAGCCAAAGTAAAATAATGGGACCCAAATTCTGCCTTCTGAAATCAATAGTGCTGCATGGGAAGGCAGAATCTGAATTCAGGTGTAAATTGTGTCAACAGTTTAATAATTAATGGCCTTAATTTAAGTGCACGAGCCTCATGTCAAAACATGAGATCTTGTCATTGACTTAATAAAGACAATATTAATCAGAAATTAGAAACTAAGGGCTCTGAGTCAGACTCAACTAGTGTAAACATTCACTCTTTATTCTCTTTATTATTTTCTCCTCTATTCTTTTCCTGATGATGTTTCATTAAAATTTTTATTTGCAATGCATGGAGTAAGCCAGGGCCCTTTCTGATTGTTTACAGTTACACCGTGTGATTCATTCACCACAAGCAACTTGAATACTAAGAAGAATATAAATAGAATCGTTTTAAAGCTCTCTGACTCTCGATCCTTTCTCCTCCTCCTCTGTTGGTGAGTTGTAGCTTGTATATGAACATATCCAATTAATATTACATCAGACAAAACAGACGTAAAGAATTTTTCGCAATCCACGTTTGTTTGCTAAATGTCTCTTTTGTTGTTTTTTGGTCCCTTAACTTTGTCACATTTTAATGTTTGACAGGAAGTGTCAAAAAAACAGATGGGTGGATAGGAAAACAAATACTTTGTTTCAGTCAAGATGAAGGATAGTAGACAGTACAGCTAAACAATGTTATGGGCAAATTCTGTTCTCATTTTCATCACAATAAATAATAACTCTACAGAAAGGGCTAAATTACAAAGATATAGTGCATGGGACTAATCCTGCATTCTTTATCCATAAAATACTCATTGACTTCAGTGGATATTTTGCATTTATGAAGACTGAAGAACCCAGTGGGTATTATACATTATATCCATACATTCCACCTTTTCCCATTCCCCTAAGCTTTGTGTGTCTCTGTATTCCTCCACTAGGCCTCCCACAGTTTCCTGCACCTCTCTCCTTCCAAAAGTCCACTTCCTCCATGTTCCCTCAGTATGCTGAAGAACTCACTGTGACTCTATTCCATCCCTTACCCACACCCCTCTATACTCTGTTAGCCTTCATGTCCCTTCTCCTTTTCCATGTCTTCTAGTATTCTGCACAGCCTTCCATCGTTTGACCCACTACCTTGCATCCATCTGGTACCTTTCATTCCCATCTTGCCTAACCTGGGTTTCCTGCAACACACTCCATCTCCATTCTTTGTTCTTAATACCTTTTGATCCTGACCCAAATTTTATATCCTCTCTGTCCTCTCTAGTCTAATGACTCATGCCCAACCAGTCTACTGTCCCCATTCCATGCACTCCCTCTGCTTCTTCCCCATGTGTCACCTGACTCTGACACTAGGACACTTGGGCACACATCACCCTTCAAACTGATATACCTTCAACCCCTGCTCCACTACCTATCCACATCAATTCCCCACAGTCCTGCTCCTCAGTATTTCTTTCTAGTCTCCGAGTACCCTTATGCCCTGCTTTTCCAAAAATCTATATCTTCCTCTGGTTCAGCCCAAGAGGTCCTGTAGCAAAGCCAGAAGCTGGCAGTTCAAATGTATAAGGGTTTATTCATCTTATCTATATTTTAAATATGCTCAGAACACATGAAAAATATCTCATTATAGCTTTAATTTCCCCATTAACATGCCAATTCCCAAAAAAGCACTATTGCTCAGCAAAGCCAACAGAACATGTGTAGAATTTGGAGAGCAAGCAATTTTGGAGCTATGATGAGCCAAAAGATTTGGGAACCCTTTAAAAATCAAATAAATGCCGATCAGCAAATACCTTTCTGAAGAACCTTAACATTCAAACTCCTTTCTATTTTTTTCCAAATTGATAGGCCCCTTATTTAAGAAAACAAATACACAATACATATTTTAGGGACTTGTTTGTAATTTATCATTGCTACCTCCTTGAGATTTCATTTACACACATTTATCCTCAGAATGCATTTTAATAAATTATTTATATAATCTAGAGATTATCCTTTATGTGCTACTCAGATCTATTTCACATCGAATTTACCATTATGTTTAACAGTAAAATATGTTTTAAACTGAAGTGGAGCTGAAAAAATCATTATAACTTTTTCCAGTGAATTGGAATACAACATAACAGGGTACAAATATGACCTATCATAGGTGGTTCCAGGAAGGCAACTCTGTTACGTGTCATAGGCTCTTACCTTTTTTATTATTATTCCATTTCCCAGTTTTGGCACAGATCCTATTGGTTTCCATAAGTATATTCCAAAATACATTGAAAAAAAAAGTTAGAAAGATTTTGCAGCAACAAGAGGAAGCGAACTGCTATTACTGAGAATTTCAAATAATATATATATATATATTCCCCCATGATCAGACAGCTATACTGAGCAGTACTGCAGAACTTATTACAAGGATTTTCAAAATGACTATTGATTTTGGATACTTTAATTTTTAATTGCCCAATTTGAACAAAGGACTTGATTTCAAAAAAGTGAGTGTCACCTTATAAGAATGTGGTCCCAAGTTGGGCTATGAAAGATTAAGGCTCTCTAAATCACTAGTCACTTTTAAAAGTCACAGCAAATATATTTTGACTCAAGTGTAAGGATAGCAGATGGTGGGCAATACAGGACTGACATTAGTATTGGTGTCAAGAAGTCCTATTAATCCTTTCAGCTGAAAAAAATAGTGCAAAATTACTGCTCAAAGGGGAAGAGCAAGCAGATATAAAATGGTGCTTTTTGAATGAATGGGTGGAAATTTTAAATCACTGTGTATATTTGGACAAGCACAACTTTCCATAAAGAGAAGCTATTTTTGTTATCTTGGGGTGCCACATTAATACCATCACCAAAAATACACCGTGACAAAACCATCTTCACCTAAATTATTATTAAATCCCCACCCATGTCATTTCTATGCTATAAAAGGTTACTCTTATGTATAGTGCTGTGGAAAAGATTTTGGATCAGACAAGCCGAGGCTCCTTTGTTTGTTATTACAAGTATGCACACGGGGAGAGACAGCATAACCCCATACAAGAGGTAGGCTGCTCTGCCTTACAAATTTTTATCATGCTTATAAAGGTTAAAACCGCAAAACGTCACACATTAACATATTCATATTTGGGTTATATTGCTAACACTGCAAATTAAAATTAATATTTTACCTTATCTAGCATAAAATATTGCAAATCAGCAAGCTATTTCTACATATTTTATGTGTTTTGGCAGTTGTTGAGCTGGTCATCCTGAAACCTCTCCTTGTGGTTACCTTAAGCAAGCAGTTTCTTCAAACCTAGTTTCTTCATACCTAGATTCTTCATATCCGGTGTCCTGTGTGCTGATAAACAAGTTGCTCTTATTTAGCATTGGTTTAGCCAAAGCCTGAGGCCTGCATATATGGGCCAGTAAAAACAATTGCAAAGCTTATCTAATGAGATGGGGGGGGTGTTGTTCTCTATCAATAGATTGAATTATGTCAAAGTTGGTTTTTTTATAGATGTGAGATTTCTCCTGCTCTAACCAGGTTTTCAAGAACTTTCAACAAGAAGGGTAACATTCCTTAACTGCTTAAAAAGTGTTTCATTCAACATCAAAACCTCATATCAATATTCTTCTGATGTTGATCACTCACTTTAACTCATTGCAGACATTCTGGATTGCAAGATGATTATCAGTTGACTGTCCTTCAGTGGTATGTAGTTCTAGACTGAACATCATTGAGTGGAATGATGGGATTTGAATTTGCAATGATCACATTTGGCTTGCCAAATAAAATGATATTCTGATGGAGGATTATAGGAATAAGAAAAAAAATATTTGAAACAGGACCTCAAAGTTTAAATAGCAAGAGATTATTGTCAAACATTTTTCTTCAACGACTTTTTTCTTTAAGAAAATAATGAAAAGTCATTGAAATATGTGACTTATTTCTATATACGCTTTCCAACATGGAAGAGATACATTCAGTTACTTTACTCATGACTCCCCATGATTTGAGAACCACAGATTCAGCTTATGCAATGGATTATTATGCCAAGACATCTCTAGGAGCATAAAAGACGGATAATAACTTATATCTATGTTGGTTCTTAAGATTAGAGCACTGACAATGTAACGTATTTTCCGCACACTCGTTTTTACCAAATTCACAGCTGTAGTATTGTGTGTCCCCCCAACCTCCGCCCCACACAGTATGAATCCTTCCCAAACTTATAAACAGTTAATCTAGAAAGAGCATGAGAATAGTCCTGTAAACGTAAATTGTTCATCCTGCATTGTGCATTAAAATGGCAGACCCATGTGTATTGTATATTCTAGAAATGAAGATATTAATCTGTAGCCCCTCCTATCATGATTATATCCCTGCCTATCAAACCAACTTGTATTCCTGTTGGAGGATCCTTAATTATTCCAAAAATAAGTCACTCAGAAAGAACTGTTCGGGCTTAGGAGATATAAATACTGCAGCAAATATCCTGTGGTAGGTAGACTATGTTATACTATTACCCCTGGATCTTGCAGGTTGTTCCAGTTGAGAAGAGAACTTGACAGAGGTGTACGGTAGCTTTAAGGCAATGTTGTTTATACAAAAGGAATATATGAAGTCTAGTTTCCCTGAACATAGGTGCAAACAAACCAACAAAAAATGGTTTGTTTGCTTTACTGAGGTCTAACCCAACCAAAAATAATTCTCTATATTCTAAAGATACCAAACACAACATTAACAATCTTACAACAGGCAGAAAAAGCTTCAAAACTCAGTTAAAGAGGAGGTCACCATTTGCTGCCAGTATTTAGGAATAATGCAGAACTTGCGTTTTAAAAAGGGCCTTCATATGGCAATCCAGGAGGTCACGGATATATTTCAAAGTGCAAGAGTATTTTCAATGTTAGTTGCAAACCAAGGATTTTGACAGGTCTGTCATGATATAGAAATTGCAAAACTCTGCTTCCTCATTTCCTCTTTTGGTAGAAATATTTCGCTTTGGGATTGCTTCAAGTATACCAAAACATCCTAGATCCTTGTGGAATTGGATAGGAATGAAGTAATTCTTGATGATCTACTGATTTGGGTTCAGCATCACAAGGAGAGAGTGTTCTGCAGCATGTCAAAGAAAAGAATGTTACACTGAATAGGAAGAGAAGCTGTATATCACGTGTAATGGCCAAGACATTTTATCAAAACTAAGGAAGCTGGAAGAAATAAAAAAGGAAAGATCCCCAAAGAAGGAAGCCTTAAAAAGATTCATGGCTGTGATGTTCATGACATTCACATACACACTTAAAAACACATATACATATTCCTCTGAAAGGTTGCAACATAACACTAGTTTATTTCTTAGAATCCAGAGAGACATGGTAGGCTGCTCCCTAAGGACAAGAGCATAACTGAGCCCATATTGGTCCAGAATGGCTCTTTTACAGACTGATTTGAGGACCCAGAGCCCCCTAATCTGCAAGCAGAACCTGGAAGCCCATAGAATTTAAAGTGATAGTTTGTAATTTTAACACAGTTTTAAATTCACTACGTCATACTAACTTATCTAAGGTAATTCATCCCTAATTTGCCATAATGAATTGATCAGTTTAGAATATTGATTGAGAATAATATAGAATGGCACTGGAATATTGCCCAAAAGTTTTGGGGAGCTTTGGGTAGAATTTAAAGTGATAGTATGTAATTTTAACACAGTTTTAAATTCACTACATCATACTAACTTATCTAAGGAAATTCATCCCTAATTTGCCATAATGAATTGATCAATTTAGAATATTGATTGAGAATAATATAGAATGGCACTGGAATATTGCCCAAAAGTTTTGGGGAGCTAAAACTAGTAACCACAGAAATATTTCTAGCACTATTTTAAGATTAACAGAGTTTATGAGCTCAGTAAATGCGATTTATTATAGTATGGGAATTGTGCTTCTGCAAGATGAATATCTCAGTGACACATGCATCCAAAGGGCTGACTAAAACCCAAGAAAACTATACTCAGACTGAAAAAGAAATGCTGGCAATTGTTTTTGAGTAGTCCCATGAATATATTTAGAGGAAGAAATTGGTTGATATAGAAACCGATTACAAAATCTTTAGAAGCCATATTACAGAAACCTTTGTGCAAAATACTAGGTAGGCATCAGAAAAAGGATTATGAATTTGCCAGAGTACTTGTTAAACACGAAATACATACCAGGTGAGCAGCTTCTTATGGCGAGCATATTTTCAAGAATGCCTATAAAACACCAAAGAGAAGTTTGAAGTAAATGACTCAAATATTACCCATTTCTGAATCAAAACGGGACACCCTCAAACAGGGAGGACACAAAATAGCTGAAATTTACAATAGCTTGAAAGATAGACTTCAGTGTTGGCCGTCTAACTAAGTACTTTCAGCAATAAAGTATGGGGACTGTAGAAAAGATGAAATTTTGTAAGCTCTTTTACATTTCTAAACTTATTCTGGAAGCAACCCTTATCTCAGACTTGATTATAATCTTATTTTCCCCAGGGTATTCAGGGATAGCTTAACTGATATCAGTGTAGTTATACTGTTATAAAACCTTTGTAAATGAGATCAGAATCAGGCCTATCATATTTATGGGGAGATTTCTTAACAATATGTCTATAAATCATGGAATAACGTTTAAAACTCTAGTTGGCCATTGAAACTGGATGATTACTGTGTTTGTTATCATTAAAGTGAGCCTAGATATGGTGTAGTGGAGGATTTTTCTAATTTAACCTCATATCATGAAAATTGGCCGAAATCTTAGATAGGGCAGGGGAGGGGAGACTGTGCAGAATGAGACTACAGTACCATCTACATGATCTAGAAAGAGTAGAAACATAATGTAGTCACTCAGTAGAAATATCTTAAAATTCTCACAATTTAGAAAGTTAGATAGATGGTTTCATAACAAGAAACTATAGTTCCAAAGGCAAGAATGGCCTCTTTCTGGTACCTCTTCAAAATAAATATATGGGTCAAATATAAATCCTTTAATAATTACAGCTTCTTTGAGCTCTTTACATAAAATTCTGTTCCAGCTCACGAATGTTTCTCCTAATCCGATTTTTTTCAGAACTAAAAATAGGTGCCTCCATTCTATCCCATGAAATGTCCTCCTTTCCATAAATCTATTTCTAGAGAGAATAAAAAAATTAAAGTGTGTAATTTAAATAATGACTGATACTGTTAGATGAAAATCTGCCAGGCATATGTTCCATTTGATCTACCTTAACTAAGCCAGAAAGCATCCCAAAATATGATCAGCCTTTGAGATTCAGGCAGTTCATTTTTTAACTGCTTTTCCTGTATGTTCCCTCAGGAAGTAGGGGAAACAGTTTTATGGGATGGTTTGGTAAGTCCCAAGCAAAAGAATATCTGAGCAATTACATGTTCTGGACAAGTTATGGCCATTTATACATATAACAAATTATAAATATCCATCTGTTAGATAAAAACAAGACCCTATTGGGGTGAGACCAAGCATGTTAATTTTCAGCCCCACAGAAGTTTTTAGAAATTTTTGAACAGGAGTTTTTGATGAAGGGGAAGGTAGATAGAGTTATCAAGTTACCCAGCATTTATCTGAAAAAAAATCTGGCTCCTAGGTGAGTGTAAGCTGTGCCAAGCTTAGATGTACAACATTTGATGACTACGAACATCTGACAATTCTAATTTATTAAGGAAGGATGGTCCGATGATTAGGAAACTAATTAAATCTAATTAATCAACTCTTTCAAATATTCCTACTTGAAATATTTTTGCCATGTTGTCCATTGACTGTAGTTCCAGAAATGTATTATACAGTACTTTGTGAATGAGAGAACAGAGGCGTCTCTTGTTCAAATTAGTATGGTTGCTGTTTGGACAGTGTTTATGTCATGACCATCTTAGTTCAATATGGGGCTAAACAGTTTGTAAACAACCACTAAAACTCACAGCCTTTGCAAGATAATATATAGCATGAGGCCTACAACATATAATACTATATGTTATTTTGTTAAGCCAAAGTTGTAAATGGTATTAAAATATATTTTTAAAGCTTACAAATTCATTCTTATGTACCCTTCAGCTAGGCAATACTGAAACTGATTGCAAAGATCCTATTGTTCTATAAAAGCAGCAGAGAATCCTGTGGCACCTTATAGACTAACAGACGTTTTGGAGCATGAGCTTTCGTGGGTGAATACCCACTTCGTCAGATGCATGTAGCGGAAATATCCAGGGGCAGGTATATATATGCTAGCAAGGAAGCTAGAGATAATGAGGTTAGTTCAATCAGGGAGGATGAGGCCCTGTTCTAGCAGCTGAGGTGTGAAAACCAAGAGAGGAGAAACTGGTTTTGTAGTTGGCAAGCCATTCACAGTCTTTGTTCAATCCTGAGCTGATGGTGTCAAATTTGTTTGACATTGTTCTATGTAAAATTAATGCTTATGCACTCCAGTGTGTTTCAAAAACAGTTATTGCACATTAGAGTGTATAGAGAGTACAAAACATTTGACAAAGTACGTAATTCCTGCATTGCTGAGACTTCAAGAGAGCAATAGGAAAAAATGGTATTGTGTGACCAGAATGGTAGCAACGGCTAAATTAATGCAACTTTTTCAGTCTAAAACACACTCACGATGGTGTCTGAGTCTCTACTCTTTTTCTTCCTCATATTTATTGATTATTCTGTTAACACTTTCCTTAATGTATTTGTATTACATCTAACTGTACAAATTATTTACAAAACTGAAATCTTGAGCACATATATACATCTTGAGCACAAACAAATCCTATTCGTAATTCTACTATTCTTGTGTATTATGATGAACAAAATTATATAATATCGCTTTCATAGTTTTCCTTCTCTCCACTTCCAAAACTTTCAAGACTAACAATACTTAAAACATCTTCTCTCACCGATGTTCTTTATGACAGGCATTTGCCAGGAAGGTTGTTGAAAGTAGATAGTGAGTGCAGCCAGTAGAAGAAGAAAAATAAACAAAAGGAGACCACGTAACACCTGGGGAAAATGCTGTTTAGTTTGTTTTCACCCCAACACTAAGATGACAGACAATAGGAGTCCTAATGACCTGAATCAGGACCCCACTCGCAATATAATTCTGGGTGTCTCCTTATTGATTTATTTAAAAATGCATATGGTGCCTTCCTTTTCTTTTACCTAAACAAAGGTAGTATTTATAAATATTAGCTTAATTTTTTCCAGTGTATCTTTCTATGCAATTTATGCCTATTGTCTAAAGCTTAGGGGTGTGATTCAGCTACAGTTTGCCCCTACTTTCCTCAAGCACAGTCTCTAGATCAGTGGTAGGCAACCCGCGTAGACGTGCTGGCCGCTGCTTCCCGCAGCTCCCATTGGCCAGGAACGATGAACCGTGGCCAATGGGAGCTGTGAGAGGCTGTGCAAATGTAAACAAACTGTTTGGCAGCCCACCAGTAGATTAACCTGATGGGCCACGTGCCACAGGTTACCCACCACTGCTCTAGACCATGTCCTTCATTCAGGGAAAATCTACCCAAATGGTTGGCACAGATGTAAAAGGCACCTTCAAACTCCCACGTCGATTGGAGGCCACAGCTTGCTAATGCTGCCCCATCGTGAGACCCTTTCATAGTTATGTTTTTAATACATCACTAATCTCTGCAGAGCCGGCTCCAGCTTTTTGGCCACTCTAAGTGGTGAAGCGGGGGATAAAAAAAAAAGATAACGCCGATCAGCAGCACTTCAGCGGCAGCTCAATCATGCCGCTTCATTCTTCGGTGACAATTCAGCAGCCGCTCAAAGAGGAAGAGAGAGACTGAGGGACTCGCAACCAAATTGCTGCTGAAGACCCTGACGTGCCGCCCCTTTCCATTGGCCGCCCCAAACACCTGCTTCCTTTACTGATGCCTGGAGCCAGCCCTGAATCTCCGACATGCTTGATATTTTAGTTCTAATTCAAACCGAGGCTCTAAATCAGATGCTGAGAGGTTGATTTGGACTGATTTTGCTGCCATTTCAAGGTTTTATGCTCATAGCCTTTTCCTCTTGGCAATCAGTCAATGCTTTATATGCATCATAATACTACTTAGAAGAGACTAGCCCTTTGAAGCAAGCCATAAGAAGGTGATCTTGTTTAGCTCATCCAGCTTTCCTCTCCATAAGGTAAAAAGGATATTAACCATCACAATACTGTCAAACTTTTGCAGTTTAAGCTTGTTGGGGAGCTAAGCTATTTTGCTATAGTGCTGCTAAATATCATTAGACAGCTAAAATGTTTTCTAGAAAGAGTTCTAAATCTAGCTGTTTACTTACCTTTGTTAAAGCTAAAAAGACTTTAAAATGAAATCACATGCATGTATCAAGTCAACAAATACACACATCCTCTGTGCTTTATAGATTTTTTCCATATTTCTAGCAAGTCAAACCCATGATTAAATACATATTTTAAACTCCTTGCTTCTCACTGTAAATGAGATTTAAGCTGCAGCTTCTTGCTGGATGATGAATCCCACATAAATGGTCTGTTTTATCATACAGTTTTTCTGTTTACTATTTCTATTTGCATTAAATTAGCATAATGCTGAAAAAATAAAGTAGTAGAATCTTTCCCATATCCACGGGCAGATTAACGCATGAGCTGGGTGGCACTTACCTCAGGCGGCTCCCAGTCAGCGGCATAGCAGGGCTAAGGCAGGTTTCCTGCCAGCCCTGGCTCTGCACAGCTCCTGGAAGCAGCTGCTGTGTCTCTGCAGCCCCTATACAGAAGGGTAGGGGGCTCTACGCGCTGCCCACCCCCTCAAGCACTGCTCCCACAGCTCCCATGGGCTGCAGTTCTTGGCCAATGGGAGCTGCAGAGCTGGTGCTGGGGGATGAAGGTAGCGCACAGAGCTTCCCTGAATGACCCTCTGCCTAGAGGGCCACACGGACATGTCACCCACTTCTGGGAGCTGTGCAGAGACAGGGCAGGCAGGAACCCTGCCTTAGCCCCACTGTGCCACCGACCAGACTTTTAACAGCCCCATCAGTGGTGCTGACCAGAACCGCCAGGATCCCTTTTCGACCAGGCATTCTGGTTGAAAACCAGACATCTGGAAACCCTACCCCCATGATATGCCGTCAGGGCAGGTGGAGGGTCCAGTGTTCCCTGCAGTGGCCCAGGCTCCCTGGGTGGATCTTACAAATGCCCATCTCTGGCTTTGGGCTGGCCACAGGGTGGGGTCTTGGGGGCAGGAGAGGAGCAGGGCCCCATTGCAAGTGAGGGCTACCTAAGGCCTTTCTCAGCCCCCCACCCTGAAGAGGCTGGCACTGCCAGCAGCGCTGTGCTTTGTGGCGGGGGAGCTGATCACCTTATCAGCTTTCTCGCTGTGAATCACAGCCCTTGCCCCCACCCCACCCCCCAGGCCACTATGCCCATGTTAAAAAGTGGGGAGGCCATGCCCTCCCCCATTTCTGGCATTCCTGGGCCCCAGGGTTGTGGGGTCCTAAATGTTCTTTGTGTACCCAGGCCCCAAGAAACCTTAATCTGCCTCTGTCCATAACTAAACAGTAATGGAAACAGTATATGCTGTTCCTAGTACACATGCTTATTACCTTCATACAGCCCTTGTTAAAAGTAGTATTAACTATAAGCTTCTTTATCTTTTATATAAAGACACCAGGCTGAAACTCTGGGTCCATTAAAGTAAATGGAAGATATCTCATTGACTGCAGTGGGACTGGGATTTTTACCTTAGGGTTCTTTTCTCTTCTCTTCTGCTATCATTATAACAAAATGTTGTTTATGCATTTGGGGCTAGATCCAAAGAAGTCAGTGGAAATATTTCAATAAATTCACAGTCAATCAACTTTGAATCAGGCCCTTGGGGAAAAAAAAACCGATGAATGTTTTCAAAAATAAAAATTATATCCTCTTAAAATCATAGCCTAATTTGAAGAGATCTATTTTGTGGCTCTGACCAAATTATTGTTTTGCTATTTTTCATTGTACTGTAGGCAGGGCTGGCAACACTGTCTGTAGTTAAGGTTGCCTAATACTTTCCATTAGGAGACTGGCAATATTATGTGCAACTGAAAACCAAAATGGACGATTTGGGCTTATGTTTTCCATGGCAGGTGTTTGCTTCAGGGTGAATATTTTTATTTTTTTGGAAAGTTTCAGCAAAAATAGTTTAGTCATTTCCAAATATGAGGGTGGGGGAATTGTTTTGCCAATGTTATTCTTGAAAGTAAAAAGAAATTAAAAAAACCCAGCCCCACAAAACAACAACAAAACAACCCAGACTATTTGATAAACTGCTTTATTTTGAAGCAACCCCATTCACTGCAGCAAGGACCTGAAATTTGGTGGGGGAGGAAATCATTGTGATGTCATGAAATTGCCTTTTGCTGCTCTGTGAATATCCATCCAAATGTAACACATTTTTAAGAATCAGAAAATCATTTGCTAAGTAAAAGTGTGTTAGAGTTTGGAAACTAAATTCTTTAGTCATTCATCTGTACTAGCATGCTCCAGCCCAAGGCTACAGGGTTAAGCAGCGCTTTCATTTCAATTGTTCCTCCTCAGTGCAGTATGCAACTAAAGATTGTATAGTGACTTTTTCTAATTTCAGAGTGGTTAACTTTGCAATGTTAACATTCTTTTAATGTAATAGTTTGTATGAATTTTCTGTAAGAATCACAGTAACCCTGTTTTAAACAGAAATTCTTTACATTGCTGACAAGATGCAATTAAAAATTCAGGTAACTTAAAAAAAAAGTTTGATTTGTGAACATAGATTATAAACTGACCACCCATAAGGGCTAAACAGTGACTCTTTGATCAAAAGAAACCTGCAGACAAACAGCCTGTTCTTCGTTCAAATTTTAGGTAATCAAAATTGAGTTTTACGACTACAGTACTTTACATGAGAGCTTTAAATTTCAGAAGTGTTGCAGTTAACTATCTTAAATGAATGAGCTATTAGTCTTGGAAGAAGCACTGTATTTGTTGACCATTGGGCTGAATCCTGGGTGAAATTATGCTCTGAAATAGAATACGAACTAAGTAGAATCTAAATGGCTGATGGATCTATTTGCTAACCTCTTCTCATTTAACATAACTATTTTTTTTCTATATTTATCTGTTTAACATTTGTATTAAGGATTTTGGAGTCAGTGATTCTGAATTGAGGAATATATTCTAGTTAGCTCGCTTCAGTTTAATACACATGGGGGAGGAAAATAGATTAATAAACATAGCATTATTTGTAGAATAATGTAGTGTTGCAGGAGATTTAAATGGAGAGTGGGCAAAACACTTGAATAGACTGGCAGGGGGAATGACAAGGTAATCTAACAGTTCTTTTCCATTTCTAGTTTTCCCAATTCTGTGCCTGAGCTGGATTCACTTTTTTTTCCCAAACTATCTGCTAAGAAAGCAGAACTTTCAGAATGAGTTGTCAGTGTCAGTAGCATAGATGTTGTGAGGGCAGTGACAGTGCACTCACAGTCACTGGGCTGCATGGGGACTTGATACATCCGGTTATCAGGGCCGATGCAACCATTTAGGCGAACTAGGCAGTTGCCTAGGGTGCCAAGATTTGGGGGCGCCAAAAAGCGGTGCCCCCCCCAAATTTTTTAAATGGTTGCAGCGGCCGTGCGAAGTTTGAGGCTGCCGGCGGCAGCAGTGCTGCTTGCCGCGCAGCTTAGGGTGCCCGGGTCCAGCGCGGCAGCCCAGCGCCCCGGGTCAGGGAAGCTGCGCCGCGCCCGGCAACCAGGGCGTCCCCCGGGTCAGGGAGCCACCGCGGCGGTCCGGCCCGGGCGTCCCGGGTCAGGAAGCCGCCGCGGCGTCGGCAGCCCGGGCGCTCCGGTCAGGAAGCCGCCGCGGCGGTCCGGCAGCCGGGCGCTCCCGGGTCAGGAGCGCCGCCGCGACCCAACCCGGGCGCTCCCGGTCAGGGGAGCCGCCGCGTGTGTCCAGCAGCCCGGGGCGCCCCCCCGCCCGGGTCAGGGATCCCGCTCCTTGTGGATCTGCCGCAGGCATGCCTGCGGCAGCTCAGCCGGAGCCGCGAGACCCACGCGGGGGGCGGCGAAATGTCCCGGCGCCTAGGGCGTCAGAAATCCTAGCGCCGGCCCTGCTGGTTATATCTTTCTAAATGTTTCCTTGAGCACCTAAAGGCTGCTGGATGTGCTTTCAGTTGCACTGTGACTTTGTTATCGAGCTGTGTTTCACCTTGTCAAATGCTGCCTCCAGGTCAATTCAAGCTATCAGCAAAGTTCCTTTTTTTAGAAGAAGAGGATGTTCTTGGATAACCCTATTCTACAGTAGTTGATCTTCAGCTCCCTGTGTCCCTTTGTTTGACAGATCTTTGTTTCCTGCATCATTTAAAGTGGCAATCAACATTATATGGTATTTCAATTACCTGCTTATTCCATTGTTTTTGCAAGACATGTTACTTTTTGTACAAATGTCCACTGGAAACTTGTCTAATGATCAGCATCAGCTTCTTCTATTGTCCTCTATACAAGGCATATACTATATAACAATGCTTCCAAAAATGCTCATGGTTACCTTTGTACCCGGTGCCACCATTAACACAACATTAAATTAGTTTTGTTTTAGAATGATGTGCAGGAACCTGTTGTATGATATTACCTGTTTTAAACAGGTGTCAAGAGCTCTGATTTTCTCAGTGATCTCAAATTGATGAAGGAGGAGAGATCAATGTGCAGTGAGTAGAAGTCAGTAGACTAGGACTCCAGAATTTCTGAAGTTTGTTTACCATTCTCCACTGGCCTTTGAGTTGCCCACACATAAAAAGCAAACAAAGAACCGGAAAAAAAATGCAGCTTCATGCTATTCATGTACTTATTTCCTACCTCTTGTGCCTATTTTTATACCCTTAAATAGCATAAATTAGTGCTCCTCAAACTTTATTGGTGACCCTTTTCACACAGCAAACCTCTGAGTGTGACCCCCCACCTTATAAAAATGTTTTAAAATTTATATTTAACTTTATTATAAATGCTGGAGGTGACACGGAGTTTGGGGGTGGAGGCTGACAGCCTGCAACCTCCCATTAATAACCTCACAACCCCCAGTTTGAAAATCCCAGCATAAATCATCCATCTCTGTAATCCAGTCAATATGGGGTAAGAGGATCTGTGCTAAGACATGCCAACGTTCACAGACACATAAAGAAAAGGTAGCAGAAAGCCAGAAGGCAGGAAGAGCATATGTTATAGCTATACTCTGCAATGTAAAATGGGAGAACAAAAATAAGAATTATGACAATATGATCCCATTAATGTCTTATATTCTACTGAAGAGTGTTGGTGACTGCAAGCAAGTGTCTGATCTCTGGGCAATGACAGACCTCACTGAAGCTGTTGGGTGTGTTAGTTACCTTTCATTCTGGCTAAATGGAAGAAGCAATTAAGCTCCTTTATGGAGTAAAACACCTGAAACAAAAGAAGCTAGCCCAAAGTAAGGATCGCATGGAAGGCCCGAGCAAGAATTAACTCAAGCAGAATAGTGTTTCCCTCTCAACCAATTATAAATGCAGAGAATGAGGCATTGATTCTGTGTCTCAAAAGCAAAAAATTCCGCAGGAAATCTCGGAGACAGAGAGAAGAACTAGTAATGAGGCCTTGAGAAAGAGCTTCTTTTGGGGCAGAGTGCTGGCTGGAAAAGTAGGCTTCGAATTGTGAGCGAGGAAACTGCCTCCTACTGTTTGTTCCTACTGTACTCAGGGAAAAGGGACTCTGCTTGTATTCTTTGTAAATAAGGAAGATTACACTGAAGAAATACATGAGTTCATCAACAGTTTCTTCTCCCATTGTAAACAACCTGCAAGACCCCAAATATTGGCTAACTGCTCCTGCCAAAAGGAGCAACCATTAAAATTTGACCACCCATTAATGCCACTGAAGGTGCTGGGAGCTGCAGATGCTTGGTATAGTGCTTCTTGAGAAGGCACAAGACTAAGAATCACCTTGTTTACCCACACACACCTCCAGCAAAGGGAGAATTGCTTGTGATTAACAGGATGTCAGCTCCCTGACACTGACAGATTGTTAGCTACCTTAACAATCTCCTTAGGGCAACACTAGCCATCACTTTGCTTTGCAGGTTAACCCAGTCTCCTCTGAGCCCCTTTGAAGCATTCCCCTGTGATATCCAGCTCCTGTTACTGGCTACTCTCTAAAATACCAGGTTTGCTATTCTAAAGGGGAGAGTGTACACAGCACTTTGTCTGATTCAAGTGAGGATCAGCTCCTCTATCTCATCAAAGCACTAGATATAGTCAGAGTGAAAAACAGCCAAGTTTACTATCAAAGGTTAAGATTTAAGAGAGACTAAGGAAACAGAAGTGTTACATATAAAAGGAAACCATACACATGATTTTTAGATATTTAACTTAATTAACAGGCTAACTTTCTCTCCCAAAGCCTTCTTGCAGAGTTTCCAAGCAAGAATGATTAGGATCCCATTTTCATGAATAACACCACACTGACAGATTACTTCCTCGGGTGCAGGATGAATGGGTATATTCTTGTCTTTTACTTATATCCCCAAAGTTCATGCTCTTTCTTCAGAGACAGGACAATTCCTGTGGATTCAGTCTTCAGTATCTTGCCTACCTGTTGACTTCCCATCCCCCTGCTGACTTCTTATATAAATAGAGCTTCTATTGTGTAGGCTGCAATGCTTGATATACATATGAACTGTGACAGATAGGTGAATATACATCCTTTTGTTATGAATATCCACATAACATGTATGTACTACTCTCTCTGTGTGTGTATACACAACACAGAGTAGTAAATACATTTTATGTGGATATTCATAACCTGTTTGCAACTGCCTTTCATTTAAGACCTGGTACGATATTCTTTATGGATAAATACTATGAAAGTGGTATGCTAGGCGTAGTGAATTTGTCAAACCTGCTAGGATTTGCTGTTACAGAACAGGGAACACTTTGCCAGCCAGCCCTAATGGACCTCCTTCACACTTGGCGCCTTTGAAAAACCAAAATGCTTAAATTTGCATTTGAGAGCCTAACCCAGGTTTTTAATTCCAGCTATAAATTTCTGGTGCAGAGACATTGGGCCAAGGTCTGTTCTTATTTATGGTAATGCAAGTCTAAAGTAACTTTACTGAAATCTGATTGGGGTTACTTGGATTTTCAATTATATGAATGGGAGAACTATTTGCTCTTTAGTTCATGGCACGATTAACTCCAGTGTCTAATTATCCAAAATATTAAAGACAGCATAGTGAAGGTGAAGTCACCATTAACTGTCTTTGCAACTACACTGCAGACACCTAGGAAACTGAATTAAAAGTCTTTACCTTTTATTTCCAATAGCATTGTTGAGTCTCTCTACCCTGGAGGAGTAGGAAAGGGAGCACAAGGTAGCCCAGAACTGTTAGTTTGTTTTCTCTTCTCCTTGAGGGGACCATGGGAAAAGACAACAAGTGACAAGTGGACAAAAAAGATCAGTCCTTGTCCTTCACCAGTGTCTGATACTGAAGTTGTTGCAGGGTGGCTGAAAAATCAAACAGGTTACTCACCCCTGCATTGCTGAAAATTACACTGTTGCATGCAGGAAGAATTCGACCCAAAGGGGAGGCACAGCAGCCTGCACAACCAAATTTAGGTACACCGATATAACAATGTCTGAAAACTACTTGGAAAGGCATTGAACAGAGAAACAAGAGGAAACAAAGGACACTGGGGGAGCAAGAGAAAGACTACCTCCCTACTTAGCAGCAGTTGTACCAGGAAGAAGCCAGGGTCAGACAAGACCAAGCAGAGCAGAGAGAACAAGCTGCAGAACTTCCAACAAGGTGGTAAAAAATAATCTTTCCTACTCTCCTCCACACAGGCTATAGTTAATCAGTCAGGTATCTGGCCCCCAGTCTCTCTCAGCACAACAGACACCCTCTGTCTCCCAGGGCAGCGTGGCTTCTGAAGATTGTTCCACCTTTTTCTCTCCTTATTATTCCTTTAATCTCAAGGGCCGTCTCTCCAGACTTGACATTTCTGATAAGTTTTATAGGGTGAAGACAAGTGTAGCTACTGCCTATAGACCATATTTCAGACCATCTTGCATAGGTTCAGTGTGGGGCTATTATACATCCCAGCCTCCTAAAATTTAAAATGCTAAGTGTTTCTTTGAGGCCCAGTAACACTTCTGCATCTTTGACTCCTAATACATATGCAGGAAATTGATAAAAGGATAGCACTTGGTAATAAAGATAAACTTTTTATTTAAACAATATATTTTAGAAATATCAATACTAGCAGCCTAGTCTGCGTGAAAAAAAGATATCCCTATAACAATATCAACGTGACAGGTGATAAAATAATCCATAAAGTAAACAATTCCTATTTCAAGCAGGGGTTTAAGAAGTGTGTGGAGGGGAAAATTGATCCTTACCAAATCCCTTTCCGATTAGCATTGGATGTGTCATGGGGCGCACCACTGATCACCAGACTGGCGCCTCCTCCTGGTCGCTTTGGGGATTAGCTCAAGGCTGATGCACCCATCTGCCGCCTGCACACCATCACTCTATCTCTGCATCCACTTGCAGCCCATCTCACAGCTTCAGGAACCACACAACCCTCTTTACAAATCAACAGTTTGGCTGTGTCACGTCTGTGTTCCCTCATTCCAGGGGTTAGCGTCTCAGTCCAATAATCATGCTATTTCCCTAGTGTCAAGTGGACTAGGGTGGACGTGGCCTGCCCACTACTCCAGGTCCTAGCCCAGGGATCCTATATATAGCAGCCTCTTACTACAACTCTTTAGCATCTCATCATGCTGCTGTGTCTCCCTGAGCACAACCTGAGCACCTTCTTCACCCTTGCCTCAGGGCACATAGCTACCCAGTCCCTGCAACAAGTGCCTCTCTTTCTCCCTCAATGCCTGTCAGCAGTTGCTCTGTCCAAGGGGGGGAAGGGAGGTTCAGAGTTCTCAGCCTGCTAGAGAGACAATCTATACTCCTTGAGATCACAGCAGTAACTGATCTCAGCTCTGCCCTGCAACTCCTTTTATGTGAGTCTTCTGTGTCCTGATTGGCTGCTTCTTGCAGCCTCTTTCCTATTGGCTCTGCCTCACGCAGCCCCTCTGGGCAGCTCGGAGGACTCACATCCACTGTTCCCTGCTCAGATTAACCTTTTCTGCACCATATGGGGAAAACACCCTATCACAGGATGCAATAAGTCCTGCTAAGGAAAATAAAGTCTCACCAATTGGGGAATGACAACAGTGTGTGTATCTCTTTAGAGCCCATCCATAACAAACAATGCTAACAGTGATGGTCACTTCTAGGATGATCAAATACATTCCTAGATGTGAAGAGGTTCACAACAGTGTATGCACAGGCAACTAATGTGGAGCAAAAATAGGCCAGGCCCATGTTAGTATACACAGCTAAACAATCCCAATTCATCATGTATACCACCATGCAGCCTTTTTGGGTCTTCTCACAGCTCTTAATATATAACATGTTATGAAACTTTCAAACCATTATAAACTGCACATTTAAAAAGGAGACTAAATGTTGCAAAAATCTACTTTGAGAGTATCCTTTTAAGTGTACTGTAGTATACTAAGAAATACCTTTTTTTTAAAAAGTGTCAAGTGAAATATGTAATAAAACTAATGCTTGTAGTGCTTTTCATCTTTTGATCTTAAAGTGTTTTACAAAAAAGGATCAGTACCATTACTCCATTTTACAGATGGGGAAACTGAGGCACAGGGAAGGATGTGAGTTGCCACAGAAAACCATTGGTAGACCTAAAATTTAACCCAGCCTCCTCACTCCCAGGCCATTGCTATGCATATGCTTTTTGTTCCAAATTTCTAACAGCTCTGTTGACCTGATCTGGTAGTCATGTTGCACCTGAAATTCACATTAAGTCACAGTCCTCTTATGTTAAGAACTGAGGCCCAGATTTTCCATCTGGTGTATCTGCACAAATTGGGGCAATTGTTGTTGCCATATGAAGGCCTTAAAACTAAGCATTTATCATGTCTGTGCTAAAGAAGTGACATAAAGCTGTGCAAAAAGTAATGCTAAAAAAGAGATCATATAGAATTATTAGTAAGTAAGAACTAAAGTGCTTAAGTGGAAATATGTTTAACAGCATGACCTTTTGTTATAGCTATATAAGGTTGTTTTAAATCGCATATATACTTGCTAGATAAAATATGATTGACTAAGCAACATGAATAACAAGTTACAAACCGTAATAGAAACAAGAAGAAAGTGATATGTAGATTTAAAAACACTGTAAAAATGGGAGAACAAAACAAAAAGTTAAATATGATGGAATATAACATTTAAGAATAATTCGCTGAAAACTTGTCCTGAACCCGTGTTTAAGTTGTTAAAAGTTTTCATGCTTCTTTATGGCTGGAAATTTGGGGCATGGTGCAATTTGTAAGATGTCAACAATAAGTTAACATTTGTTAATAGTTGGATGGCAGCAGCTATGCAGCTAAACCACAACAATTGTAATATGTGCTAAACAAGGGAGAAAGAGTATATATAGACCCTTAGGGTCATAGCCCACTTCAGATCAGTGTGAGATGTCAGCCTTGGTGCCCCAGAGTTGGTAACTTAGTCTTTTTCTGTTTGATCTCAGATGTTTAGTCTGGTTGAAAAAGCAAACTTGAGCTTGGCCAGTTGGTGTCTCGATTAAATAATGAAAAGAACCCATTAGTTACATGGTGCAAGTGTGTGTATTGAGCAACATGTACATGTAATTTTGGGTGGAATAGAGTTCACTTCTTTTCCCATCTCCAGTGCCTTAAAATAGCTGGAGACCCAGAGTTCTCTAAGGATTTTCTGCAAGGATTGCACAGGGTCAACCTCCCCAAATTCAAGTTCCAAAAGGAACCAAATAAATGAATTTAATTAAATAACTTTATAAAATCTTATGATAAAGAAACAATAATCTAACTTTTACAGCAAGGCATGGCTATTTTATAATCCACAGAAATTATCTTCACAGTTATACATAAACATAAATGAAAACAAATTAATATCTGAACAGTTCAGTTCACACAGAAACACAGTGAAGAAACTGAGAGTTCCAAAAGCTTAGGTTTGGTTCACCTAAATCTCAGTTAGAGTCTTTGATCACCAAATCTATATAGTCTTCCTCTGCTGAAATTACTGCTAGCCAGTCAACTAACTCATTAAATTTATACACTTAATTGAGGGATTGGTTAAAGAAAACCCTGTTACAAAAAAAATACAAAACTGAGAATTGCAAAATAGAAGTGAATTTCTCCATTACTGCATTTAAAGAAAAGTTGGTGACTCAGACTAGTTGAGGCAAATTAACTAGAACAGTCTGACTAAAACCAAAACATTCAAAACATACAATTAAAATAGAAGTGATTTTTCCCTCTTAGTTTCCCTTTGCTATAATTAGCTTTTCCATGCTTTCCTGTTAGAGGGTTAACAATATCACTAACTTGTTGCCAGTTCTTCTATATCGTGATGCCAACTTTCCCCAATCTAGTGCTAAAAATTTCCCAAGTCTGGTAAAAAATTGCCAGATAAAGTTTTTTATATCCTGGGAAATTTCCCAAAACCTGGGAATTTGTGAGTAATATGTTTCAAGTTGGGAAATTGGGAATTTTCATTTAAAATATTTTACTCAAAAAATCCCAGATTTTGGGAAATTTCCCAGGATATATAAGCACTGTGTGCTGCAAAATGCTTCTGAATTAGGGACAACAGCCTGCTTTCTGCTCCTGGGCTCAGTTTCTCTCAACTCACACAGGACAGCTGGCCTTCAGCAAAGTAGCTTCCCTGATTGCTCACCCTCAGGGAGTCTGACTTCAGCACCAGGGAACCTAGTAGCATACCCCAAACTACCATATCCAATTCCAGAAGCTGCTGGATGTGGAGTGCTTAATCTGCCTAACAACAATGACCCAGACAACTCACTTCTACCTCCCACCAATGAGTCTCTTAAAGAAGTATCTCCCTATTAGGCACACGGGTTACATACACCTAAATCAGATACACCCAAAATTTGGGCTTATATACTATAAATAAAATATTTATATTGGTTTAGAGTGGAACCACTTTCCTTGCCTCTATTACTGGGAATTTGAGTAAACAGAAATCTGACTTGAAAGAGTTCACCAGTGGATAACTATAACACTTTTTTAATAGAGCTGTTATCTATGGAAAAATTGGTTTTTGACAATTTTTTTTCTTTTGCAAAATATCTGCTTTCTACAGAAATTTCAAGAGTTTGTTAGAAAAAAATGAACATGTAATGGCCTCCAAAATTTGATTTGAAAATATTGCAACAGCGCCTCTGGGGTTTTGTCATTTGTGTACCTCATCCCCACAGTTACCCTATATAGGCAAGGTTCCCTGGCCGGATTCTGTCTCCCATTGTACACTGCAACTGCAGTGGCTCGGTAAGAGAGGAGACGATGATTCATCTAGTCCAGCCAAGGAACGTTGTTCATAGAGGAGTATGAGGAGATGAGGCACCTGAACTACAACTTCTTTGAGCAACCATGCCAGCATTTCCAAATTCAAAATTTTGAACTTCAGCCAAAAAGCCAAGTTTTTCCAATGGAACCCTCTCCCCGAAAAAAAATAACCAAACCCACAACTTTTTCCAACCAGTTCTACTTATTAACAAGACTGCTTGAGGTTTATGGCAGCCTCTCCAGTTAGGCAAATATTACCCAGGACGCGTTCCTATCTTAAACAAGTATGTATTTGGAATTGTGACATCAGATATGATCAGACAACAAGATATGTTGGAAACAAATTACATCTATGCAAATGTTAAAGTATGATAGGTTATCCATTCAGATATATCTGAAGAAATGTGCATTGTGCAGTCTCTGTGTACCTCCACTTTGCCAGAAAACTTGTGAGACTAAACTTCATAATTGTTTGAATTCATCTGTCAATGTTTATTTAAACTTTGTATTACCATAAAACACCATACATTTCATTTAATTCAGGTTAATTAAGGCTTAATAGACTTTAATCAAGTTGTATTTAAACATTTAAACAGAAAAATATTATTTGACTGAACTCATTTAAAAATCATTTGATATTTGGAAAGTATTCAATGTCTTTTAAAACAGTGAAAATAACATTTTATTGAAGAAATTTTGGAGGCCTATAAACAAACCGAAGTAGCAAGGTCAACACATTGAGTTCTTGTATTTAATTATAGATAAATAAATAAATAACTTTTTCAGTTTCATATCTAGTGTCACAACTGATCTATGATTTACGCCTCCTGATAAACCTTGAAATGTACAAAAACATGCAACAGGAAGCTACATTTGGATGGCTAATGTTTTCAATAGATTTCCTTACAATGCATTATGGAAAAAGAGGTTGAGGATGGATCTCATTGTGTACGGATCTTAAAACAATAATTATTCACTACACTAAAATACCAATATCTGAGCTGAAAATAGTATATTCAGCATTACAGCACTTTACTATAGCTTCTCATATTTTTTCCAGTGTTGGAATTACGTAAGTGAGCATTCACATTTATAGTGTCTCTCTGCTCTGTATAGCTTGATTACCCATTGTACAATACATTAAAATGTACATCATTAAATGGAAATGAAGTGTTGAATCATACTTAGCCTGACAGTTAATATACCAGGAAAATGAAGGCTCTCACTATCACGCAGAAAAAAGTTCATTATATCCAGTATTTATTCAGAGATGTGTGTGTACTGATTATGCTCCTTTGATGAAGGCAACTGGGCATGACATATCACTCTGATGATGAATTTTAAAAAGGCATTTTGTATTCTCTCCCTCATTCACATGCTCACACACAGCGCTTAACACAGGTCAGAATCCTGAAGTCTTTTCTCAGACAGAACTCCCTTTCGTGACCATGAGTTTTTCCCAAATAAGGAAAGGAAGATTTGGCTCATACTCATTATTAATTAAGCAATGGCAGTTCAGCACTGTAGAATGCAAAACATAAAGACGACTTCTTCTCCCACAGCCCTGCAAGATGAGCCCAGCTTATAACAGGCATAAGTGTATAAACTCCAGTGACTGATTCACTGCTGGGATAAACATGCCAGGTTTCCCTCGCTTCTTCACATATAAAACACTCTTTTCATTGGTAGATTGGCACTAATAGGCTCGGTGGAATAAGCACATTTGAGAGAAGAGGTCTTCTTGAAGAGTATGGGATCACGTGACAGGCTAGGAAGTGGATACAGTTCCAGGGACCTGGTAAACTAAATGGATGGGTCAGCTCCCTAGAACAACACTTCCATGGCAGCAGTTGGAGCAGGAGTGAGGACCAGCTGCCCTCTCAATTGCTTCCCCTTCTCCCCAGACATGGGCAATAGTGGGCTCTTATCATACAGGAGACCAGGCCATAGCAGACTCCCCTTTCCCCATCCTTAGGGGAAAGTCTAGGGGATAAAGAGCTGGAATTCCTGGCAATGCCCCAGGAACAGACACTATTCAGGAACTGCAAGTGGCAGCAGGGCAGATGAAAGATTCAGTGAGGATCTCCTGCTCCCTCCAGACCCAGAAATTAGCAAGAGATCAGTCTCTATGACACAATCCTATCAGAACACCAAACCAGAGAGTTGGCTGGCCACATGGCCTGGTGAGAAAACAGCATGACCTCCCTGGAGTGTGTCCAGACCTGTGGCAGCAGAGATTCCTCCAGCAGAATCTGATCGGAGCAGCAGAAGCAGAGCTAGAGGACCTGCACACCAAACACCTGCACATTTTAGCCACTAAAGTAATTTAAATAAATCGTAGGTCTGAAGCTGAGAGTGGGAGAAGGAACTTAATAGTGTGATTGTGCAGTAGGCTTTATCAAAGTGGAGGGAATGATGATTAAATGAGTGCAGGAGAAGATGCATACAGAGACCTGATGGTGATGGTGAGAAATATGAACTTCAAGGAGAGAACATTAGCAGGAGAAGATTCAGGTGATATTATAAATTTGCAAAATCTTTCCACAAATATGTGAACCAGGACCAAAATTCAACTCTTTCTATTCAGAAGAGATTTGTGTGGAGAATTATGTAGGGAAGATGGAATTCACCTAGTCAGCCCTTCAGCAGCTCTTGTACCATACTGTGGGTTGGAAGGGTAGCCCCCCCTCTTAACCTTGCACATGTTTCCTGTTCCAAACATTTTCTTTTGTGAAAACTTACAATGAACCAGTGTAGAACCCCACTTCCCTAGTGTACAACAGGCACAGGGAACCCCTATGCATCTCCTCCACCTACTCTTCACTGCAGGGCTTAGGTGGTTGGAGGACCTTGCACTGACTTTCTGTACTTACGTAACAGAGCTGGTGGCTCAGTATCCACATGACCCAGAAAAACTTGGATCCCTAGGGCTCTAGCAAACAGCTGATGTGCATCTCCATCTCTAAAGTAACATTGGATATTTTCATTGTTTAGGACCAAGTGTGAATTAATATAAATGATTTAAACATAGATAAGTACACTGGAGCACAATTAATATTAATCCAAAATGCATTAGCACATTGCATTGGGGATATTATCTTCTAGTAACAAAGTACTAAAGGTTCTGTGCCTGTGTGAGTTACATACAGATAATATCAAAAATTATTATTTTCTGATATCTTTTAATAATGTGCTAACACTTAAACAGCCCTGGCACTCTTTAAAGGAGAGCAAATGAAAACAATGAGAAAACAATTAAAATAAAGAGACCCAAACTTCCAATATGCTTTAGGTTCATTCTATAAACAGTCTTGATTATTATTTAAGAGCAATTCTTTTACACTGTTTACATTTGTGGAAGTGTGCTATGAAGTTCTGTGGAGAACTGAGAGATACGTGCTAACTCACCAAGTTTGTTGTGCACAGTGAACATCTAAGGATCCTATGTGGTCCTAGTGAACTACTATTGCCCGATGGCTCTGGCATCCACTTGCAGATTATGATCAGACTTAACAGATTTGGATAATTGCTAATGCTATATATGACATTCACTCTGCAGTGCATTTTGCAACTAAAGCGTGTTACTGATATCTCCCAGATTTCGCATTATGAAAGCTTTCCAGTCAATGGATATATTTTATAGACAAGAAAAACTCAGATTAGGAATGAGTACTTTTGTTGCAGCCCAGAGATTTCCCTATTTCGGCTAATGTTTGTTTTCATTATTAAGGCAAAGTTACTATTCACATTGAACAACCTGCCACTTATCACCACGTGGACACAAACAGAATTCCTAATTAGAAGCACTCATTCAAGACTGCCCCAAAATAAATGTTTTTTTTTCTTTTTAAAAGGTAAGGGAAAAAATGCTCTATTACAGTCCAAATTAATATACTATGTACAAGGCTTTTCCTTCGTCTTAAATAGATTGTCAGCAAAGGGACTCATTTAACTTTTTCTCATCTTTTCACTTCCTTTTACGCAATATTAAAATGAATTTGTTTGAAGTCCTGAAGTGATTTAGAAACATCTAACATATTTGAATCTGAACGTCTAAATATTATTTAAAATTGTTTCTGCAGAAGCATGGGGACTAGCTAAGGGCAGAATGTTGCTCAAGAAGGCTGGGTAATTGTGTCACAGATTGTAACTGTACCCAGAATCCATTAGCCTATATAGCTTTTGCACGCTAAAGGATGTGGACAGTGATGCCATGAAATGGATGTTGTTAGAGCTGAAAGGCCAGATCCTCAGCTGACATACATCAAAGTAGCTCTATTAAAATCAATGGAGCTAAGCCGACCCATAGCAGCTAAGGATGTGGCCCAAAGTATTCCACCAGCAGTAGTTCTAAAATGCGGTTGCTGGAAACAATGGAAAAGCAATTATAAAGTTTAATATTTTATATAGACATGAAGATAGTAATGTTGGAATCTGGAAGAAACCTGCAAGCTATTAAAAGATAAAATAAATCACACTGAAAACATGGAGTATATGAATAAGCTTGAAATGACAGAATAGAGGTGAAGAAATGAAGATTAGAATCAATATGGACAGTATTCTACTGTTATACATTACACAGCCGGATTACACTGACAGAGACTTTTGCAGATTGAATAAACCTCCCACTTCAGTTGCCTAAACTGTGAATTAGAGTAACTTCTCTGTTGCTGGTATTTGAAAAGTGAATGTAGATCCTTAAGGCTTCTATTAGCGCTCAGACATATACTGTATACTTAAAGCCAGATTTTGTAACCGTTGACTAATACCTTACACTGTGGGTAATCCCATTTTCCTCAGTGGAGTAAGGCACTAAATAAGAGAACATTAACAATTATTTGTGTGCAAATATTTCTAAACTCAAGCTAGCTAAACCTAGACAAACTGCATTTTTAGTGCTTACCCCAAAGATATATTTTAAAATAATCAGCTAATACTTTGAATTACTGTCTAAATTGCTGAGCAAATTTGAAAGTGGAATGATGAGAAAGGAGCACAGTAGCCACCACTCACAGTTGAAATCACATCTAACAGATGTCCTTGAAATTGCAAATGGCGGGCGGGGGGAATGGAGGTGAGGGTGTATGGGAGAAAAGCCTTATGCAAAGACAGGTCAGGGAGAATCATTTATCTCCAGTGAACCTGTCTGTCAAGTGAATTGAGACTCAATGGACTTTTCTCACTTTGTCTTCCAAATTTTTTACATCTTTTTTTTAATTACTCAAAGGAAGAAGTCAGGGAAGATGTCCATCTCATTGTAAATACTTTGGAGACCTGCACTTTAAGCAGAGAGAATTAAGTCATTAACTAGAGAGCTATCCATAAGCCACTATTGCAGTCACTTTTTAGAAGCTGCATTCACCAACCTGGTTTGTCAGTTTTGTATCTCTGCTCCTTCAATATCAAAGGAATTGAACCACTCTTAGCTTAGTAGCCTCTCTAGAGAAATATGTCATATACATTTAACTAGTATTAAAGTTAGACACTTGCCTGCTGCTAATTTTTCTTTTTTTAATTCACTGAGGGTGTATTTTTAATTTTACCATTAAAAGACTTGTTCCCCCCTCCACTTTTCCTTATGTTTCAAATCATTTGGTGCTTTGAACATTTACCAGCCATTCAAACTTCAATCTACATTCTGCTTAAATGAACATATCTTATTCTGAAGAGTGATCTTCATAATTAATTAACTAAATGGAAACCATGTGCACACATCTAAGGGTAGAACCTTGCCCAAAATAACAGCTCAACAAATGGATAGATGAAAAGTGTTACATACATTAATGACATATCACCGTGGTCACAGGATCTGATCTAAAGCCAAATAAAGTCAAAGAAAGACTCCTATTGACTCCAGTGGGCTTTGGATCAAGGCAGTAAAATGCATTGTATGGGCATGACTATCTTTTGCAATGCACATCTTCTCAAAGAAACGAGGGGTTACTCATATTTGTTATATTCTGTTAATATGTAGGGTACATATAAATCTAAGTAATAATTCTAAAGAATGTTTTCATGCCCAAAAAAGGGGCATATTTTTTCCCCTGACGCTGTGTTTATACATGTTCCAAAATTAGTAACATGTTAAAAACTGGTTTGTACCCCCCTTATTAAAGTAGAAATATCTTCTAATTTAATGTTTATTGCATTATTCACACTTTCTGAATCATTTTAAATTAGTTTAGGACCTTCACAATTCTTGATTATTGTCTTTTTATTCATAATAGTTGATTTCCTTTAATGGGCTGCATCACTAAACTGCATTGGAGGTCCAGCAAGAAAAGTTAAAAATGGGAACTGTTTAAAACCTAGGTTTTTGTTTTGTTTTTTTCTTTTGTGGCCAGCTTCTCAGTTATTAAAACTCCTTAGCTTCATACATTTTCTAGTTTAGGACCAGATGAAAAAGTACAAAAAAGGATCATTATAGTCAGTAAATGCTGGCAGCAGGACTGTAATCACACATTGTACCCTGCCAAAGAACAATTTCCCCTCTTCACATCAGCCCAGAGTAAGAGGAAAAGTAGATAGAGTGTAGTTCATAATTAAAAGATAAAATCTTAAATTAACATTATCTGACAAACATACAGAAACCAGTAATCATTCTTAATCTATTGCACATCCAGTAGATACTGGATCTGACTCACTCCTTTGGCTATGAGGGGTTGATAACTACAACTATGCCTGAGGGGGAATTTATCCGTAGGGGAAAACAAATATGGAACAGCTGCTACACTCTTCTGGGATTTCAGCTATGTAGGATCAGCTTTAAAACTCTGGCCAAAACTCCATGGAAGCCAGGATGCCTGAGAAATGTACAGATGAGCACATATGCTAGGCGCTCTGGCCCTAGTCTTCCTTACCACTTTGAACCATATCCAGAGTCCATTGAAATCTATGGGACTCTACCGACTTGAACAAGCTGTGGATCAAGACCTTTGTGGGTTGCATTAGCCAGCTTCAAATGTCTCAAAATACAGACATTTCTCCCACAGCATTTTTTTTTTGAAAATGGCTTTTTGAAAATTATTCTGAGCTACTGCCTCAAACAAGCCCCTCCATAGGACAACTGGTAATCAAGGTTATAAACCAAGGAGAGCTGACACAGGCAGCTGAGGGAGAGGATTTAGCACGTTTCCTCTCTGGTATAATGCTTTTGGGCCATGTTGTCAGACACAGGCATTGGCCTATTGTTGGGGGGTGGCGCACAGCTGCATTATCACAGGTGGATTGTGCCTCCACCAGCATCCTGGTATGCAGCACAATTATATACAATACACCAATGCTAGTGTAGCCTGTATCTTCTTAATGCAACTGATCTGCTACTCAGACCAGTGCAGAAAGTCTAGTGAGATCATGGTTGTCCAACTTCCTCTCTCATTTCTACTTGGGCATTAGAAAGAAGCATTCTCTGCACTGCTTAGAGTATGGATTATTCTTCCTTTTGGACCTTGGGTTAGGGACCCTGAGCCCTTCATTCAATGTCAGATAATACAACATTCAATAGTGGTGATTGTTTTCTGTAAAGGCAGGTGTGGCCCCAGGAGTGTCTAGTGCCTCAAAACAACTAAAGATGGAAAAAGAAGCATCTCTAAAGCATCTTAAGAGATTGTGTGGAAAACAACTTGTGTAGGTTGTGTGGAAAACTGCATTTTGATTTTAACAGTGGTGAAAGTGAATCTAAGGAAAATACTATGACCCGTCAACTGTGCATGCAGTACTCTCAGGAAGTAGTAAAAATGTTACCAGACAGACAGAATTAAGGGAAGGCTCTAAAATTATGCAAAATAAACCAAATTAGGTTATTGAATATCTGAGCCTGAAAGAAGAAATAGCTGAAGGCTCACATAACACAGAAACAAATATGTTGCCAGAGATGAAACAACAAATTAAGTGAGAGAAGGAGAAAATGGAGGTCTAAGAAAATGGGTCATTCAAATAGTGTTAGGTTGTTGGAGCTACCTGAGGGCCCAAAAACAGGTAAATGGAAGCTTTTATTAAATATGTTTTACCTATTAATTTGGACCCAACATCTTTCTTGATCCATTTGTCAATGTGCATGCAAAGCACTAATACAGAAAGCAAGCCCAGGTAGTAGCCAGGTCCAATTATCCTAATATACTAATTACAGAGATAGGGATCAGATTCTCAAAGCTGCAAAACAGATAGGGAATATTGAATAGACAGCATTTGTTTTGTCTTTCTATCTTGATTGATCTTGGAAGCAAAGAAGAAAAGAAAAATATCCCAGAAGTAAATCAAAAGCGAAGAGAAAGGACAAGAGAACAGGCTCTGTATTGCCCAGCCATACTCCCAGTACATTACTGATGACAAGTAGCATTCCTTCAGTAGCCTTGAGTAATTTTTTTTAAGTGCAGATCCTTAAGCAGTCTATAAAGAAATATGCTTTCAAACAAGCTAGAAAGCATTTGAGATTATTGAGTATTTGGAGAAAAACTCATCTAGGGGAAATGATTTTCAATTTTTATTCTTCAGGAAACAAATTATTTTCAAGACTGTTTATAGATGGGTTTCCCTAGATATTTTAAGGATTATTACCTCAAATAATATCTGATCATTTTCCTGTGACTCTCTTTACACAATCTGTTAAGGTTCCAGAGCAAGATCACCTACCATTGGAATGCTTACATTGATGTCATCTCAGCAAGAGGGGTCAAAATGGTCAAGTCTCTAAGGATCCCCCCAGCACCCATGAAGACTTCAAACCTGGGAGACAGGGAAACTCAGGCTATCTTTGCAATCTCCCCCCACCCCCAACATTTCTGGCCCCTTGTAACTCCATTCTTTTGGCCAGCTGTTTAACTGTAGCCACACCATGAGGATTGTGCCTTCCCTTTGATCAGAATGTAGCATAAGGGTTGCAAGGAGTCAATAAAGATTTAGTTAAAAGGACCGTTCATCTATAAGAGAAAGAAAAAGAGTAGACTGGGAAATGAATTAACTGAATTGGAAGAAGAGAAGATAGATTTTAAGACATCATTTAAGTGAAAATAGTAGAAAAATATATATTGGGTTGTACAGAGAAAAGACATGAATCACAGAGTAAAAACAGTGACAATATTGGTCCAGTCAACACAAGAGACAGAGAAATCTCATTTAAATTCTAGATGATGATAATACAGTAGTAGATCCATAAGAGATTAGTAAGGAGGTGGAAGGAAAGATCAGCATTTATAGACAATTACAAAAGTGAGACCGATACTGAAAGTGCTATTGAAAGGTCCAATTTTAACAAAACAAATACATGACGTTCTGATAGATATTATTTTTCATTAAGTTGAATTATACAAGTGATTACCTAATTAACAGGAAGCAAAAATCACCAGGTTCTGATGGATACCCAGCTGAATTTTTCAAAATATTTAGACAAATTCACCTTTTATTATTTGCAATGCAATGAGACTTATTTTGTAAAGAGTAGCAAAAATATAAAGATTAAAAGATTTAAATAAATGTTAAAAGATATAAATATTTAAAGAGTAGCAAAAATACAAATACCAAAATATTAAAAAAACATCCAGAAGATCCTGAATCCTCTTACCCAATTTAATCACTGATAGACAGACAGTCTTTGGCTAAAAGGCTAGCATATATGTTTTACAAATAGTCAATTTATTTTTTTTAATTTGGGAAGATTAGTACCAGTACATTTAGAGAGATGATTTCACTAGTTTTAGTGTGGCACAAAATGTAGGTTTTGTCTGTGCTGTTATCTCACTTGATGCACAAAAGGCACCTGACCATGTTGAGTGGGGCTAACTTCTGACTGTGTTATCTATAAGGAAAGAATATAAGGGGCGTTCTTTGTCTTCCAGCGGTTTGCTGAGCCATTTCTTAGCCATTGGTACATTTCTTAGGGGATGGGTGAGGAAGGAGAAAGAAAGAGACATGATTCCATATATCATTTTTTTGTTAATGACATCTTAATTTTGGCAGTTAAGCCTATAGTGACATATCTAACCTTATTAGAAGGACTTAATTATTAGTATTTATGTTCAGTTTAAACTGTTCCTGTAAAATGGATTGCAGATAAGTTTAAGTATTTAGGAGAACATGTTGCTCTAACAGAGAAGATTTAGTAGCAAATTAATTAAGTATTATAATCCAGCAATTTAAAGCAAATACAGAGAGGTGGGTATGTCTTCTACTCAGAATTATATAAAGGCCTAGTTTTCTAAAATGATGGTCGTCACCTCTTACATGGAGAACAGCACCAGTCTTGTGTAGCACTTAAACTCTGTATTAAGGCTAAACTCTGTGTGTGTGTGTGTGTGTGTGTGAGAGAGAGAGAGAGAGAGAGGTGTCATGGCTATAGGAGCTGCTAAGGAGGCTTTCAGATCCCATGCCTGGCATAATAAGTATCTCTACACTGAACCTACATGAGCTGTCATAAGGCTGGCCACAGGTGAGCAAGGATACATTTTTCACAATCCAGTGGTCTCAAGAATCCATGAAAATGGTTTACAGATTGCTTGGGAGAATTTGATTTTTTTTTTAATGTAATTTTGAGTCACATTATTGATTTTTATTTTTAAGTTTGAGTTTTATTTATTTAAATGTTCACAGTTGTGGGAAATTGGAGTGGGGCAGATACCTATTTAGCAACAGTAAACACAGAGATTCAAAAAGTTAAAGCTATTTAACTATTAATATACAAATTGTCAACATCACGTCATAATATACAAAGTAAATATCCTTAAACTGAAATACATTCTCAAGCAATATTATTCTTCCTTTTATGCAAGTAAAATATATAAATATTTACATTTCAATTCTCAAAGATGGAAATGTTTCAATCTGTGTGCTCACACATGTATGGTGAAATTGATATTTACTGATGTTTACTGAAAAAAGACTAATCATTCCAAGCCTACCTCCCTGTAGGTTGCAGTTGATTTGTACCTTGTCCTCGAACATGGTTAGATTTTCCTTTCTCGTTACACACTTCTGAAATGCACACCACTATCCCAACATAAATTATGATTATAAATATATTTGAGGAAGGAATATTCCTTTTTCTGTCCACATTATAAAACAAAACAAGAGTCCAGCTACTCACCTGCACTGACTTCCATTACTCAGATGTTTTCTGAATTCTGTTATGGGAAACCAAAAGATGATCAGAAAAGTATTTTAGAGAGGAGAAAATCCCAAAAGGGATTATAATAATGTCTACTGCATGCCATTTTTGATTGTTAATTATGAGGGATATTTTCTAAAGTCAATGAAAAGCTAGAATGCAAAGTTAAATACTTATTGTTCAGGGGAAAATATGGGATTTCTGTAGTTAGTTAAATGTATTCCAAAGAACTAAACATACAACAAAAATTTAATTTCCATCTACATCCAACAAATTTGAGGGTGGTGATAGAGTGTCAGAGAACTGGTTCTGGTTACTCAGTTCCTTGGATCAGCAGCTCTACAAACTGAAGAGTGTATGGAGGTCAGTCACACGCACTTTCTTGTTCTTTCTTTAATGGGTTAGGAAACCAGCAGTTGCAGGGTCTGGAGAAGGCACACTTGTGCCAAGAGTTCCTCATTGACATTTGCAGCTAGTTTCCAGGTCCCTTATTATCAGGGGACGCAAAGGAGCAGGGTCCAGTTAAAGAATCTTACCCTATCTATTGCCCCTAATACTAATATGTCAGGTGTAGTACACACCACACTTATACTCAGCATGTGGACAGTTATGTTAACTCAATGCATTATGCTCTTCCCACAGTGTTGTTCACTTCTGTTCCTTCATTGCAATTTATATATCCCACAACAACCTGTATAGTATAATTCAGCATGTAGCATAGGCAGATATGGAACTTGTCAGAAAAAAGACATATGCCTGTTCTTCCTTGGTACAAGTTGGAAAGTACCTTCTCAGGCAACTGGTAATGTAGTATTCCAAAACAGAGGTAAGGAGAGGTACAACATTGTATCAGAAAAAAAAAAAAAAAACAAGATAAGAAGTTGATTGGTAAATTATAGTGTTGAATGACATGCACAGTTCATTTTCTTGTAAATAGCTATAATATAAATATAGGTAATGTGGGGTACATACTTCCCAGCACACCTTTGGTATAAGTTGAACTGTATGTTGGGAGAAATAGCTTCCTGGAGGAAGTGGTATGTACACCTCCTTTTCGTATCTTAGTACTATGTCTTTAGATAACTTGGCTAAAGTTTGTTATCTGGTCCCTTGAAAGTTAATATCACACCACAAATGTAGTCAAAGCAATTGGCTATAGTTTTTAGCAATATTGTATTTCAGAGCAGCCTAAACATAAGAAAGCATCTGTCTTGCCAGCTTACAGTTTTATCATAAGAATTAAAATATTAGAGTTTTTTTTTCTCATTCTCCAGCTCTTGGAGTCATGTGATTATATAATTATCTCAGGGGTTTTATGTATGTTCCTAGACCTCATAATTGTGAAAAGGGGATAGAAAATGTGAATTCTAATAGCATAAACATGAGAGGCAAAAACAAACAAACAAAAAACACCAAATGGATCATTTTTTACATCTCATGGTTTATGTTAATCTCATGTTTGGTTGTTATGATATGACTCATTTTTGCATGCAGGGGTTGGCTATGCTGGAGATTTTATGCATGTGGCTTGGATATGTAGATTTCTAAATTTGCTCAGAAATTATTGAACATATGTAAGACTTGCTGGAAGTGCTTCGTTTCTTTAATCCGGATATTTGTCCTTTAAATACTTTAGTTATATTATCAACTAGACATGAAAGAAATATAAGCTTGTAGTACTGACAAAGTTAGGAACGTTCCTAGTGACACATCAGATAAAGTAATATATGCTGTGAATTTCCAAATGGATTAAGGGTATATAACCTTATATACGCTATTAGAACATATCAATTCAGAGGACAAGTAAAGTAACTAAGGATCACTTTATTTACAATATAAGTTATATTTATTTCCACAAGTTTCTGAACTGATCATCTTGCTAAAACACATGGTATTTGCATGTACAATCTACATATCAAGACCATCTTAAAGTAAATCAAGTATACAAAGGCAGCGTTTCAAGATTGCAAATGCTTATGCATGTGTAGTACTTTTCACATAAATAGTTCCAGCAACTTCAGTTGGACTACTCCCATGAGTAAAGTCACATCTGTTTGTAGAATCAGGTCCTGGTATGCATGCACATATTTACTCCTGCATATATACATACTCCTGCATATAATTTAATTGACTAAGGGTATGTCTTCCGTACAGCCAGGCATGTGAATGACAGCTCATTTAGGTCTACCCACACTAGCTACATTCTGGCTAAAATGCTAGAAATAGAAGTGAGGACACTACAGCACGGACCACACAAGCCTCCCTGTTGACCTTCCCCCATCGCCTCCCCGGATATGTACTTGGTTGTGCTGAAGTTTGCATAGTGGTCTCTTTCCTTCTATTTTTAGCAAGCTAGCTAGAGTACAGCTAGCATGTGTACACCTACACGAGCTGCCATTCACACCACCAGCTGCAGTTTAAGCATGAGAGTAGTCGTATATAGGATTGTGTGCTTGAGGTAGAGTTTGCAAACTGCTACATCACCCCAGTGGTCTCATCTGACCTTACTGGTTTCAAACTCCTTGAATGAAATATAAATAGTTCTATAAAAACAATAGTGAACCTTGAAGTTATTTTAACAAGGAGGTCATTCATACACAAAGGACACGTGTGTGTGTGTGGGGGGGGGGGGGGTTAAAGCAATCTTTCACTTAAGACACAGAGGCACTGTTGTACATAGAGAAGATGCCTATCAAAATACAGCATATCAATTCTTAGTAAAATAATTTAGAAAAACAGAAAAAAAAGTTGCATTTGAAGATTAAATTTGTTGTTTGTCTCTATTTATAGAATTAGTTTTGCTGAAGGATTACTGTACAGCATACACCTTAGGGAAATAAAGTAGTGCATTTTTCATTGTCTTCTAATCTATTTTATGCACCACTGGAGTCAGCACCAAATTTGAGGCAGAGAAATTATACATTGATAGTACACACTGAGTAGGAAGTTTAATAGAACGTTTGATGGAAAAGCTGGGGGGTATATGGTAAGTTGCTGAAACATATTTAGAGGCCCTTTTTCCTGAATACTGGGCCAGGTGTGCAAAATACATATGTATCCAGCAGAACAGAGTGAAGTGTTTATATCAAAAGTTACAATCAAAGTAAGAGTATTAGGTTGTTCAGTTTGTATTTGATTTTAATATAAATAAAGAAAATAGAAACAAAGAAAACAAACAAAACTACGTGCCATATAATCATACTTCCCATGTCCCGTAGGGTTCCATTTCATTATTTATTCAGTGATATCTGAGCTGCTGTTATTATTTCCAGTTGTAAGTTTAGGGAAAAATCTTATGGCATTTCAGACACAATATGAGAAATAAGAATGAGAAAATATTCACACACAATGAGAAAATATTAATTGTCTAATTGTGACAATAGTATACAGTAATCTGCAGTAGTTGTGTCATTCAGTATAACATAACATGACCTTGACCCAGCACAGTGCTTAAGCACATACTTAAGTGCTTTGCTAGATGGGGGCCTATTGCCCTCTTCTGGTATAATGCAGAATTGGACATACTTTCTAATACATTTTTTTCATAGCAATATGAATTAGGAATAGTATGTCAACTAACTTTGAATTTCCTGGCTTTTGTCTGTTTTAATAATTAAATCTAGTTTTCTTAGGTTTAAATCAATTCTTTTTTAGGCAGATGACTTGTAGCTAATAGTCTGCTCTCCTAAAAATCAATATTTAAAGGTTTTCTTCTAAAATCTATCTTCCTCTGCAAGAAATGAACTGAATTATGTCACCAGTTGTCATTGAATACACTCTTAATTTTTGAAGAAGGCACTTTCTGTGCTTTTACAGTCCTGGAGCAAATTTTTTCAAAATTCTCCCCATGAAACATTTGTAAAGTATCATATGGCTTCTTTTTAGCCATAAAAATGATCTATGCAGAAAAATTCCCCTAGAAGATGAAAAGTAGGAAGTCAAAATGAATTGAAGCAGTAGAGATAAATAAGGAAAAACTAAGGCAGGGGAGAGGAAAAGAAATGTGGTAATTTTGATGTACTTTAAGAAATACTTAACTTCAAAAGACTTGTTATTAGTATACCTGGCCAAGTGCACCTAGCTAAAGCACGTGATTGTCACCATCATATTAAAAAACTTGACGGTCTTTATAGTGCAGATATGTGCAAATAGGTATTGAGCCATTTCACTCTCTATTTCTAGCGAAAAAATCCAGCCCACTAATAGCACGTTATTGGTTTGCTGCTCAGTGGCCTTTCTTACTGATACCTGAAATGAATTGGTATCCTCAGACTGGCTCTTAATGGGTAAGCATCCACAGCACAAAGGCCACCACCACTCACTGAACTATCTCTCTCTATCTCCTCAGATATCCAGGCTGATACCAAGTCTTCTTGCTTCATCTTTACAACATTTAAAAATCTGACCCCCCCAAAATTAGCTTCCAATGGACCAAAAATCCAGTTGTCGGGAACTAAAAGCCTATTAAGTCTCATGTCGGTTTGGATCCCAATGTACCTCCTAAGGCTTGGGGGGGGGGGTCCCAATCAGCCTAAGGCTCAGAAAGAAGAGGTCTGCACTTTTCCAAAGGTTCATTTGGAGTCTTGATTCTCCAGGTATCAACAAATCCACAGAAAAGGGGGGAAATGTCTCCCTGGTCTCTGTTCCTCAAATCTCCACTATCTCCAAAGGCACCTAGCAAAAGTCCTGTGCTATTCAGGAGCAAGGTCTCCAGGGAGCAAGTACTGGGGAAGACCAGGGTTCATGGGAGATCTGCCTTTCTTTTTGCTCACCTAGCTCTATGCATCCCATCCCACATCTGCCTTCTAATGCTCTCCAGAGGGAAGAATCCAGAGGAGTCCAGAAAACTCCATCAGATTTACATGCACAATGTGAGGATTGTGTGCTCAAGCACAAAGTGCTCTCAGCTTAATACACTGTTAGAAGGTGCTCAGATATTATGGCGCTTAAGGAAGCATAAGGACCTGTATGGAACAGAGTTAAATAAAACTCAGAAACTTCCAGACACAGTTTTAGAGGCAGGTTTTTTTGCAATTAACTTTTATTTCCATAATAGAGTGCTTCACTAATAGCTCATGAAGTATAAAGCTGTTGGTAACTAAATAATTGTACCTGTACCGAGTTCAATTTCCTCCAGACTAAATAAACTGGAGAGATTTTTTAGGTCAGAGATCTGAGGTTCAGAAACATATGCTCAAGTTCCTTTATAGCAGAATAAACTAATAAGCTTTTTTCTACATTTCACTAAAATTATGTTATTAAAATAAAATTATTCTGTGAGAGCTTTCATCTTTCCCTTTCTGTTCCTCATCTTGTATATCACCTCAACAAATTGCTATTGTTAAAACATTTCCAAAAGCATTTGGATGCATTGTTGTTCTGAGCATGTTGGAGAGGTTAGTATTTACTTGACTTATTTTAATACAAGACAGTCTAACAATTTTATTGTCAATAAAACACTCAGTTGTATGCAATAACATCGGAACATCAGCAGGACATGGAAACCAATGTACAATACACTGTCATAATAAAGTGAGAACATTGTTCTGCACAATGCAACCATCTCCTTGATTCATTTTCTCACCACTGTCCTTCTGAGATAGTTTAATTAACTTCAGGGTCTCATTATATTTTCATCTCCGTGAAAGAAGTGCAAGGACCATTATGTGCAGTTCCTGTCGTTCTCATATCCTTCCAGTCAAGTTAGAGTCATATTATAACTGATAAAACTGCGGCATGTTAACACTTCATCTTAAAAGTTTGCTTGCTTCCTATAAATTGATGAAAGGATTGAGAGGTCAAGACTGGCATCTTTTCTGCTGAATCAGGTGAGGTGGAGTATGTGGGTGAGTCACAGGAGTTTGTCACCATGGTCACCCTTAAAATTTTGCATTTGCCTCAAATAAAATATGTTTATCTTTGCGTATGCAGTATTTATTATGTTTGTTCTCTACTAAATATGACAAGCTATTTAAGAGTAATGTTTCAATTCAGTAAGTTGCTTTTTATTCTGGCTTTGAGTATATTTGGATTTGACAATAACTGCTTTTTTTTTTCTGAAGATGAGGATCATGGACCAGATTCTAAGTCTGTGTAAATTCACAGCAGACAAGGATGACTCACAATCGTGAAACAAGATTATCGTCTGTAGATGACATGTGATAAGGAAAGAAATAATTTCCAGAGATAAGTAAATTTACAAATGATCAGTCTACGTAATCTGCAGAGCAGAACAAGACCAAAATATGTTTATAATGTGAATTTGAAAAGAAAGCGTTGAAGATTTGTTAAAACATTTAATCCATCAGCCTAAATTATACCTCTTCTATTCCCCAGTCCTCCCCGTTTCATGTCATTCCATAACCAAGTCTTCTCCTATGAAATGCATGTTTAGGACAAATATTCGGATAAGGAAAACACTCTAGTTACTATAAGCAGTGCTTAATTTGTGTCAAGTCTTGCCAGAGCTGAGCCCCAGTACCTCTAGGATTGGCAACTCATAGCTCCGGCACCTCTAAGCTTGCTGCGTCAATTATGAAAGTAAAAAAAATTGCTTGAGCCCCGGCACTCTTTCATTACAAATTAAGCACTGACTATAAATAAATATAAACGTTTTACTGTATCTATGTAACATACTGTCAAACCAGGTTTTCAACAGGCTGCTAAAATGCTTAGATGACAAAGTGCTAATATGATAAATGGAAAAACCCTATAGTGAAGAGCTGTGTGTAAACTCTTCCAAGATGTTTTGTTTTCCATTCAGCAGGAGAAGCAGTAATATTGATCATTTTGAGAACTCTGTGAAAGCACTACGGAGCTAGGAGCATGTTTTGCTAACTCAGACTGTACATACTTAGGTAAGTCATGATGTTTCTGTACATTATATTTTGCGTGGCTACGAAGTAATGGTAAAGGAGTATGACTTCTCATAACAGCAAGCCTCAAAATTCAACCTTCCCTTGGCCTATCTCAAATAGCCTTCTAAAGGAGAGGAAAATTCCAGTCTCTAAAAATGCAGACTTTAAAGGAATGCAAAGTTAAAGGAGATCAATAATCTATGGGGAAAAAAAGTGAAAAAATGAGAAATACTTAATATTCAGTTGTGCAGGTGATAACTGAACTCTAACAGCTAAAAGAGCAACAGGAAGAAATACATTTTGTTATATGATAGTAGAAAGGAGCATACAAGACAGAGAAACAAATTAAAATACAAAAGAAATTTTAAAAAGATGAATTATGAAAAACAATTAGGGAAGCTAATAAATACACACAGTTTAATCAGCTATTTATTCAAATACTGCGTGCCAATTTTCCGATAGGAAGTTGCAGTCTGGATCAGATCAATGCCTCTTTTAATTTGGAATGCAACCTTTGACTGTGGTCCATACCCAATCAGAAAAGCATCCTTCTTCTCAACAGCTTTCAAGCATGTGCTTAACTTTAAGCTCATGCTTAGCACTAATCATATGCTAGAACAGTTATGAACTTAAGTATGTGCTTAAGTGCTAGCAAGTGTTGGAATCTTGAAGGGAGTTTCCATTTGGTTATTGCTTATTCACACTGAAAAGAGATGTCTGGTTCATTGGATAGTTGAGAGATTTGCCAATCAAAAAAGGATAACGTTAGTAGGAAAATCAGTGTAACACAGAGTCAAGTTGACAGGAGAAAATATTATTAAAAACATCTATTTGAAAAGCTTCCAACAAATAGGTACTTTATACATAAATTACAGCACTTCCTAATCCTTTGATTTCATCATGTTGACCTTTAAATAAATCTTGCTAAGCTAGGACATAATAGCTAGATATTTAATAAGAAAACATAATACCCCCACTTCTATCAAACATTCAATAAAGGAAAATACACAATGCATTTAAAATGTCATTGTCTTTTAAATAAAAAGTAGGTAAGACATGGCCAGACTTCTGGTCTATCTACAAGTTCAGAGAGGAGAAATTTAAATAAAGTCTTTTGCAAGGCACCATACATGCAATTCTCATACTTAACATATTACACACATTGTCTAATTAATGACTAATTGTCACATACTACTCATATTTCCCTATAAACCTTTTACTGTTTCATATGATGCATAAAGATCAAGAGTCTCAAACCTTGATCCATAAAGTTTCAAAGTTTCACCTCAAGGATAGTTTATTTTTATATACAATATAAACTCCAAACAGATTATGCTGTGTATCATGAAAGTTACAAAAAAAAAATAGATGCCACTTCCCAAAAACAACATGCACATGGAAGAAAAGAACAAAAAGTAGTAGAGAAATTCTAGAATAGTAGCATGATGTCAACACAAAGGAATGGAAGAAACCAAAGTATTATTATTCTTCTCACCGAGAGCCAAATTTAAGGAACACTGAGCCTCTTGGCAACCATTTCAAAAACTGCAGCTTGGGTAAACATTCCAGCTATCCACCAGTACTTGAGGAGTCTGAGGGTTTCAGTTGAAAGTCTCCAAAGTTAAAGGAGGTTTGGCAGGCCACCAGGTAACCCAGAGGCAATAGGGCAAGAGTGAGTCCAGAGCCTGTAGAAGGGAGAAGGGGTCTGAAGTAGCCTCAGAGTGAGAACTGGGTGAGGGCTCTGAGTTATTAGGGATGAGTAAGGTTGGGCAATGGGAAGCACTGTCAGACCTCACCACTTTATAAAACGAGAGCCTATTTATTCTATTTACATCTGTTAGTCTATAAGGTGCCATAGGACTCTGCTGCTTTTAGAGATCCAGACTAACATGGCTACCCCTCTGATACTATTTATTCTTTCTATTTGTTAGGTATAAGCCCATCTAATAGTACTTTCAGCTTCTGGTTGCCAGGTGAGGTTTTCAGGCCAGCAGTGGCTGAGACCACTATGATGGCATTACCTGTATGGCCTGGGGTGCAACAAAGACTCAGGCACTGCAGGACTCAGTAAGTAAAAAAAGTGACAGACTTTACTCTTTATGGTCTTGATCTTGTATGATAATGAGTGGTCCATGGAAGGGCTCAGAGCACTTCCCCAGGTTCTCTTTGCACCACGTACAGTCAGGCCCTAAGAAGTCTTCACGCATTTGTATAATGGAACAATATGGTTTGGTAAATGATTTAAATTAAAGCTTCTTTCCAAAATGACACATATTACCAAATAATACTGGATTGATTGTGCCATTTGTTTAGCTATTAATCCAGGAAAAGGACACTCTCATCAAGGAAAAGAATGTTTAGGGGGGCCCAGATCAATAGAAGATACACCTCTTACTGTTCTGTAAGAGAGTAGCTTTTTTAAAAAGTGATTTTGTGCTCATGAATATTTGAAAGAGCTTTAAAATAAATTCTGTCATGTGGTTAAGAGATTATTTATTGTGTTACAAAAATAGTTCATGTGCTTAGTGTAAGTACTCTGTTCTGGAAAACTGCTGCTTTTTGCATGTGCACTTTGTCCATGAGTTAAAATGAATTAAAAAACAAACAAACCATATTTTGACGTAGCATACCTGCAAAGGTTTAATCCTGTTCCCAGTCATACAGTTGGACACCAGCTTTGCAATTTCATCCTTCAGTGCTTTTTATTATTCTTTCACGTTTATTGATTGTTGACAGCAATTACTATTAAGAGCAGATCTAATCAAAATACAGGATCAGAGCTATGAGCACAACAGATAAAAAAAGCAGCTTAGGGATCATTTCTAAATATCTGAAATATTATAGCCTATGGAATACAAAATGCTATTATGAAAGCGTAATTAACCTTGACACTTGAAATGCAATAGTCCTAGTTAGTACTGGGGGATGGGAATTGCAGATCCTGTTAATACAACTTTTTAGCTCTTGTAAGGTGCTCAGGTCCAACAGTGTTGCACATAACATCAACCTGGCTCACTCAAATGGGTTATTTGTGTGAGCTGGCAGGGAAAAGGATATCTGTAATCTTCCTGCTGTGCTAGAAGGAGGAAGGATCCCTTCCTTTCTCCAATAGCATACCTAGTCAGTGAATACAGTAGCTCTGAATGACCCATTTTCAGGTTGGCTTGCTGGGAGCTGACAGGCCATGTGTTCCCCCTCATAAGAACATAATAATGGCCATACTAGGTCAGACCAAAGGTCCATCTAGCACAGTATCCTGTCTTCCTACAGTGGCCAATACCAGGTGCCCCAAAGGGAATGAACAGAACAGGTAATCATCAAGTGATCCATCCCCTGTTGTCCATTCCCCATTTATTTCCCATTGCCATTCTGGCAAACAGAGGCAGCAGAGGCTATGGACACCCATCCCTGTCCATCCTGGCTAATAGACACTGATGGATCTATCCTTCATGAACTTATCTAGTTCATTTTTGAACCCTGTTATAGTCTTGGCCTTCACAACATCGTCTGGCAAAGAGTTTCACAGATTGACTGTGCATTGTGTGAAAAAACACAGAGCTCAGACTGGGTGTTGTGCTGTGAAGTGGGCATCAGTTTCCTGTCCCTCCTTTCTCTTTTTGTCAGAATTCAAGAGTTGTCAGTTAATTCAAGGCTTGTTGATTTTGTGGCCTGGGCTAGACATTTGACTTCAGCTATTTCCAAGTCACACTTTGGGGTCTGGAAGGAATTTCCCCAACTACAGATTGGCCAAGAAGTAGGTTTCTTTTCCCCTTCCCTAAGACGTTTGATAAACCTCAATATTTAAAAACTGGACTATTATTTGTTGCAACTATGGGGGCTGACCAGCACAGTGACCATAGGTGCAGGAGATATATACCTATCCCACCTGAGTACCCACCTAAAAGTTTTGCTTAGGTCCTGTGGTTGGTCAGTTCAGAGAGGGGAAGGCTTCCAGGTCAAGTACAGACTGAAAAACCTCCTGGGGTGGGCCTTTATGCAAAGGAAAGATGTTCAATCTGATTAAAACCTGAGGCTTAAATCTACGGCATGGCAGGCCTCTACTACAGGTATAATTCCCAATCTGTGATGACCTTTGGTTGCTATCTGGTTATATACACTGCAACATGTAATGGCCAGATGAATTGCTTGCTTACTTTTCTTTCACTGCATTTATTAATTAAGTTTGCAGCCATTGTTTCTTACCTTACTCATTTTTGTCTATCTCCTTCCCTCAGCATCTGAGCAATAGTACAGAAACAGACAGATATTGTTGTCATATTTCAACATCAAACAGTATGGTACCTGATCAAATTCTATCAGCATTTTTCCATGGATTAGATAAAGATTTCTTGTTTCTTTATTGTCCAGCAGATTCCAAATGAAACAGAGGGAAGTCTTCATATCCATCTGAAAATCAACATTTCAGCAAGCAACAATGGACCAAATTCAGCCCTCATACATAGGCAACTTCCACTTAAATGCAATCTTGACCTCATCCCTGAGCATTACTGCTCTGATACTGCCTACCTTTAATAGATTCTGTCATCACACCTTATTTTGGCTGACAATTTGGCCAGTGCTGTGGCCTTGACAGCAAGAAATCTGATCCTCCTTGACCTCCGAGTTCATTTCTCTTTCTATCTAAGAAAGATCTTGCAAAAAGTATCTTTGAAAATGGAATTATTTTAACTGTTGCCAGCCCTTGTAAGCAAAATCTTCCTCTTCATTCTGTATTTCCTGTATTGTTCTTTCAGTTAGAATGTTTTTTTTTAATTTAGTGTTTTAATTTTTGTTGTTTGTTTTTTTTAATTGTGTGAGTTATCTCTATACCAGTGGTGGGAACGGTGAACTGCAGCCACTGGGAGCTGTGGGCAGCCATGCCCGCAGATGGTCGATGTAAACAAACTGTCTCACGGCCCACCAGCAGATTACCCTGACTGGCTGCATGTGGCCTGCAGGCCTCAGGTTGCCCACCACTGCTCTATACTGTTGTACAGTGACTGAGTACTTTACTGGGGATGTAGTGTAAATAGGACTATCACATAATGACACTGTTTGGCCGAGTGTTTTTAAATTTCACTCACATGTAAAGATACTATGGGCAGACCCTCAGCTGATTTAAACTGGCACAGTTTCATTGACTTCAGTGGGCACAAGTTGAATGTCTGATTCTGTGTTTACATTTCTATAACAGAACAGATTAAAACATTCTATCGGATGTATAAGACACAAGAAAGAATGTCAAAATAAATAAATAAGTATATAAACACACATGGACAATATTTTATTGTCCTCCCTGAATTAGCCAATCATTTTGCAAGAGAAAATAATTTTGCAAGAGAAATGAAAGACAAAGTATTAATAATGTATCATTGCAACATTGGGAAGGATTACTTACATTCAGTTGAAGCAAATGCCTTCCTCCTAATTTAGTAGAAAGGGCTCCATTTTCAATAGCTATGGAAAATTGAAGGCATGGCATGAGGAAGATTTGTACCAGTTAGAACATGTTTTTATTTTATGAATAATACTCCATTGCTTCTTCAAATATTCATGAACACTAATCCACTATTTTTATAAAGGCTGCTCCTCTACTACAGTGTAGTATAAGATGCATGTATTTTATAGATTTTTTTGGGGACCCACTACTCATTTTTTTCCCTTGACAAGGGTGTCCTTTCACTGCTTTAATAGCTGAACAAATGACATATTCAATCCAGTGTAATTTGGTAAGTATCTGTCATTTTTTAGGATTTATGCCAGGTGCACTCTGGCAGCATTTGTAAAGTTCACTGCTGAAATAAGACTGGGGCAAGAATCAGGTATCAGCCCATCCTTATTACAGGAGATGATGGATTTGAAAAGACATCTGTTCAGAAGGACAGCATCAGCAGCCTTGCTATATGTTCTTGTTTTCAGAAGAATTATTACAGATTTGCTATTTGATATAGATTGACATTGAAACAAAACAATAGTTAATTTTTTGGTTAAGATCTGAGTTTGCTTCACTTGATAAAATCATTATATAGAACTCTTTAATTGAATTAATTTCAATGACCCTGGGCTGTCAGGTAAAAATTATCAAACCAAAGCAGCAGCACATTTCTCCCGTTCTCTGCCAACAAAACATAATACAAATTAAATAAATGTATTTCTACCTTTCACTTACTCCAAAGCCACAGCCCAAAAAGCCTAACCCCTGCTATAGAAAGCCAAGAACCTTGCCTTTCCCAAACCTCTGGCCAAATAGAAGAACATCAGAGCCTAGTTGCACATCAGAGCCTAGTTCAGGAGTGGGCAAAATTTTTAGCCCTAGGGTCACATCTGGGTCTGGAAATTGTATGCTCCAGCTGGGGTTGCAGGTTGGTGTCCAGGCTGGGACCAAGAAGTTTGGAGGATGGAAGGTGGATCAGGGCTAGGGCAGGGGTGCAGGTGGGCTCTAGGCAGCATTTATCTCAAGCAGCTCCAAGAAACAGAGGCATGTCCCCCCTCTAGCACCTATGCAGCACCCATCCACAAGTGCACCCCTGCAGCTCCCATTAGCTGTGGTTCCTGGCCAATGGGAGCTGTGGGGATGGCGCTTGGGACACAGGCAGTGTGCAGAGTCCTCTGGCTGACCCTATGTGTAGGAACCAGAGTGAGGACATGCCACAGCTTCCGGGAGCTGTACGGAGTGGGGCAAGACCCAGACCCCACTCTTAGGTTGGCGCGCCAAAGCAGGGAAAGCCCCAGACATTGCTTCTTGGCGGGAGCTTGAGGGTCTGATTAAAATGTCTTGAGGACTGGATGTGGTCCCTGGGCTGTAGTTTGCCTGCCCCTGGCCTAGTTTGTTGCAAAAATAAACAAAACTTTTATTTAATAGAAAAAAAATCAAAGATTCAAAGATAAAATAGTTAGGAAAAGCAAAACACATCCAAGTTACATAGAAAATAAACTCGATAACATACTAAAAAATACTCAATATCAGGCTTTGCACCTCTATATGCTTGAGGTGCTACAGGCACACTCAGGGAAGACAAGGCCATTGTGAAGAAACTAAATACATTCTTTGCATTAGTCTTCATTGCAGATGATGTGAGCCATTGCTTTCAGCCACCATGTTGGTGACTAATAACCAGAGACTCTGTTATGAACAGAGTAATCACCTGGGAATATAATATCGCTCACAGAGCCCTCTGGAAAACTACTGGATTTTTTTAGTCTCCAAAGGCAGATCATTAAAACAGGCCCCTTGCCCAAACAGAAGATGTGGGGAAAGCATGTTAACAATGTGTAGAAGAGATCCTGAGGCATGGCATTTTAAAAGATATAAAGTAGGAGCTGCAGAGGAAACATTAACTATTGTCACAAAGGAGACTGGATCATGAACTACAGCTAAGAAATGAGTTTATATGTCACTTCATCTATACAATCTATTTTCTTTCAAATTTTTCTTCCGTGAAAGGAGAGCATTTTCAGCACTACTGCTCAGAGCACGAGAGATAAATCGCCAACATCCTCTTCCTCAGCTTAACTCTTGAAAAGAATTTAATATCTTCAAATATGTCTAAATTATGCTAAATTAAATTTAGCCCCAGAAGCTGGCCAACATTTATACCTATCACTCAGCAGAGCTTTCTGATTTTGTTCCATGTCACATTTTCTGTTCCAATAGTGTGAAAGTTTGCTCCAAAGTCTATTTATTCACTCAGCATGACTGACTACCAGGTTCCTCCTAGAGCTTTGTACTGTAAATATATCCCTAAATTACATAAATGCTTGTGCTATGTAAAGAAGATGAAACTTTGAGTTCTCATTTCACTTTACTACATAAAATATAGATATCTTACTGTGAATCTAACATCAGACTATTTTGTACATCTTTTATTTACAAAAATTTTATTACAGATGAAAAGGGGGAAAAAAATCAAGCATTTCATATTTCTTAGAGTGTCCTTACCACCATGGTGCCCTGTACATCACCTACCTTAGCACAATCAAGGGTGTACTTCTACTTTAACTGGGCCAAATCACACCCTGACACATGAGGTGGACTAAGTCCGCCAACAGTGTTGGTGGTGGTGGTTGGTTACAAAAATGAATATGAAAATATTGACTGGAAATGGTTTCAGGATTGTGTTGACTGCAGTTATTTTTAGTGAAACATGCATAAAAGCTGCCATTTGGCAAAAATATTGCCATCTGAATAATTTTGTTTTGAGAAAGCATTAGCATTCTTTCCCTAATTTCCTACAGCTTTAATACCACATGAATGCTTAAACGCTTAGAAATATTAGGAAACTGATCACTTTGTAGTCAGATAATAAAAAAGAACTGGTTCTTTGTTCATTTTTAAACATTATAAAACAAATAAATTAAAGCTTTTTAAAACAATCAATCAGGTAAAGTGAATTGTTTCAGCACTTCTCATTGGACATAAACAGACAGGGGGCAAAATGTTAAAAAAATGAAGAACCTAAAATTAGGCTCCTAAAGATGTAGATCATCAAGTGTCTACCCTTAGGGCTAAAGGGTGCTCAGAACTTTTGAAAAAAAAGAAACAAGTGACTTATCTAAGAGCTCCTATTTTTGAAAATTTGGGCTGTAGTGCAACCAGATGATATGATGATGTGACATTCACCAGAGAAGGCAATGACCAAACCCCCAATGGACTTCAGTGAGGCCAGATGTGCACCAGGGTTGTATTCTTTGACAAATTAATATAAAATAGAAAGTTTGACACTTTGGTACCCAACTATAGATGTGAATCCCTTGAAGTTTATGTACCAGTTGGTGTTTGAATGCCTACAGCTATGAGTATAATTAAGGTTCTGTGTTTGTCATAGAGGTCACAGAAATAATGGATTCTGTGACTTTCCGTGACCTCTTTGACTTCTGCAGCGGCCACTGTGATTGGCCCAGGAGCCACATCAGAAGCTCGGGTAGCCTCTGGCCAGTCACACTGTCTACAGCTTGGCAGTCTTTGGCCATCACACTCCGCAGCGGGAGTTTGAGTCTGCGGGGGCTCAGGGCTGGGGGTTGTGTTGCCGGGCAGTGCACTTCCTGGAAAGGCAACAGGAACTCCCCTCCCTCAGCTCCTAGCTCCACGTGCTGCCTCCGCCTGCAGGCAACATCCCCACAGCTCCCATTTGCTACTGTTCCCAGCCAATGTGAGCTGCAGAACCAGGACTTGCGGTGGAGCAGAGGCAGCACATGGAGCTAGGAGCTGGAGGTCACAATTTCCCAGGAACTGGATAGGGAACCTGTCCCTCCCCTCCGGCATGCCCCCCCTCCAAGCACCTGTGGAACTCCCCTGGTCCGCAACCCTCCCTCTGCTAGGGGGAAGGCAAAACCCACCAACACTTCACTTTGGCCAACCTGGCACTGAGGGAAAAATTTCTTCCCAGCACCCTACTCCCACCCTGATAAAGGAGTGGCTAACTCCACTGCCCACAATGGATACTGACAAAAACTGGTGCTTTACTGCTTCCAAGGTGGGAGATTGGGTTCAGGTAAGAGAGGGCTTTTCCTGCACCAACATGTACCTGTACAGTCCCCCCTCTCTTCCAATCATCTGTGGGGTGGTCAGTGTCCTCACACTGAACTGGTCTGCTGCTGCAGTCAAAAGCCACTCCCTTGCTTTATAGCCCTGAAAGGGGCACACACCTTCCCAACAAACCAGACAAGAGCCCTCACTGTTTAAATATGTGGTGAGTTCATTGAAATCAATGGAAGTTATATCACCGGGAGCAGAGTTAAGTCAATACTGAGTACTGTCAAAAATCCCATCCCTTATGCCTAACACAAGCTACAAAGAGAGTTATATTATGTAGAGCCGCTGGACTGGCCAACAATAATCCCCCTGCCCAAGGAAGGATGCTATCGGTCAGTGGACAAAGTGATACTCCTTTTGGGGTGCAGCTCGACCTGCCAATTCCAGTCTCTCAGACTAATGCAAGATAAACATCTTGTTTTATATTATTTAAATACTAACTGGTTATGTGCCTACCATGTATTTTGTCATTTGTATTCTGAAGATCCCGTTGAGCATTTTCATTAGTGAATAATAAATAATGAAGCACAAAGAATCAGACAGTTTCTATTTGAAAAGTCAATAATAAATCAGTTTGTTTTCTCTTATCTGAATAATGTAAAACAACAAAAATAGAATAGTTCTAATTTCAGCTTCCTAGAATATGATCCGATTTTCTTAGCATATTTTCTAATGCAGTCTTAGTATTGCACATTAAATCAATCAAATGTTGTAGCAGATGTCTAATGTATTCCCTTCATGTGAGCCAAATGGTAGGAAGTAGCATCTGTGTCAGATGCAAGCACGTCTGCTTGCCAGCTATGTTGGCCACAGGAAGATGCTCGATGCTTGATTGACAGTAGCTATCAGAGGTTGAATCAAAGCTGGACAGAAATCTGAAGGGGGTTATTTTAAGGATGAGATACGTGTTTTTCTCCAAAGATTTCATTCCTTTCTCTTCTGATTACAGTAAAAACTACTGTTTTACTGGAGAACTGGCAAATATAATACAGATTTTAAAAGTTGTGCCTTTTCTTCTATTTATAAATTATGGGGTTTTTTTGTTTTTTTTTTAAATATGATGCTCTGATGATAGTTTTTACTCAAAACTATTAGGGTACAGATGATCAGTGATTTATGAGACTGGTATATTTTGTTAATGGAATCTAGTTCTTATTAGCACTAACATAATTTTAACTGCATCACCACTTTAAATAGAAATAGGAGCAAAAGATATAAAGTTATAGGAGAAAAAGGATTTTGTGACAAGGCAAAGACACTACCATCTGTAAAGAGTTAAAAGATCCTTGCCTGTCACATGACTGCTTGGGGCAGAGCATAAAGGAAAAAGAAGTTGGGTCAAAGGGACATTAACAGGATGGATGTGTCCTCTACACTCTTGGCTGTTTTACTTCAGGCAGTCCTGCATGATCCCATCTCTCCAACAGCTCCTCCTGAGTGTCTCAACATCAACTAAAACAATGCCCAAGACGGCGCTCCTGAACTTCCAATCTGGGAGCCCTGTCTCTCATGCCATACGCATGCAGGCTGTGGCCAAATTCTGTTTCTTCGCCCACATTTCTAAACCCTCTGTCCCTTTAGATAAAAACTCTCATCTTCTTTCTTGATTTCTGTAATTTCCTTCTCCTCAATGAACTCACTAACACACATCTTGCCCCATCAGTCCTTACAAAACACAGCTGCAAAGATCATCATCTTCATCTTGATCATATCACCTGCCTCTTTCAATAAATCTACTGGCTCCCGTCATTTCACCATATCACGTTGTGATCACTAGCTTCAAGGCAACACTTAATTCTGTGCCTTCTCATTTATTTACCTTCTCTTTCAGGTTGCTCCTGCCTCACCTCTGTTCCACTTTAATTCCAGGCCTGACAAACCATTTATCCACTTCTACACAAAAGTCTCTGCACTTTCTTCCATACCACCCCTTCTGATTTGGAGCTTTGTCCAAAGTCCATTAAAAAGTCAACAGAAAGATTCGGTAAGGCCATTACCTTTCCCACATAAAAATCCCTCCTAAAAATTGACCCTCACTATGACATCTATAAGAAATTATCTGACTAAAGACAATAAGAATGAAGGGGGCAATTAGGAATGATATCAGTAGTTGGTAGCAACCTTTATAAAGTCACCTAACTTTCCAATATAGAAGATTCTTTCAACCTTTTGGGTAACAGCTCTTCTATTTTTTATAGCAGAGCTTTGATCTTTGGCACAGGGTAGCCCAGGGGTCAAGGAAGTGTCTTTTGCTGGACCCATGAAATGCTGGTAATTATAAGTTGCTCAAAGTCATGATTTCCTGTTTGTGACTTATGTCATAGAGCTTGATTTTGGCAGCATGCTAAAACCCAGAGCTTAAAGGTCAGCGTATAAAGTAGCCTGGTGTCTCACTTTAGTAATCCACTGAAAGCTCAACTCCAGATAGGACACTGCTGCACTGGGAATCCCTAGGAGCAGAGACTCAACCAGATGCCACAGAGAAAGTCAATGGCAAAACCAGGAGTGGAAGTCAGAAATTTGACTCTCATCACTATATTTAGTCAATTATTTCATGCTGCCTCCCATTGGAGAGTTTCACTTTTCAATGCACTCACGTATTACTACTAATTAGAGCTCCGTGATTCCATTAGAACACGACTTTCTGAAAATTAAAATTGCATTTATATCATACAAGCCCAAAAATCGTTTTCAGTACTGTATGGGTAAGATGGATATATTATTCTCCCAAAGTTATAGCTGTAGATTGCTTTGTCATTTTAGAGTAATTCTGCTTTCTGTAATATGATTTGGTTTAGTATAGCACAGTAATGTCTTCATTGAAAATGTCTTCATTTCACAGAATCAATTGCAATGAAAGGAAGGAAACACAGTGAAAAGCCTTGCAATAGAAAATGGTCTAACAGAATTATCCCTCAGAGAGGTCAGCTTTCTACTGCCTTTGACCTTTTAATAAACTAAAGTTGAAATGTGCTGGTGCTTATCGCTTGATAACATACTGGCATTCATATTTCCTTTCCCATTATTAGTTTATGGTCATTCAGCTCAATGTAAGCTTACATAACAATCTATCTAAGATCTTGCAAAGAGTTCACTAGCAGTCACCACCATATGCACCGTAACATTTATAGCATAGTACAGCGGTAGACAACCTATGGCACGTGTGCCGAAGGCGGCACACGAGCTGATTTTCAGTGGCAATCACACTGCCCAAGTCCTGGCCAAGGGTCCGAGGGGGCTCTGCATTTAATTTAATTTTAAATGAAGCTTCTTATACATTTTAAAAACCCTATTTACTTTGCATACAACAATCGTTTAGTTATATATTATAGACTTATGGAAAGAGACCTTCTAAAAACATTAAAGCGTATTACTGGCACGTGAAACCTTAAATCAGAGTGAATAAATAAAGACTCAGCACGCCATTTCTGAAACGTTATGGACTCCTATAGTATAACTTATATTTACAGACTCTGGGGCATGCACAGCTTTCAGTAAACTTCGCTTACATTTTCAGAAGTGATTGGTGGTACTGAATGGCTCAGTTTATGGGTGCCCCACTTGACACACCTTGAAGAGGCCTGATTTTCACAAAGTGAGGACAAGAGTTTAACACTTCTTAACAATAAGACCCCTTTAAGATATTTCAAGTTGGACACTGATAAGTTTAGCCACCCAGAATCACTAGCTGTTTTTGAAAACTGATACTTTCTTTTTTCCAAGGTTAAATATAAAGATTCCTTTTTCTTTTTTACTTGTGCCCTTTTCTGTTCCTCTATGATGTATACAAATGGGGTCAATGGGGTGTGTGTGTAGTTTTCTCCCTTCTGTTTGTTTTTACTTTTAAAATGGCAAGGGCATTAACTCTGCTTTTTCCAAGACTTTAAAAAAATTAATAATAATGTTGTCAGAGCACTCATAATTGATATGTTCCAAAACTCTGGTGATGTACATACACAGGTAGCACTCTGAAGCACTATGTAATTATTTTCATTGCCATTGGTGAAGAACAGAAAGGCATAAATTTTCTACTGCAATCAGCAATAAAGCCTGCAAGTTCTCCTGTTGTTTCCTCCACTAGCACAAGCACAACCTCCCGAATGGATGCTGTAATTTTGGTTTCCATGAACATGGCAGTGCAAATAGCTTTTAGATTCCATAGCAACAATCCCTTCTTTCCCATCCCATAATCCCAAATTCTTGTACTAGCACACAAGACATGATATGTGGAGAAAAAGCTGCACCTTTGTAAGATACAGATGCTTATGCATTTTCCCTTTTTTCAGTTAAAAATACTTTTATTTTGCTATCTAAAGAACAAATTTGCTTCTGTCTCTCCATAGAACAAAGAAAAAAAGTAAAATAAAATAAAAATGCAAAGAAGAGCAGAATAAAAAATATAATATAGTAATTTAGTGTTGGTCCCTCAGCAATTTTTGGAGTTTTTTGTTTTGGCTTGGTTTTAAAATCATAACAATGCAGAAACACTTATCTCTGGAGATGTTTTCAAGAATTCCTTCTCACTGTGATTTTTTTTCTGAGGCATACAACAAGGGGGAAAAAGGAACTAAGTGACAGGAAGCCACAGACGTCATTCTCTTGATCTTTGAGTAATCTGATACATCACACATGAGGGGAGTAAGTATGGTATTGGTACTTTGGAACTGCTTGAGTGGATAATGGACAAGCCTGGTTATTAAAGAGAAGTACTTAATGAACTTAGTTTGGTATAAATGGAAAAGACTAGTGAAGTGTACAAAGATCAATATTCAGACAAATTTTGTTTATTTTGTTTAAATCAATAACTGGAGAAGCAACATGCAAGGAGAAGATGAAAATTTACGGATTGTAGAAAACTAGGGTCAAGCTGGGGAAGGAAAGCCAACCTGTCCACATAAGAAGAGAACCACCACCAAATTCAGAACAACAGGCTAAGAGGGGAATAAGAGTTGCTCATACAGTTCTTTGTGAAGAACTGAAAAGGTAGGGAAATAAAAAACAACAAAAAATGGCAATCTAACTTCTGTGATCATATTCTAACACCCTGATTTGGCTCATAGTCTCGCGATGATGGTGTATCCTATATAAGTAGCCAGGCACTCAGGCAGTGGCACAGACAGCCGCAGCGGCACAGGAGCCAGCAAACAGAGCTGCTAACAGGGGAGTTTCAGTGGGAGTTCTTTGGAGAAGCAGGTTTTTGTAGTTTGTGGATTATATTGTGGAGTTTGTGTGTGAGTGAGTGTGTGTGAAGGCTGCTAGGGGCCGTGTGCTGGGAGAGAGGCTGAGCCCTGAGTTGGGGGCGGGGCTTACCTGATTAGGGGTCCTATATAAGTAGCCAGGCACTCAGGCAGTGGCACAGACAGCTGCAGTGGCCCAGGAGCCAG
>NC_133787.1:27630364-27670558 GCF_003597395.2 Chelonoidis abingdonii
TGCAGCTTGAGGTCTTCAAACCACAATTTTGAGGACTTCAATAACTCAGTCATGGGTTAGGGGTTGTTATAAAAGTGGATGGGTAGGGTTCTGTGGCCTGCTTTGTGCAGGAGGTCAGACTAGATGATCATATTGGTCCCTTCTGACCTACGAGTCTATGAGTCTAAATTGCTAAAAACACACTGAGAGCATAACTGCAGTAAAAGCATGGTAGTTTAATATTTACACCATAAATAGAGACAAACGTTAAAGAGAGGAAAATATTGTAACTCTGTTCATTGTTGGTATTCTTATATTTGGAATTCCTTTCACAGATTGCATCACATTATTATGGAAAGTATATTGTAATATGTGGAGAGAGTCAATAAGAATACAAACGAATTAACCAAAGATGGATTTTTCTATTTAGAAAACTGTAGATTAAGAGGTGAGCTATAAACAATTATATGGTAAAATGGAAAATATATTCTACTAGGCTTTTACATGCTAGTATCTATTACAAAAAATCAGAGGCACTGATTAGAAATCAGCTCAAAGAGCTGGACACACACACAAAATGTGTGCAGACTTTCTTTCAAAAGAATAGTGAATATAGAGAATAAACTGTCAAAGGACAAGCCAGTGTATATATTTTATTCCAAATCTTTTGAAAACAAAATTATTCTAGCACAAATGCAGAGTTAAAGATGATGAAAGTATTTGCACTCTTTCTAAACTATGTACATGAAAAATATTTTAAGAAAATGTAAAAAAAAATCTTTAAGATTTTAGATGCTGCTGCTATTAATAAGATCTTGATTCCTTATCCTTATCTTGCTCAAGTTTGTGCTACTCCTGTGCACTTGCCACTCACAACCTGGAGCAGATGGGTGGACTACTGACAGAGTCTTGTATCGGCTCCCATCCAGAAAAGTTGTCAGAGAATCCTGGTCAGGGATTGGCCAGCAGCAAATTTTTAGCCAACCCCCACCTCACCGTGGAATGGAGAAGTAGAGAGGAAATTTTGTTCATAAGGGTGCAGGAGGCATAATAACTCCAGAAATACTCTTGGGGTAGTGCTTATGCTTTGCAGCTTACTCAACACCAAAAGCACAACCTAGCTGTAAATACTTAGACAATTTATTAAAAGTTTATTCTCTATTTCTGTGGGGAGGAATATACACCATGTAAATATTTCAGTGACCTTCCGTTTAAAATTTAATTTTTTGAATAGCAATTTATCTTTTCTTCCAAAGAAGTTAAATTTAAAAAAAAAAATCTTAGGGGCCCAATTTGGAAAGAGTAAAGGCCAAGAAATAATGTGAAATAAGTGCATAGGTATACACCAATATTTATGCATGGAAACTAGTTAACAAAATGGACAAATGTAGGTTTAGAGTTCTATCCTGTAATTTGCAGAGTGCCCTCATCTCCCATAGACTTAACTGGGAGTATTCAGTATTTTGTACAATTGAGCCTTTAAGGGGCCAATCCAATTCCCTTGCAAATCAATGAAAACACTCCATTGACTTCAGTGAGAGTTAGACTGGGCACATAAAGCATCTGTTTGTGTACCCACCAGGATTTTCAATAGGACATGAAGTGTACATCCTGTGCAACAAAACTGATTTTAGTGGGAGAAGAATCAGGCACATAATCACATTGAAACATTATTTTATCACTGCAAATAAAGAGCTAGGATTTTCAGATTTTTATTATGCAAAGCTTTATACAGTAATTTTATAAGTAATAGTTCATTGTAACCTCACAAACTTTGAAAGCATCAAGGATTTTGTATCCTGCCTATGTATAACAGTGTCCTTGAGAAAACATTATTGAACACAAAGCAGCATTAAGGGGCAATGTCAATTTAGTCAGTACCTGATGTTTATGACATAATGCAGATTTTTTTTTCAAGCATTCAACTAGGGTGAGAATTTGCAGCTTCCTCCCCTCCCCCTCCCCCCCAAACACTCATTAAATCTAGTCTAGTTTATATTTGCATCATTTGGAGAAATTACAATACAAACAGCTGCTGCTGAACTCAATTACAGATAGTTGGAAATATCATGGTAAAAGAAACAGTTTCTTATTTTACAGTACCTGATTATTTGAGATATGTTGTCCATATATATTCCAGCATTGGTGTTCATGGGCCCAGTACACTGATTTTGGATTCTTTTAGCCGCCTGTTGGGAGATGTGACTCAAATAGCTGCCCTAAATACAGTGCTTAATTTGTAATGAAAGAGGTGCCGGGCCTCAAGCAATTTTTTTTAATATTAAACCAGACACAGAAAGCCCAGAAGTGCTGAGGCTATGAACTGTCAAGCCCAGAGGTGCCGGGGCTATGAACTGCCAAGCCCAGAGGTGCCGGGGCTATGAACTGCCAAGCCTAGAGGTGCCAGGGCAGAGCCCTGGCACAAATTAAGCACTGCCTAAATATCTCAACTACTGGAATATCTCTCAAAGAAGTTACAGAACGTGATTGAGCTCTCAGAGAGTTACTCTCCATAGTGAGAAAAAGGCCACTCAGCTGGGACATCCCATTTCAAGGGCCTACTCCAAAGACTATTTATGAGAAGTAGAACCGCTTCAGAGAAGGAATAGTGAGAAAACTCCAGACAATAATATCCCCCAGACCAATAATATCTCCCACTTTCCTGCAATGTGAGAGACCCAAGTTCAAATCACTGTTCCACATCAGGTAAAGAAAAGAATTGAACCTAAGTCTCTGACCTTGCAGATGGAATTATCTAGTCACTGAGTTAAATGTTATAAAGAAGCTGCCACCATTACCACCTCTAAGGAGTTGGTGAATCTTTTGCATTTGTAAAATTCCCTGAAAATCAAACAAAATGAAATGTTTCTTCTTTAAAAATGTTTTGACCAAACCCCAGAAGTTGAAATTATTTAGCAAACTCTACCTAAATTTGTGAGTAGCTTTGATCAATGCAAAACTGCATTTTTCAGCAAATAAGCTAATTTCACCAACCTGTAGTCCCAAACTAACAAGTCTCACCTGAGACTACATGAATTGCATTTTGGAGGTTTATAAAGTGGCCAAATTTGGATGGCACAAAGCACAGCCATGACACAGGGAGATGCCCACTGCCAGATTTCAAGTCCCTGCTCCCAAACTAGTTGAGGCTCTAACACCTCCTAAATGATTGCAATGATATTTTCTATTTGGGCAAAACAACATATTTCCCCCCCAGTCTCAATCTTGCAAATGCTGGAACTGTTTTAGCTAAAACTGAACGAGGAGAAAAAACCAAAACCAAAACAAAATAGACACTCAGCATGGAAAGTTTCAGCCTAAATGGTTAAACTCTGGAAAAGTTATAAGCAACTGAAAACAAGGTCATATAATAGGAAGTATCAGATAGGATTCAGTCTAGGTAGTGCGACCTGTTCCATCTATAATAATTGTGCAATTATGAGTGGTTGTTTACCATCAAAGCATTATAAGCTTTTCATGTTACTTATATTCCAACCCTGAACTGAGAAAACACCATTGGAATTAATAAATTGGGAAATCCACACAGTCTGAACACATTCAGAAATCACTGACACAGACACTACAAGGGGATGGATTGTGATAAGGGCACTCAAGAGACTCGAAACTGAAGAAGCAGACTGACTATTTGTAATCACGAGATAGAAAGTATTTAACCTCGCTAGAATTATCAGATCATTATCAGACATTCAGGAAGTCAACTACCAAGGAACCTCTCTCTGGAGAACCAGAAAGCTACATCAGACAAACGTGATGGATGTCCTGTGGTATAAAGCAAGCAGTTACCAAGAGAGGCTCTTCGACCATCCTAACAAGGCAAACAGTCTTTATTGACAGCTTCGTATTGAGAAGAATGGACAGAGAATTCAGCAGGGAAGAGGCACAACAAAACAGTGTGCTCTCTGCCCATAGTTAAAGTATGAGATATAACTGCAAGATAGGGTAGGATGATGAAGTCTCTGTCAAGTCTCTACTGGTGATGATACACATTGGAACTAAGGACTAGGAGTCACATGGATTACAGAATATTTAGGGGATCTTGCAAAAGAGCTAAGGAAGGAAGTCTCCTTGAGATCCTTCCAGTCTGACAAAGTAGAGAAGGCAGAAAATACTGAAGGATACCCGTTGGCTGGGCAACTTGTGTGAAGTTGAAGGTTTTGGTACACTCTCCCACACTTCTGTGGGAAAGGGGGCTGTATAGTTTTCTCCATTGGAGACTAGCTGAAACATCCAGAATGGTGCTAAAATGGGACATATGGCACAAACAAACTGAGCCGTGTATTGAACAAACTGAACTGATCTGACAAAAAAATAAGATTTTTTTCAATTGATTAGATACTAATTTACAATCAGATACTAATGTGACAAAAACAATCAGTTATTATGAGGGACTTCAATTTGGGATACATATGCTCAAGGTCTCATGCACCCAGTATTAAAATATTAGAGTTTCTAAAAATTGTAGCTGTCATAAAAACTATTGCTCCCAATATATGAAAACTATTGATCTCATTATGATGGACACGGATTAATCACTGGTCTGGAAATCACTAGTAGTAACTTACGGTCTTATGAGCATGAAACTGTGAATGAATATGGAGAATTCTTTGATAACAACATCTTTAAATTGCCATAAGTATAATTCTATATTCAAGAAAGTGGACAACTTTGTCTCAGCGCCATCCTGGTTCAGTGGTGAAGTGAAGGTGGTTATTAGAAATAAGAGAAATGGACACCAAATGGAAATAAAAGGGGGAAATCTATAGTTATTGATATCAGATGGAAGTTATGAAGTACAGATAATTTATAAGGAAACTTAAAGACATCAGAATAAAATTCATGGCTGCCAGGGACAATGACAATAGTATTTTAAAAATTATATTAGGAATAAAAGAAATCCTAGCAATGGTATATACTCTTTACTAGATAGAAGTGTTGTTGATGATGCAGAAAAGGCAGAGATGTCAAATATATATTTCTGGATGTGGAAAGAAGCAGGCTGCTGTACTCATATATATGAGAATGAAGTACTTTACAGATGATTAGTAATGGAGGATGTTAGACAACAGCTACTTAGGGATAAATATTTTTAAATCAGCGGGCACGGATAACTTGCATTCAAGAGTTCTAATAGAGTTGGCTAAGAAAATCTCTGGCCTGCTGATGTATATTTTTAATAAAACTTGGACTACCAGAGATATTCCATAAGACTGGAAAGGTGCTAAAATGGTGCCAGTGTTCAAAAAGGGCAAGCAGAATGACCCACATAACTATAGGCTAGCCAGCCTGACATCAGTCCTGAGCAAAATAATGGAAAAACTGGCATGGGATTGAATGGATAAAGAATTAAAGGACAAGAACATAATTAATGCCAGTCAGAATGGCTTTGTATCAAATAAACCTGACTTAATCCTTTAATGTGAATTCTTTGCTTCAGTCTTCACAGCTGAGAATGTTAGGAAGATTCCCAAACCTGAGCCGTCTTTTGTAGGTGACAAATCTGAGGAATTATCACAGATTGAGGTGTCACTAGAGGAGTTTTTGGAATTAATTGATAAACTTAAGAGAAACAAGTCACCAGGACCAGATGGCATTCACTCAAGAGTTCTGAAAGAACTCAAATGTGAAATTGCGGAACTACTAACTGTGGTTTGTAACCTGTCCTTTAAATTGGCTTCTGTACCCAATGACTGGAAGATGACTAATGTAGCGCCAATATTTAAAAAGGGCTCTAGAGGTGATCCCGGCAATTACAGTAACATCAGCACTGGGCAAATTAGTTGAAACAATCGTAAAATTGTCAGATACGTAGAAGAACATAAATTGTCAGACAAAAGTCAACATAGTTTCTGTAAAGGGAAATCATATCTATTAGAGCTCTTCGAAGGGGTCAACAAACATGTGGACAAAGGGGATCCAGTGGACATAGTGTACCTTGATTTCCAGAAAGTTCTTTGACAAGGTCCCTCACCAAAGATTCTTATTTAAATTAAGTTGTCCTGTCCTTAAAGTTTGGTTGCTAAAGATGCCTGCGTACTTGTAACTCTTTGATTTTTATAAGATGTTTGACTTAGTACTGCACAACATTTTCAATAAAAATTGGCATTAAACAATATCAATATAGCACACATTAAATGGACAAAGAACTTGCTAATTGAGAGATCTCAAAAAATAGTTGTCAAAGGGGGAATCATTATCAAATGGTTGTGTTTCTAGCAGGCTTTCCACAGAAATCAGTACTACACTGGACACTATTCAATACTTTCAATCAATGACATGAAAAATATAAAATCACTGCTGGTAAAATGTGTGGATGACACAGATTGACAGAGTGGTGAATAATCATGTGGATAGGGCAGTGATACAGAACAATCTGGATCATTATGTAAACTGGACCGAGTCAAAGAAAATGTATTTTAGTACAGTCCAATGTTCACTGTATCCTGGAAAGCAGTGTCTCTGAAAAGGACTTATGGATCATAGCGGACAAACAACATGAGCTGTGCAATGCTGTGGCAGAAAGGAGTAATGCAATTCTTGACTGTATGAACTGTAGAGTAGGACTTTTAACTCTGTTTATAGCATTGGTGAGACTGATACTGCAATAGTGCATCCAGTTCTGATGTCCATTTTTTAAGAAGGTAAAATTGGTGAGGCTGCAGAAAAAAAGCCACACAAATTACTTGAGGGCAGGAAAAAATACCTTACAGAGCGAGAATTAGAGAGCTCAATCAGTTTAGTTTATCAAAAAGAAGATTGAGAAGGGACGTAATTACAATGTATAAGTACTTTCATGGGAAGAAAATACCAGTTAGTAAACAGTTTATTAATCTAGCAGAGGAAGGCATAAAAAAATCCAGTAGCTGAAAGATGATACCAAACAAATTCAAATTTGCAGCAAAGTCTTTATTCTCCTGAATGTCATTCAAGAAATATACAATTGATGTGGACTCAACAGCAAAATGAGGATAGACACATGCATGGCATTAAGTGCAGACTCAACTTTTATTAAATTTTAACACAGGGGAGCGGTGCTATCTGCCCATCACCCATACTCTCCTGTACTAGGCATGTAATTGGTTCCAATGTGGGGGTTACAGATCTCCACAGGATGAAGTAGTTTTCCTCAGCCTACCCTCTGGGCTCAGTTCTCTCTAAGTCCTAGCATCCTTCTTGCACAGAGGGTGCATCGGGAAAAGCCCTCAGGGCACACAAGAGCCACAAGGTCTCACCCTATCACACAGGCTCAAAGCGCATCACCAAAGTCGCAGGTCTTTTACTTCTGGGAACTGTTCACTTTATTTTCTTAACCTCACTGGAAACTGGCCACAAGTTGTGACGAATAAACTCATCCCGGTACCTCAGTTGGTACTAAACACATTCCTATATAACCCGGTGTGGCTTGAAGGCAAAAAACTCCCTGGTCCTCTGACAATTGGCCCATGAGAGGAAAAAATTCCTTCATAACCCTCTAAGCAGGTGAATGGCTAAACCCTCAGCACCTAGGATTCCCATTCCTAGTTCGGGTGGGCTGGGTGGCTGGTGGAACAGAGCTGAAAGGGGCTCCACATGGCCCCTGCAGTAGGCTAAACCCTGGAAACTGGAGAATCAGACCCCTATCTGCCAGCTGGGCAAGGGGTACCACAGATTGCCAGGGGGAGGCGCTATCTATTGTCCCTCCCTCCTTGGATACTAGGACTGATCCCCCTTTACTGCCAGCCCAATCAATTTTCCCCACCCATTGATGTGGGTGGGTGGCATATATCTAAAAATTCATCTGATCAGAAAAATGTTGAGATGAAATAGTGTTTAATGTCATTCATGTTTACTAAAAACCTATTGGAAATAAAGCGCCTCTTTTATATTGTAAGATAATACAAAAAGACCCAGGCACAAATCAAATGGCAAAAATCTGTCCCATTGATTGACTTGTCTTCCTGGCAAGGGATTTTACATACTGTGCAGTGTTTTAAAGGAAGAATATCTATAACTTTCACCATTAAATATCACAGCTGGACAAAAATGAACTCCCAGGGGTATTGATCCCACTGAAGCCAACAGGAGTTTTGCCATTTTTCAACAGAAGTAAGGTCAAGCCTACAGGGAGTACAGAAAAACTTACAACCGGAAATAACTGTTATGGTATAAGCAAACATTGATCTAGATGCAGCCTCATAAAAAGACTGATTTATGTTTCCAAAACCAGTACTAAAGATAATTTATTTGGGAATTTTTACCCTTCCCAACATGGAAGAATCTCTGGCTAGTGTGGAACTGTCATTGCAGGGATTACATCCTCCATACTACTCAAGTGGAGGGATGAGTCTAAGGCCTGGTCTACCCTGGAGGTGGGGGCGAGCTAAGTCGGTCTAAGTTACGCAACTTCAGCTATGAAAATAGCGTAGCTGAAATTGACTTACTTACCGCGGTGTCTTCAGTGTGGTAGGTTGACTGCAGATGCTCCCCCATCGACTCTGCATATGTTTTTTGCTCCGGTGGAGCACTGGGGTCGACGGGAGAGTGCTCACAGGTCGATTTATTTCGTCTTCACTAGATGCGATAAATTGACCCCCGCTGGATCGATCGCTCTGGAGGTAAGTGTAGACATGCCCTAAGAAAACAGTGAAACTGACTACTCACAAAATATACTGAGTAAAGAAAATGACGTGTGTGTGAGAGAAAAAATCGTAGTTTATTTCACTGATAATAGTCAATGATGATAATAGGTAAAACACTGAGAAAAAAGGATATTACTAAATCAAGACTGTCTTCACAAATTTAAAGTATTTACTATCAAATACAGTGTTAAATCTAGGCTCTGCTTGCTTATTCAAAATATTTAAGTAGGTTCTTATTGTTAAGTGCTAGTAAAAGGCCTGGACCCAGAGCCCTTGCAAATAACTCCATCTGTGACAAATCCACTAATGAGTCGACATGTGCAACTCTGATCCACTGAAACTATGTGGCCTATATCAGGGAGAGTTTCATCCATTGCTTTTTGTTGTCTGTTTAAATGCTGCAGGTTCAGGCCCAAAATGTTAATGTACTTACCCTTATCCTAAGAGCTAATCAAGCAGGCACTTATTTTCAAAACTTTTTGTAAACATTTATAACCTGTTAAATCTTTGTTTTTCCTGAGCAGAAGTTTTTACTTTATCATCCCACTGTGCTCCACCGAGTACCTATAAATAAAAATGCAACCTCTCCTAATGTAATAATGTCTCAGAGAAAAGTCCAAGGCCCAATTCATTACAAATGTTTTGCCCAGGTTTAAGGCAAGTTACACTTTTCAATCTGAGGAGCAACCAATATGTCTATTGTGTTCTCAATTCATATAGAAAAATTTGCATGCAAGTCACACAGATCCATATTGGCTTTCTACCCAGCACATAAAACAAAGTTTCTGTTAGGGAAGACAGGGACAAAGATATATTCTGTTGTGAAAGATACAAAGAATATTATAAATATACAATATTCCCAGCAATCAATCTCCACCTTTAGGGTGAAAGGCATTCAGCATCTTTTTCTTTTAAATACCGAAAGTTGAGAGAAGAGTGATGTTTTTGTAATGCTGCACACGTAAGAGGGATGCTCAGCTAAATGTACATATCATACCATATTAGCAGTAAGATTAGGGTAGCACCTATAGTTCCCAATCAGGTACGGAACCACATTATTATAAGTGCTATAACACATTATCAGTAGTATTCACTACTCCTAATGGTTTACAACAAAAGGGCTAGATCCTGAAAATGAATCTGCTTGGTATATCCCATTTAAGCTAAAGAGGTTTCATGCACACATGCATTGGCTCAGAGAACGGTGGTCACAAGTAAGCATGAGATAACAATTGAAGGAAAAAGAGGAGAAGGATGAAAGTAACAAATATAAGATCATGAGGTTGCATAAATTACTTCTTGCACAACTTGAAGGCTCCCAGTTTGTTTTGTATATTTTATATATATAATCCAGTGTAATATGAAAATTAATGCAAATAGCAAGGAAAAGAGGTGTTACAGACAGACAGTGTGACCAGGAATCTTATCTGTTATTGTAACAGATTTTAGGTAAAATATTCCTAATGGATCTCCTTCTTTATCTATATCTATATGAGACATTTCAATAGTCTATAAAAGGAATATTTTATACCGTCCAATATAGTAGATTGTATATTTTATGAAAATATAAAATTGTATATTTTCATAACATCAGATCATAATGAGAATGGTTAGTTTTGTACCATATTTTATTCTCATTTTCACAGGAATGGAATTTATATTATGCTTTCTGCTCTTGCTACTAATTTACCACCTAAACAACAAATCAGATTAGGTGATGTATGGTTCATATATTCTGTGAAAGTTAACATCACACTGTCTTAGTTTGACATTTTTAATGTCCTGCAATTTCATTTGTCATCTCCATTTTCCTTTGTTTATATGCTCAGGAAACTGTGACAGAATATGGATTTTCATTAAAAACCATGGGATATTTGAATGAACAACAGTGCAACATAGTTTCAATTTGCACATTACAGTGGAAATGTAAATACAACATCTTATTCAAACGGCAAAAACAGAACTGAAAATTAGAGACATCTTATTATGAACCTCTCAAGTCATCTAGGATTTCCTGCCCTTTGTCCTCCCACTCACTTTTTAAAAACCTAAAAATTATTCCCTACTGACTCTTTAAAAAAAATCACAAGAATTTCAGCCTGCAGAGATGAGTTATGGAATAAAACCAAAACTCACTAGAATCTGGGGAAGTCCACATCTAAACCATACAGCTGTTCCATAACTCTGCAGTGGACTGAACCAGAACTCCAAATACAGATATTAGCCTTTGAATTTTGCAGGTCAAGCCTTCCTCTGATTGTTCGAATGTACGTTTGAATACAGAAGTTTATATGAATTAATGGATGTTCTTTTAACTTTGTTGCTATTAAAGTATTGTTTGTATTTCATTTTAATCTCATTATGGGGCAAATTTTCAAAAGTAACTTCCAAAATTTTATGGATTTTTATGCACAAAATAAGTTTTTGTAGAGTTGGGGCCCGTGTGTACCATCTGATCCATGATGTGGACAGAATCCTATTTACTTTAATGAGACTCCGCATGGACCTAAGGGTTCTGCCCACCTGTCAGATTCCAAGAACAGATCCATAGATAGACTTTATGCATATCCAGTTGGTAGAATTTTAATCCAGTTCATATTCACAAATCGTTTTTGCATGTGCAAGAGTTGTTTGCATGTACAAATGAAATGCTAGGCTGCAGTCTCTTTGAAAAGTAGGTGTTATGGCCCTAATCTTTCAAAATAAAACTACATGGACAATGATTTGCAGCCAGACAGAGCCCCACTGATGTCAGCATGTCCCTGCCTTAACTCAGGGTTCCATCTGGTAGGTTCATTTGCCTCTCCTCTCCTTCATATGATCTTGGCTGTCTTCAAAAGGGGCAGCACTGTCCTCCATGAAGTTACCATCTCTAGTGGAACCTGGCCACTTGTGCTTTGTCCCTAAAGATCACTGCTACAACAGAGCCTGTTGGCACTCGGTACCTCATGTGTATCTTGCCACTGATGTGAATGAGATATTATGTAATTATGTTTCCTATTGCATTAGTCCAGAGGCATAATAAGATGTAAGGCTGGTTATTTTTTGTTTCCAAATTTGCTTTATACCCAACCCAGGGAAGATATTACATGTGATTCATAAACAAAATTGCATTTTAGTCATGTACTAGCATATTTATGGAATTATACTGCATACCAAATGATGTACTAAATTCAGATTTGGACATGGCAATTTCCCTTGTGTTGACAATGAGGTAGTAAGATAATTATTCCTTAATCAGACTATATGACAAACATACTGTGATCATTAGAACTATCATAGGCTTTTGGTCATTAGACGTTTAAAAAAAAAAAGACTTTCTTGCAAGAACCCAGAGCAAGGCTATAGTGACAGTTAATGATATGACAACAGTTCTACATAGAAATATCTTCTATTAAATCTAAAGGGCAGGTACAGTTCTGCTTGTGGCTCTGTCCCCCTTTAAATACGCCTGACATTCTCCCCCACACATAGAATAAAACAGTATGAGTTATTTGATTATATCAAAACTGCTCTTGTTCATTTTTTGTTCAAATACTCATTTAATTTTCAATTTTTTTTCTTCCTTGTAGATTTCTCACAGGAGTCCAAGAATTGTGCATTACACTGAGGTGAGTACTGGTTTATTTTATGTTCTTTAATAGTACTAGAATCAAATTAGTATGAAAGATGGGAGCTGGTTGAATATTGGGAAAAAAACACTGTTTGCAAATATTGTTATTTGCTATTCATACATTCACATGAATGGATTTGGTCGACAAATGTTGGAAATGGAAGATCTTCATATAAGTATATGTGTTTGCTGAAGACAAAAAGTATTTGCACATAAATAAGCAAACCGGCTATTCATTGTATGTTCTTTGCCATTTACTATTCTCCTGTTTCAAAAAGTTTGAATGATCTCCCATATGACTTGGTGATATATCACACATCACGAAGAACAAAACAGAAACTAATGACTAGTCACTATTGGTAGCTGGCAAAAAACACAGTTACTGAAATACATGAACTAGTTGGCAAATATTTCCACAAAGTAAAAACATTGTATAATCCAGGATCAAGCTGTGAACAATATACAACCAGAATAGAGGACAAAGGATCTGATCATATCCCACTGAAATCAATGAGAGTGTATCAACTTCAATGAGCTATGGATCAGGGTCTAAAAAAAGCTTTATTTTAGACAATTCAGGTGATGCTATAAAGATTACCTGGCAAAGACAATTCTGAATTTTGCTATGCCACGCCAAGAACAATGCACAAACATCAATATGTACATTGGAAGTTGAACTGGGTGGCAAATTACAAAAGAAATATAGGTTAGAGAGGGCACTCTACAAAAGTCATTACTAAAGTATGACTAGCAACAATTAAAAGAATGATGATCAGTAACATCACACAACCAAGAAAAGATATTCAACAGAAGGTATCCAATTAGCATCAAAGTATATAGTACTAATGATTTGAATTTATATCATTTTCATTGCTGAAAGCACTCCCTTCTTACCTGAGATATGCAAATTTTGTGATAAACTCAAAAAGGGTTTTCTAAAGTTGTGGATGGAAACCAAGCCAGGCAAATATAAATGCTTGGGATAAGATCACATATTTGATGAAGTGGTACATGAAGTATCTACTCTTGCTACACTCATTTGTTCTATTCAATGAGTATGGATTAGCAATTAACCACAGCTACATTTGAACTTAAGTTATTTTACAGAAATACATTCATCGTGGACTATGTGATGTGAATGTTTTATTGATCAACTTGCAGAAACTAACCTCAAAACTATTGCCAGTTGTATATGATTGGAATTACTTGTTATCGTGCTGTTGTACCCAGTGAGGTCAGATTAGTCATTATAGATGTGGTAGTGCTGGTAGGAAGGCATTAGTATTGGAACAGTTCCAATATATTATTTTTAAATGGGTATACATATTTACTCGTATTCTTCTCCACCAAATACCTGAAACAGGTAAATGGCTGCATCTCGGTTAACACACTTGTTTTGGAAGAGAAGAGTCTTCATGCTGTGGTCTTTGATTGTAAACAAAATAAGCAGCTGCTATGGGTGCATATTCTACAGTTCACTCAACTTTAGAATTATGGCAAATATGCATTTCAATGGTAAACACCTGCAGACACAAGCAGATGTTTTTTTGCTATCCCTCTGCAGAGAACAAGGCCTTCCACAATAAAGGAAAATAATGTAAATTATTTACCACAAAATGGAAGAATACAGGGAGGTGCTTTAGTTTGTGTAGGTACCAGTACAACCAGCAATCAACACCTAATAAAGAGGAAAACAATCATGAAGTTATAGCTCCTTTGTCATCATATCTGAAGTGTTTATTTAATCTACAATGGGAGGAGGAGATAAAGTATACAAATATATTAAAGCGACAAAAATGACTTTACTGCAATTCTAACAACTTCCATACATAATTTAAGAACACTATGAAGTATCAAAAAGTGTCATAATTTAATAGAATTTTGCACTATAGGGTCTATTCTCATGACTTTCAGATTGCAAATGCTCTGTACTTATAGATTCATTGACAAAATTTCAGAATTCACCCTCAGTGATCCCTATGTGAGTTTACCCACTAGCCCATTAACACCATCTTAGGATAAACAGCTGTCATGGCTTTATCCTCAAAACATTGCACTGTAAAATTAAAATGCTTAGCTACATGGACATAATGCCTGTTATTTAAGTTTGTACAGTGGTTGTGGACAAATGAATGGATGTCACTGTATTAATGTTAATGATTGTCCGATATTGGGCAATTAGCTCATCAAGCACTTTTGGAGACGTTACTATTTTATATTTACCAAATAATATAAAACAGTGGGGGGACCACTGTTTTGAAGGTTGCTTAGGTAGCCAAGATACCTTCCTGTTAACCAACAAAAATTATGAGTATTTCACATCACATTTATTTATACAATATATGAATGTCAGGTAGTTATGACAAGTTGTGTGCTGTGAATTGGTATTATATTTTCCTCAGAATGCTGTTTATTCCTGTTCACTCATGCTAAAATATATCCCATAACATTTTTCAACAGTTTGGCCCTGAGAGACAAATAAAAAAGTCTGTCAGAAGCAAGATGTATGAATGATATGGCCTGGAACAGTAAGGAGGTGTCTTCATAGCCCATTGACACCTGGAATATGGCATTCAAAAGAAAGATAAGATAGGTACAGGACAGGATGAGAGGGGGAAAAAGGTACAGGCTAGTGAGTGGTGTAGAGCATGCTCTCTAACCTGTAAACTATTATGCTATAAATACAGGCAGTCTTCAATATATATTTTAGAAACAGATCTATATAAAGTGAATGCTATGAGATTGCTTCTCGGAAGGGGTAATATGTAGGTGTCCTTTTCATGTTGTATCACTTTGTCTTTGGACTAACAAACTGACTTTCAAATATTTTTAATATTGAACTGTAATAGTCCAGCAATTGGCTATATCTAGTAATTATGCTTCCTTTTCCCATGGACTTCCATACACCACTACATTCACACCTGCCTAAAATTCAGGCATTGTATTCAGTTTCCCATTAAAACATTCTGTTTCTAACACTTTGTTGATTAAAAATACCTAGGACTCTGGAACTGCTTGAAGTTTCTGCTAAATGATTCAAGTGTAGCAAATGAAACAGTTGGACACTATTTCAATCTGCTCTGAGCCGATTATGAAAAAAATGGCATCATATGGCTAATTTAACATCTCCAGGCCTGTCACAAAGGTTAGATGTTTAAAGTTTCAGGTAATGCTGATTTGCAATATAAAATCATTTTGATTACTTGCAAGTTCAGATTCTGTCAAAAAGGAGTCATGGAGGACTCCATTTAAATTAAAAATGAAACCATCTTTCATCCTTTTACAAATAGCTGATTCTTTGCAAAGCAATAGAGAAAGTATAACGAGATTCCATTTGTTGGAGCAGAAGCATATTATACAAATGTGATTGGGATGATTTTTCTTAGGGAATAATAATTAGTGTTTGATGTTGGGAAATATATACAACATGACAGTTTTAGAATGTTGCAGTGCTATCTTGTTGATAGAAATTATTATTTTTAAGGTTGCGAGAATGCATTCATATTCTTGTCAAAAGCAAAATACAGAGGAAGCCAAACATAGAATAGACAAGAGAAATGAATGAGATTTTAGGCAGCATGATAAACTATATATGACTGTATTTTGTCTCCCCTGAATGCCTTCAGTGGCATATTCTTTAGTCTCAAGTAACCTTTTTTATGGACTTAAAGTCAAAACAAATGCCTCAGGAATGTGAATATGAGTTTGGTTAAAAGAACTGACTTGAACCTTTGCTCAGAATTTCAGCAGAATCTTAAGCCTTTTCTGAGATTCAAGGAAAAAAATTGTTTTTTTTAATAAACTCTGTCTTACTTTCCTTTGCTCTTCTTAGGTCAGGTGCAGCAACAAGCAGAAAATGTGGAGAAACCTGTTCTTATATGTTTTCCAGGTCACTTTTGCTGACCACAAGAATTTGCAGGGAAAAGGAATTGAGCTGACTTTACTGTAAAGGATTTAGATTTCCAGAGTTGCCAGTCCCACAATTTAAAAAAAACAAAAAAAATTCACTTCATAGATAGATGAATGAGCAGTATGCATTGGTATTATATATATGCAAGTCCAGAAAAAATGAAAAAGCCAGATATTGTTACTGTAGTTGACAGCACATCAGTAGTTTTTCATCAAAATGATTTTTTGATGGAAAATGCAGTTTCTACAACAACAACAACAACAACCACCTAAAATTTTCACTCTCCCTTCTGAATGAGCTGTTTGGTGCATGTTGGGAGACATACAACTTCAAACGCATCATGGAAGATGTAGTACAGCTAGGGGACCTGGCTCACAGGAGAGAACAGGAATAAACTACAAACGCACGAGGGAATAGAGAAACACATTTTAATATTGAACTAACTCAAAACAAAACATAATGGTTTGGTGCAACAACTTGAAGCAAAACATTTAACTATTTCCAGATTTGAACTTTTAGTTCTACAAAACAGTTTCAGTTTTTCAACTTTTCATCTCAGTTAGGGACAAAAACAGATGTGGAAATATCAGAGTTTCCCATGAGACATACATTTCCCTCACATCAGTATTTACCAATGGGTAACTCAAAGAAATCAAGTAGAGACTTTAGTCACTATTTTAGGCCTCAATTCAGAATAGTTAAGCATGTGCTTAACCTTAGGAACCAATAGGACTTAAGCATTTGTTTAAGTGTTTTCCCTAAACTGAGGCCTTAGTTGGCAATGATGTCCCCAGATGATTTTTTTTTTTTTAAACTGAAAGTAATGGAAAAAATCCTGAGGAAATTTATTAATTAAATCAAGTTGTTCTTATCAGAAGAATAACAAAACACCTCTGGTTATTAATTCTGACACAACTGAAGGAATAGGTATTAAAGATAAAGGATCAATATGCATAATTACTAAGGGGTGATTTTTGTCTCTCTTGCAGGTTAATGAGTTTATTTCATTTCTGTTAAAAGGGTGCCCGAAGTCATTGTGCTCCATCATCTTTGTTTTCTTTTATTCTCTTTGACATCATTTTTTTGGCAAATGGTTGTGACGGAAGGGGTCTTGATTATGTGGATTTCTATTATTACAAATAACATTAAATACCCAAAACAGCATACCATCCTTTTCTGATATTATTAAAACATGAAAACAACAAGGAGTCCGGTGGTACCTTAAAGACTAACAGATTTATTTGGACATAAGCTTTTATGGGTTAAAAATCTGAAGAAGTGAGGTTTTTTACCCACAAAAGCTTATGTCCAAATAAATCTGTTAGTCTTTAAGGTGCCACCAGACTCCTTGTTGTTTTTGTGGATACAGACTAACACGGCTACCCCCTGATATTAAAACATGACAAATTAGTCAGAATCTGAATTTTTTTAAAATTGCTCTTTCTGCCATTATCAGTTAGTGATGTTAGTAATAACATTTTTCATTTACATTCACTAGCACTTTTCATTCTAAAGTACTTTATATAGTGTGGTGCATACATGTTTTGAAAGTAATTAGGCTTTAGATTTTGTTACAAACTTGAAACACAGGCCAGGTTTGTGAGAAAGTTCACAAATCTAGACCTTATTGAACTGGCTGAGTTTCATTTCCAGATTCTGGTTTCAAATCTGAGCCAAAGCATAATTCAGACACTGACCCAACATAGACTGTAATTGAAGAAAGTGTTCACACAAACACCTGGAAAACTAAGCTGCTATGTTTAAAACAATTCTGTTTACAAGTGTAGCCTACTGACATATAAATTGTACTCAGGTCTCACTTCAGCTGTCACTAACATGGAGATACTTCTGACGCCTATTTAAAAAAGCATAGCAGTATTAAAAAGTTTCCAGTAAGAAATGAAGACTATCTTATCCCATTTAAAAGACTGTATCATGTAGGCAAAATGCAAGTACATAAATTAGGACAAGTCAGAATCTCAAATTTTACATTCTTAATACCGTGAGAAATACTATGGGATCTTTAACGACCATGACTTGCAATTAAGATCTTGTTTTCCCTTACCTGGAATACAGCACCTTTGCAGCATAATACTCTCAAGAACATGGGTAGCAAATAGACTATTTGCTCATTAATATCAAATAAATCCTCTGAAATGCTGATTGCCTCCTGTAAGGCTGTGCTATGGTTATATAAATTATTAAACAAATACAATACATAAATTAAAAAAACAAAACAAAAAACACATTAGCAGTTTGGTCTTAGCCAGTAACAATAAAATAATGAGAAAGGAGTAGTCAAGCTAGATTGCTTTATTAATAAAAGTTGCCTTTATTATTTAAGAATAACACATAACGAGAGAGAAACAATACCCAATCCTTAGGGAACCAAGCTTGCAGCTGATGATGGTCTGAGCCCTTTCTGTCTGGTCCAATCAATAATTCAAACCTTTACTCTTTTATAGAAATCTGTTACCAGTCTATTTGTTGACAGTTTATAACTTTCTTTTCCCCCATTCATATGACAGTTATGCATATCCCCTTTGTCTGGTATATATTGCAGATTTCCAAACATATTGCAATATTCAAATTTCTCATACTAATGTGGTTAGTACATTTTTCAGTTAGAACACTTGTTCTGATAAACAGGATATTGTGCTAAACATGAGGCAATTAAGCTTTCCATTCGCACTAGCTAAAATTTGAATGTAGCATACATAACTTAACTTTATATTATTACACATAATTCTTAAAGGTTGCTGGGGTTTGATTCACTTGACAATAGGTCTTTAGTTAGCAATCAACCCTTTGGCCTAATGGTCAACACTACTTTCAACTGCCATCAAGTCCAATATTTATTCAGGTCTTTTTTGGTGAAGTCTCAGCCCTATTGAAGTTAATGGGATTTTTGCAATTGACTTCAGTGGAGACAGTATTTCACTCTTTATGCTTATAGTATGAGTTTCAGCAGCTTTTACTTACTGTGGTTTTATGTATCAATGTGTTTTGGCTGTTGCTGTCATTCCTTTATTTCCCAGTTACTGTAGGAAGGCTTCTGGAAAACAGAAGAGATTTGCAATATATTCAGGAGTCAGGCTCATTCTTATCTTCTCTGGTAAATTGCTCCACAACTTAAGGATGTTTGATGTCCAGTACTTGAAAGCTTATTCTGTGTATTGCATTGTCTATAAGAGCACAACTATCTCATTGGCCAGAGACATAGTGTCTGATATAGCCCAAATATTTTGAATGCTTTTAAGTGACACCAGAAGAGAACTGGGAGACAGTACAAGATGAAGAGCAGTGTTGTGATGTGTTCATGGTGAGTTTTTTTGCTAAGAGGGTAGACTGATGCTTTGAGATCATTGAGGTTTTCATGATGACCCACCTCTATACCCAGACAGAGTGTTTATGCACACATGGTTCACTGTGGCTAGGCCCTGATTGAGAATTTGAGATGTAGTTTCCTGGCAAGCATAAGGCAAAAGATGGCATTTCTCACCATTCTTGTTATCTGGGTATTATGAATGAGTCTAGTAAGACCCAGATACTTTATGCTACCTTAACAAAAGGAGAGTAGATTTTTTAAAAGGAAGGCGAGGTGTCTGTGTTTTGGCTACCTCCTGTAAGCATTACCATTCTAACCAGCATCACTTCAGTCTTACTTGAGTACATTTTAACCAGCTGCTCTTCATCCCAATACTAACCTCAAGCAGGCATTGTGACATCTTTCTGATGAGTGACTGAGTTTGCCAAAGAGGTGTAGAGATGGGAGCCAGGAGTATTTTATTGGCAAGGGAGTCTGCTGTGAGTCTCAACCCATTTCCATGAGTCAGTGCACTACTGCCCACTTTTTGTCACAGAATAGTTTGCCAGAATTTGTTTTCATATTTTTAAAAAGTTACTAAATGTGGTTAAAAATCTTTGAACACAAAACATTCTACACCAAAATATTATTTATTGGAGATATAACACAAATGGACCATAACTCAAGAGGACTAGATTCCAAAAGTTTTATATAGTTACATTAACATCTTATTTTTCCTCATTATGTTTCATTTTTAATAGGTAGTAATACTCCTGTAAGGGGTCTTTTGCTAGACAGATCTAGAGTCACTATTTCAGGACTATACTAATAGCTGGCATTTCATATCCCAAATTACAGTGTTGTAAAGAGATTTTGCATTTGAAAGCAAATAGCCACCCCACTTAACTCATATAAATAACTAGCCCTGCTGTGATCTGAACTCTGTGTATTCAGCAAAGGTCCCACTTTTGGCAGACTTTCACTGGCATTTCCACTAATACTGTGGGATTTGGGTTTGGTATTTTCGGTTTCAGACTTAGAGAGTGAATAAGAATTAAGCTAATATTCTTGCATCTTTTAAAGCTGACTACAAATAAATATAAATGTTTAAATATAGCATTTTTGAATATGTAGTATATGATTTTGTTAGTGTTATATTCAAAAGTAAGATTTTCAGCAAAATTATGTGTTTGGCAGCTAATATCATAAAGCCATTGCTCATATTTCCTTTTATTAATGGGCACCTCTTCAACATTAGAAAGTTTGCCAAATCTTTCCTTTTTTTTTTTTTTTTTTTTAATACTTTCTCCTCAGTGGCAGTCAGGCTTCAAAGCGTTCCACTTGGAGCTCAGAGGCAAATTCCCCTGTAGAAAGGGGAAGACAAGAAGATTTTACCACTACTTAATTCCCTGAGTGGACCTACACAGGATTTCCAGGCATATCACCCCATATCACTTTCAACTCTGCCAGAGGAACATATCTTGCTCCTTTCCTGAATAACCTTAGGAGCATATGTACTCCTGTTGGATACAGAGAACCTCATCATGTTACCAATCAAGTCTGACAACACTCCCAGAATCATGGTACACTACATTATTCATGCAGGATCCTACTCATCTGATTAACTTAAATTCTGAGAAATACTATATTCTGGAAAAGGAGCACTTGAACTGATGTCTTCCTTATGGGAGAATATTGTTTTAAAGACTGAAATACTGGTCACTGCAAGAGTTTAAACTTGGTCAGTTCTAACAGTTTTCAGAGTCTAAAACAGGGAAGCATGATTGATCATTCCTATTGAAAGTGTCTGTTTCTTTAACAGCAGAAACAGGACAAATAGTTAGCTCAAAACCTTTTAAGTAGTGCAGCCAATCTATCATTATTCAGTGCCACATATGCCATTTCCAGAAAAGGGCAGAAGTAAAGATCTCAAATTATTCCCAGAGATGGCAAAGATGTCACCAAATTGCTCCATATACGAAGGACCCAAGTTGTAGTTGTGCAAAATTTGCCATACAGAGCACACAAGGCTCAGAACTGCCATTATTTGAACAAATCTCTACCTTAATCCTGCCCATTTTACACAAAGATGCACAGTGATAAATACCGATATGTTTGTGATGTACGAGAGTTTTGGATTAATTGACTCTATAAAATAGAATAGACATTTGCTCAACTGTTCAATTAGAATCTCCAGAAACAGATCTATTTGTCCCTCAACCCTGACACAAAGCCTTGATGGAACTATCATTGTTTTCCAAGAGGAGGTGAAATCCTTTCTGGGAAAATGATACATGTAGAAGAGGGGAAAGGCACTGCATCTACTGTACATTTGTATAGTTGAGTGTACGGACGCTACTGTGATACAAAGAACAATTCAAAATATTATTACAGGAAGCCTGTGTGGGTTGCTCTCAGTTTGCTCCCAATTTTAATAATATAAATTAAAATTCAGCATTGTTGAATTTGTACATTACTCATGAACAAAGAAAAATAGGAATATGAAATAGTTTCTAGAACTGTAGGGGGTTAGAGTTTTCCTGAAATCTCAGGGTTAGCCTGACATTTTTATAATACAGCACTTAAGTACAAGTTATAATTGTACCAAGTCAGCTAAAATAAACAGGTAACTCAAATAATATTTTTTATAAACTGCCAGCAACTGTATATTTGTACAGTAGTTAGCACAACAAAGCCCCAACTTGGTGGAAGCTCTAAGTGCTACCATAATACGAATAATGATGGCCCTATACAGTTTGGTAATTGATATAATTAAATAGTTGAAAGCTTTTTTTTAAAAAAAAATGAATGAATCATTTTATTTTAGAACCTGTTTAATATTCTGTGTTGCATAAGCTCATTAAGCAAAAGAAAAGTGTAATTATGCTGAGATTCATGCATTGTACAACTTCCTTACTGCTTGACAGTCTTGTATTGTAGACGCCAAATGTGTCAGGACTCAATCCTATAAGCTGTGAATCATCTTTAGAGTCTCTGAGAGCCCTCAGCTCCAAACACTGAAATCCATGGGAGTAAGGGATCTCAACATCTCTCAGGGGGAGCTCAGCACTTTTGCAGGACCAGGACCTTACACAGATAGATGTTTCTGGTCTTCTGAAGAAAAAAAAACAGTCTGGATAACATTGCTGTATTTCAAGCCTCAGCAAGCCAGAATTTTAGCCAACAAGAATATGTTGTATTTTTACAAAAATTATTATTTTAGCAAAATTATCATTCTATAGATTTTAGATTTAATATAGAATTATATTATTAATCAGTCTTTATGTTAGGACTAAGTTCAAATGTTAGTCTCTGTGCTTAGAAGCCTGTTGAAAAGATATCATTTTACATTTCCCAATAATCCACCTTTGGAAGTAGGATTTAAAGGATTTCCCTACCCTGTTATAAGTGCAGTTGGAATCTCCCCAAGGAGACAGGAAAAGTTTCATGAAAGCCAACATAACACAGAAATTGTGTGTTAAAATGTCACTATTAAGTTTTATGATGAATTAACAATAGGGATATTTTTAAAACCACTAAATCACGATGAGACAGCCATTTAGATACTATTGTACTTGTACAAAACATATTCAAGCTGTTCCTAAAACCATAAAAAACAGCTCAACCTGGCAAGAGAAAGTGATCCAGAGTTTGTTTTACTTCAGGATATTGTCTAACATCTGGAAGAAAATTCCTCCAAACATCAGCTAGTGCTTAAGCTGCAGTAGAGAATAAGTGAGAAGGCTCTCCATTTGCTTTCATAAATTGGAATGCATTTAAGAAGTTTACATTTAATTGGGTTCTCTCTACTGAAATATATACTAAATGCAAATAGAACACGTGCTAATCCGGTCGAAACCCATTCCCAGGACTGTTTGCATGGGATTGTTCCCCCACAAAAGAAAGGAGGCATCCCACGCCTTATCCATTGTTTTTCAGTGACAGTATTGTGTGAAACTGACACTTTCCTTTAAACAGTGATAAGTTCCAGAGGTCTTGAAAGATGCCATAAAGGGTAGATGGGTTCATTCTTGCTGGAAACATGGCTGCTCAACACAGCAAAGGAGGAGTGGTGGGGGTGGGGGGTAGCTTAAGGATACCAACAACCTTCCAACCTTAGGGATACTGAGTTCTTGAGCCTGTGTTAATTGAAATCACTAATGACACTCCCATTGACTTTAATGGTGCAAGTCTAGGCACATATTTTGATTCTTCTGTCACACAATAAGGAGGGAAGCTGAGCAAGAGCATCAATAAGTTGAGAAACATGTCCCTGCTCCGAGCCAGTCACTTCCACCACTGAGAGCTGCTGCTTGAAGTAGGGATTTTCAGCAGCAGCAGCCTGAACTGGCTATTGTCATGACTCCACCAAGGGAGGAGAACTGAACTCATGGTATCCTCATGTACATGAGGATCCTGCAGATTGTTTTTACCAATATTTCAGTTAAACCTGATAAACTGGTAATAAAAGAAGCCGAACCATGGTAGTATTGTTATTTATTTAAAGATTCCCCAATGTAGGCTTTGTTTAAATCAATGGGAATACATACATGGGTAATAGTAATAAGACCCTTAGTCCTGGAACAAATTAAAGCCATGGTTTCAAATGTGAACCGTCAATAGAAATAGAGCAAAAGCAAGATTGGAAATAGAAATGCAATGACCATAGTGACTGAAATAAAATAAGGGCTGGTATCCTGGGAGGAATCCTGATAACATATGGTTAAGTATTTAATTGAATATATACTGGCTAAAAGGAGTTTATCACTACAATATACTTCTGAATCACAAGAGCAGAGATTATACAACTAAGGCTATTAAAAGGAAATGTTTGTTACATAAGTCATGAGGCACTCACAATATATGTACTAACAAAGAGGAGAAAATATGAGGGTGGAGGGGCAGTTATGATTTTATTTTATCAAGAGGTTATTTTGCTTGTTAGAAAGTGTTTTCATGAAGCAAATAACTTAAATATAACTGTTACTTTTATTGAAGGAACATTAACAATAGTAGTGGATATAAGGAAGCTAGGTCTTGTTCCTGACCTATTGAAATTAGATTCATTTTAAAGCTGGTAACTTCTGGAAATCTCCCAGAAACAAACAAATAGTATATAATGCTAGGAAAGGGCAGAAATAGAACATCAAATGAAATATGTCCTACCACAAATTATAACAAACTTCCTGTGCATTTACCTTTCCCTGAATATATTACCCCAGAGTCCTCTTAACAGGGAAATTTACACTGTTCAGGGATATATGAATGAGCTGCAATCCACCTTGATAAGTTTGGGTCCCTAACTCTTATCTATTTGAATTCCTTTGTAAACAAACTAATAGGAAATATATGGAATGGTATAACTGAAGGTCAGCAGAGATACAAAAAGCAGCCAAGAGATGGAGATCAATTCCTCCCTGTCATGGTATAAATCCCCACTTTGAACCTTAGAGTGCAAAAGATGGGGTACCAGCATGAATTCCTCTAAGCTTAATTACCAGCTTAGATCTTGTAGTGCTGCCACCAACCAGGACTTGGAGTGCCTGGTACACTCTGGTCCCCCCAAAACCTTCCCTGCGGACCCCCAAGACCCAACCTTGAGTCTCACAAGAAAGGGAATAAACATTCCCCTCCCTCCTTTCTCTCCCAGATCTCCCTCCCTGGTACACTAGGAATCACTGTGATTCAAACTCCTTGAATATTAAAACAGAGAGGAATGTCACCTTTCCCCCCTCCTTTTCCCCTCACCACGAAGCAATACAGATTCAAATTTCGTGAATCTAAACCACAGAGGAATTCCACCTTCCCCCCGTCTTCCTCCTTTCTCCCACCAGATTCCTGGTGAGTACAGCTCAATTCCCTTGAGCCTTAACAAGGGACGAAATCAATCAGGTCTTAAAAATGAAAAGCTTTTAATAAAAGAAACGAAAAAGTAAAAGTGTCTCTGTAATCAAGATGGTAAATGTTACAGGGTCTTTCAGCTTATAGACAACTAGAGAGAATCCTCCCCAGCTACATACAATATAAAATCTTCCAGCAAAATACACGTTTGCAAATAAAGAAAACAATCAAAAAGCTAAACGCCTTTCTATTGTACTTAACTACTTGAACAGAATTAGAGAGTCTGTAGTACGTCTGGTCACTCTCAGATCCAGAGAGAACAACGACCAAAAAAAAAAAGCACAAACAAAGACTTTCCTCCACCGAGATTTGAAAGTATCTTGTCTCCTGATTGGCCCTCTGGTCAGGTGTTCCAGGTTCACTGTTTGTAACCCTTTACAGGTAAAAGGAACATTAACCCTTAACTATCTGTTTATGATACTCCCTTTCGCAGATAAAGTACAATTTAGCACCAAATCAATTCTTTCAACAGACAATTGAAATATTGTCTTCAAAAAGAGACATGTAAACAGCAGCAAAGACACCACTTTTATAATAGAAAAAAGTGTATCAACTTACACACAATTTAAAAACAGAAAGGGTGAGTGATAAAAATATGGAAAATTTCCCTAAAAACGGAATTTTAGGAAATCTATGTAATGAAACACTGACCATATACAGGTCTGCTATATTTGTCTACTCTGTTTAATTGACCTATTATATGTGAACATCAGTTATGACAGCTCTGGTGTGAATGAGTGAAATGAATGTTGGCTGTGTAATTCATCATAAGGGTAACACACTAAGCGTAACACATAAGGGTAACACACTAACACGTTCTCACCAGCATGGAAATTGTTCCAATATGAGAGCACATTTACACTGTAATCAGGTAGTCTTAAAGTTCGTATACACTGTACAAGAACACCCTCACTTCTGGCATTCTACAATGTGGTTGTCTTTTACTACATGTTTGTACAGTACCTAAAAAAGGAAGGCCACTAATTGCTGTTTGGAGCTTAAAGATATTATTGTAATACAACCAAACACATCTTTTGCACCCCAAACATGGCTGCATTTCAGTAATGTTTGAAAGTATCCATGGAGAGTGGAACGTACATTAATGACTACCAAAGGAAGACAAACATCTGCCTTAAAGAAATGATCATGATCATGTATCCCTACAACATATGTAGTATAATTCTGTTCAACCTCAAGTTAAAGACCACTTCTAGCAGGCAATTTGTGGTTGCTGCTCCCTTGAGTGGTAGTTTAAAACAGGTTCCAATTTATGCTCCTTACCTACCTCAGATAGATATTGTAAATGTGAGTAATTAGTTCCTTTCTTCATAGGAGATTGTAAAGGAGGTGGGTGCCGGGGCTTGACCCTCTCCGGGGAAGAGGGGAGCCACGCCGGCCCACTCTGCTCCAGTTGGCCCAGGAAGTTAGCCCGGCAGTCCTTGCGGTACTTGTCTGCCCAACAGGCGAGGGGCTCAGGCCCTCCGGCAGGGCTGAGCCATAACAACTGCAAGGCGCCGGTTCCTACGTCAGGACGGATAGCAACACAGAATCAGTAAGCTCAGGTCTGGGTCAGGGCTGAGCAATGGTAATAGTTTAAGGCCCAACCCTTGGTCAGAGTGGGGCAGCAAAATACTGAGTCAATAGGCTCAGGCCTTGGTCAGGGCTGAGCACCAGTAGCAGTTTTAAGGCCCAGACCTGGGTCAGGGCACGGCAGGGCAAACGCTGAATCAGTAATAACCATTATCGGCCTCCTCAAGCCAGGGAGGAGGAGGAGTCTGTCACCCCGGAGTGGGGAGGCAGGGGGGACACAGGACCTACCACTCTACTGCGTCCCAGCCTGGGGCCCTAACAGTGGCTGTCACTCCTCTGGTCAGTTAGTGGGGTTCCTGGCCGCAACACACTGACATAGGCTCCAGCAATTCCGCAGCCTGATTGCGCTCGGCTGCCCCTGGGCTGCTTCCGTACTCTCCCTCAGGACGCACCTGGGTCCTAACGTCGGCCTTAGCGGGGTCCAGGAGCATAGGCTCATCATGACCGGGGCTGGGTGGTAGGTCCAGGAGCTCCTCGGGATACTCGGGCCATGGTAGCGCCGGCAGCTCCTCCAGGTAGCAACAGGCGCGGGGAAGCTCCGGCGGCTCCTCCTGGTAGCGAGCGCGGGGAAGCTCAGGCCACTATGGGTGGCTCCCCTGGGTCACCGGCATCTCCCAGTTTCGAGCTCCCGGAGGGACGTCTGTTCTCTCCGGCCACTGGGGCCTGACTGAGCTCTGAGGGCCGGCTTTTATAGTTCTGGGTCACCGCCTGACCGTTTGAGGGGCAGGCTCAGAGCTCCGTAGCTCTACTCACTCTGCCTTCTGCTGGGGCTTGACCCTCTCTGGGGAGGGGGGGAGCCACGCTGGCCCACTACAGAGATTAAAACCTTTCACAAACTACAGAAATGCAAAGTATTACTATTTTTGTATTATTTTGCTTTTGTTAAAAAACGGACATTATTAACTGGAAAAATGTTCATTCATTGCTAAGGAATGAGAAAAAAAGTACCTGCTGTAAAAAAATAAGGGATAAGGAAGTTAATTATTGCTATTAAAACTTCTCACAGCGTGAATATTAGAAGATGACCTAAAGTCTCAAATTGTCCTGATCCAGTTTTGTAAATCTGGAAAACAGAAGGGAAAAAACTTCATAGAATGTAATTCTTCAGTCTTCAAAAAGCATGGCTGCGAAGTGTGCATTATACATCTTTATCTTGCTTGTATTTTAGTAAAAATAATGATTTTTTTCATAGATTTAGAATCCATTGAACAAGGTAAGCCTGTTATTTTCTGAAGGATACAAATTCCAATGAATTATACATTATACTGATCTTAGTTTTCATTCCTTGTCAATCACCACTGAACCCTTTTCCTGATAAACCAATGTAACTGAGGTATAGCAAGGTGAATATTGAAAAGTAGATGTATTTTCAAAACAAACTAATGTTTATTTTTACTCTTAACTAATCATTAATCTTCCATTTTTGTCCCATTGATCTATTATGATACACAACACACATTCTTGGGTTGGTGATAACATTTGGCTGGAAACCAAAAAGCTTGCTTTCCATAATCTGTACAAGAAAATGTATCAGGTTTCATACACAGCTAAAATCTAATTCCCAGCTAAACAGTAAATCAGATTGGGGTCTGTCACATATAATTCTCTGTACTGCTACTGCCTTATTATTTCAGCCCCACTCTATCTAGTGATCAAGTTCTTTTATATCACCCAAAGACCTCACACAGCATTGGACATTTCTGAAACGACAGATGATGGTAGTTGTTAATTATCTGTAGTATATACAATGCAAAATGCATTCTGAGATGAAAGTGTCAGGAAGTCCCAGAGTGAAGCATCACTAAGAAGTGAATACTTACAGAAAAGCCCAGCAGAGAAGTTACTGTACAATGTTGCCCGTCTATTGCCAGAAAAGAAGATCTGCACACAACAGAGCCTGAAACGAGGGAGAAGATGGGGAGCTGAATGTCCCAGAGTCATCAACTAGCCACATACATTTGGTATAAGAAATAGAACTCATGACATTTTGGGGGTGTGGGAGTGGGACAGGGTAAGTGGAAAGAAAAGATTAGAACTTCTGAAACAAGAACTTCCCATTATCTAGACATCTGTACCAAGACTTTGCTTCATCCAGGATTGTGCAACTAGTGTAAACAATGTAAAATGACCTGTGGCAGCTATTTAAATATCATGATGCTGTCCCTCCCTGTGCCCCCATCTGGCCTGGTGCAGCAGTGTCTATTTCCCTCCTACTCCCCACAATAACCACGGAAGAGCCTACTTTTTTCATGAAGGAACTCTCAAATTGCAGTGTAGTCCAAAAAAACCCACAAAACTCAGGGTCTTCCACCCCTAGGGTTAATCTTTCACCACACTCTTGTCATGTGCTGACCCTCCAGACTTTCTCCTTAAAGGCCTAGTTTCTTCCCAAACCACTCATCCTCAGGGCTTCTTCCCTGGAGTCCTTCTCCTGTCTGGTTCTCCCCAGGTAGTATCTCCCACATCTTCTCATCTGAGTCTTATAATTGACCCAAGCCTTCTGATCTCCAGCCAACCATGATCAGTATGGTTGGTGGGATGAGAGCTGACCTATCACAGGCAAGGCAGAGCCCAACTCCTTTTAAAGAGCCAGCCCATGACATAGAATCATAGAAGATTAGGGTTGGAAGGGACCTCAGCAGGTCATCTAGTCCAACCCCCTGCTCAAAGCAGGACCAATCCCCCGAAAGATTTTTACCCCAGTTCCCTAAAGGACTGAACTCACAAACCTGGGTTTAGCAGTCCAATGCTCAAACCACTGAGTTATCCCAGATGCAGACGTTCTGTTAGGAGAAACACAAAAGTTAACAATTAAGGCAGTGATGGCTTTATCCAAATATACCTTATTTTTAGCTATTATTAGAAAATGTATTAAAAATAAGGTCTATTCTGTAATATTTTTCTTACGTTCCTATTGTTAAACTAGACATTAGCAAAAACAATGCTTCAAAAAAAAAAAACAATTTGGTTGTATCTAAGCTGGTATTTTGTTTGATTGAACAGCTAGAAAATTAAAGTAACATCATACATGCCAATATATAGTAGTGCCATCAGTTGCTTCTCTGTTCATGATCAATCAGAATGTTCATTATGAGTCGAGCATGTGGGAGAAGAGAGTCGCATCCTTCTCAACCTTGTATTTGTGTATGATTCTCTTGTGCAGCTGGGAAGTGACAGCTGCTGCTGGGTGTTGGGAGAGGTGGTGGAGGGGGCCATGGCTGTCCTTACCTGTTGTTTTGACCTGTCGTTTTGACCTGTTGTTTTGACCATATATTGGCCAAGAATATATACATTATGAAAATTACATACACATGATCAGTAGCCTTTGCCACACTTGAATGAAATACTTAAACTGTCCTGTCAAAGATTGAAAACAGCTAATGAAATTCAATGGACAGTTTAATGAAACTTTAAGGGAGTCTTGATTTTAATTTTTTTTATCTTGATGTCTATGTTACTCATTTGTATTTCCACAGCCATTCTCGTTGGCACTTGTGATCCCAACTACTTATCTCCACGCCAAGTGAGATTTGGAGATGTTAAGGAAAGATACTCTGTGTCAAACTCCCAGTAAGTCACTAAGAAAGTTAAAATACATTTGAGAGTGAATTGTGTTTCTCCTTCCATGTGTTGGGCTGAAACATCAAAGGAAGAAAACTTACTGGACTGCAATCCTCTTATTGGGTTTTGACTAATAAAATGACTAATCAATATGTTATGTCCCCTGACTTTACTAAAACAGGGCCCAATCCTGCAAGGCACTGAAGACGTCTTATGAGCTACAGTTTCCTCAACTTCAAAAGCCCTCAGTATGTCAAAGAAATGGATTCTTTTCCCCTGTATTTTATTTTTATTTTATTTATTCATTTTATTTTTATGTATTCATTTAACATTTAACATCAGCAGAAAAATTCATGCTATGCAATTACTTAACTATTTCTTCAAATTTTTGGCACTATATTAAAGTTTAGTAACAGGCTAGCATGACACGTGTCCAATGTATCCACATACGGGAATTATGTTCCTATCTCTTTCACTGTAAGCTCTTGTGCAAACTCCTGGACACTGAGTCCAAGAGCCAAGGAATATTTGCTCAGAGTTACATGTCTACTGGTGGAGAGGAAATGGAAGAGTGTTGGCTTCACCCCATTCCCTGGCAGAATAGTTAAGGAGTTAACAGTAGATTATCATCTACCAGGAACAAGGAGGAAAGACTGCGACTTAGAGGATATTCCTCAGGCACTGCCTTGAGTTCGGGGGTCTGGACTAGAAGACCTCTTGAGATACCTACCAGTCCTACAATTCTATGTCTAAAATCAAAATCTAGTCCAAGCCAATTAGCGAGGAGAAAGAAGGAAAGCAAGTGCCTCACATTGTTGCTTCCTTTGGTAAATCACATTTTAGATGGAAACTAGATACTACATACTTGCCACAAATAGAATTGCTCTTTCATTTTCAATTGTTAGAGAGTGTTTTATTAGACATTGTAAATCACAGCTAGAATTCCATCCTTCTATTGCTCATGGCACTGATAAAATAATCCTAAAAAATTATCAGTGTAAATTCAATGAATGCTAATGGTGTAGTGTTCTGAAATTGATAGAAACATTGGCTTAGATGAAAGATGCTTGAAGCAAAAATTAACTGAATTTATCTGAGGAAAGTTTGGTAACCACTGAATGTAGCACCACCTGATGCAGATGCTGCATGGTTTATATTTTATATATATAAGAAAATAATTCCATACAATGAAACTTGCTAGCAGGCAAGGTTATGCACACCTCAGAGCCAGAGGGAAAAAACGGTTCTTGGGTGCTTTCATGCTTCCTGAGGTAGCAAACAACCTTTTGTGCCAAAGAAGTTATCCTTAATTTTCTAGTAGCCTGCTGTTTGGCTGCATCTGTCCCCTTCAGTGCAAATGAACTGCAGCTCCCATTCAAACCTCAGTTAAAACAAAATATTTTACTGGTTACTTTATTAGTGCTGCAATAGGGATTTCAACCACTATTCCCACTTAAAATGTTCTACTTAGAGCTGTAAGAGAAAATTTATTTTCTGCCTACAGCAGGTGTTATTCAGAAACCTTAAACACAAGTGTTTAAAATGCTATAAAGGTAATGCTTTAGAGGTTTTATGTAGTTTTTTTGAGTAAATGATATTAAAATTTTTCTTCCTGCACCTGCCTACTCTTTGCATTAGCATAAGTATTCATATCTTTACAAATATAACGTGGCATTTGGCTATATTAAAAGAAAAATAGAAGCTTTGTCCATCTGCAAAGCATCTGCCATGAGAGGAACACTCGTGTCTTCTCATTATGCAATCATAAACAAAAGTTTCAAGTTTTTTTCCTTTTAATGCAAACTTTTAAAATACCTGAATACAGAAATTGGAAGTTCCACATGCATTTATTTTTCCTGAAATTTGTCTTGGAAATGGGATGGTTTCATTAAGGTTTCATGCGTATTCTAATGCACTTTCATCTAATTGATACTGTTAAAACCACACTTGCAATAAGTTCCAAACGCTAATTGTAATACCTGCTTAGCTAACATCATTATGATCACTATATGGGCTTGATATATTTGAGAAATATGTTCTATAATGAATGCACGTTTTAGATGTCATATTAGGTAAGAGTGCGGAACCAAATAATGTTCTATTTGACAATAGGCTAATCCAATTTAGAACACTTCAGGGACTTCCAAACACATGCAGCTCCCACGGAAGTCAATAGAAGCATAATGTCCATCAGAGAATAACATTTGGCCTCTTAGCTGAATAGGCAATAAATACTTTTAGTAATAAATACTTTTCTCTAAAGTTGCTCTCACAAAAGTATTGTTACCATCTCTTCACTTTATCCAGAGCCAGCTTCTGGGGTGATGCTAAGGTAATATGAATTAACTAAGGAAAATTCTGTAGGGTGAGATTTAGCTGCAGCAATAGCAGAAGAGATGGACCTCTGAGCCTCAATGAAGGATTTTAGGAAATATTTACATTTCAGTTATATAGTAACTTTATCAACTTCAAGAGCAACTTTTTCAATTTGACCTTCAGTTTGAGTTTAAAAAGAGAACTAAAGATTCAAAAGTTCATTTTATATCAAAAGTTATCACTGTGAGGCTATGCAAAATGGGAACATTAATTGGCTAGGCTGATGGATTCAGCAACCTGTTGAAATGTTTGGGATGGGAAAATTGACACAAGCTAAAAAAAGTAGCCTGGAATCTCATCGTATTCTGTGACAAAGTTTTTATATTCATCTAAATATAAGGAAGTTTGAATGGATGACTTTTCACGTTGAAACATCTTAAAAGAACTTTTCAAATAATGTTCATTATGCATTGTAGTTAAACAGCTATTTACAAAAACAAATGAATAAAGAATTATAAACACTCTTTATAATATCTTCCTCTCTCTCATTCAGCTTTTGTGCTCAAGAAGTTTCAACACTCTGGCACTTCAATTAAGATGCAATAGCTCACAACACAGGCTAAAGCGCAGAGACTCCCACAAATCCTCTTCCTTTACCGAGAGATTGTCTCCTTATTTAGAGATGTGCTGCTTCATCTCCATGCTGGTTGGTGAAGTGACGACTCACCAGGCAATGGAATAGACTGAAGTGCGAGCAGCTTGAGTCACTGGTGGTTGGCTGGGAAGTTTCTGGGGCTCCATTATTTGAGCAGCACAGTGTTTGATGGGAGAAGAGGATGTGTCCCATATATAGGAGTTCTCTGTCCACCTTTTCTACCCTAAATAAGTTCTGTGTTCCATTGGCTGACACGCTTCTCCTGTCAGAAGACCAGGTCATAGGTGGTCATGCCTAGTGGTTGGAGTGGGAGTCAGTCCTAGTGGTTGGAATCTGAATACCAGAGCAGGAAGAAGGGCCAAATGCCAGAGCCCAGGGCTGAGATAGAGTTGAAGTCAAGAATCAGAGCTGAGAGCTGGAACTAGATCACCAGGAATCAGGGAAGGCAGGAGTGGAGTGCAGAATTGGAACTGGGGCTGACCAAAGCCATGCTTTGCATATGAGTGTAGAACTTTGTGTGCTTGGCTATGGTCCAGTTTGAGGAGACATACTATTTTCAACCACTTTCCTTCACTTGTGCCCATGGCCTTCTGGAAAATATCCCTACGGTTGGAATTACAGGGTAAATGAAATATATTACCACACAATGACATAATGCCACATCACATGATATCAGATTCTGTGATGACAGTAAACAAAAATTAGTTAGCTCTACTTACTATTTTGATCAACTTAGATTAAGACCTTCTCTAAACAGCAAATCCTCCAACAAACCCAAGGAAAACTAGACTGAACATTCCTTAAAGATGAAGAAAAAAGCCATAATAAGTAAATTTATCAATGTTTCCTGAAAGTCAACAAATCTGAGCTATGTGGGACTAAGAGGTAGGGGGGAATGCATGGAGTAAAACAATTTTTAAAACTTGGTTAGTTTTATATATCTTATTAAGACTTAATTATGCCAGTTTTGAAAATTACAAGTACAGTACTGCAACTTACTAGAGATAATATAATGCAATGCAAATATCTGTATAAATTGACAACTTCTAATTATATAACTAGTGTCACGGTGCCTGGAGTGGCTCACCCTTAAGAATGCCAAACTTAGGACAGATTGTCAGAAAATAGGGCCAACACCCCAACCTGTTGGTATATTTAATCATTAGATTTCAGTAAACCATCAACAAATGTGGATTCTTGGAAAACTGTACTAGCTTTACCATGGAGCCACAGTCCCTTTAGGCATTCCAGTCCCTCTTTAGCACCTAAACGACTTTATGATAAATGGTTAATAAGCTGAAGTTCCCCATGCATCATGTTCTTTCAACCCCTGGAAGCTAGTCACTTACCCAGGTCAATGGATACTTCAGATCACACGCCAAAAATAATGCTGTAGCCAATCCTTAGTAAAGTTATAGTAACTAAAAAAAGTAATGGGTTGTTAAATGATTAATGCATATAAAAATACAATTGGATCAGAACAGATAGTCCACAGTAATAGCAGTGATGTTAAATCTGCTAGTTTTCTATGAGTCTCTCCTTTGCCCAGAGGTATGGGGACCTCAGTCCTTTTGTTCAAAATGTCCTCCTCTTACAATTCACGAGTCCAGAGAGAGGCTAGGAAAGAGGTGTCTAGAGGCTTTTGTTCAGTCCTTTTATATCTTGACCCGTTTTGCTGGAAAAACACTGACTGTGTTACATGTCAGGCAACTTCATGGCGTACATACTCTGTGATCCGTCCTGCATCCGAATTGCAGATTCTAGCTTGCACTTTGCCTACATGCCCCCTAAGATGTCTTTGGGGACAATGTGCAGACACTCCTGTTTACAGATCCTTTATTATTTCTAAAGAGCTAACTTGTGCATATTTCTCAAGCTCACATTTGAGATACAAACACATAGCAAAGTTTCATAACTTCATATACAATGTTGTTACACATATTTTAATATGATAATAGTATTCATCAGGTTATAACTTTTCCAATGATACCTCATAAGGCATGCAAAATTGTGATAAATCTTGTACAAAGTAACAGTGACGACCATATTAGTGTACATGGTCACCTTCCTCCTTTAGACAGTCTTACAACTAGATCACATTAAGGCATCAAACCATGGGGAAGGAGCACAGATTGATCACTTCTAGGTGTCCATTTCTTGAGTTCTACATACTCACTTTCTCAACCATCATTTATTAATGGTAAACGTTTGTGTGGAATATAAAATTAGTTTTAGAGCATAACATCAACAATACTTGCCATGCATTAATGTACATATTAACCCAAACCACAGCACTATTTTGAAAGAATAAAAAATGATTCCCTCCTCTTCCCACACACTGACATTGGTTTCCCTGTAATTTTTCTGTTTCACTGAATAGTTCCAACAAGTTCTGTGCACATTTGTTCTGAAGAAAATACAGTTGTGCAGCTTGAGCAATCTCTCCTCCCCTAAAAATGCCTCAATTTTCACATAAAAATATTGCACAAATAGAAGTTTGGATTCAGAATAATGCAGTTTCTATTAAAACAAATGAGTAGCTGTTCCTTTCTTCCTATGATAGAATCTGTGGTACACTTCTGAAGGAATAGTATTAATAGAATACAGAGTTGCCTCTATAGTTACCCATTACTAGAAAGGAATAAAAAATGCTATCTGCATGGCTTTTCGATAGTGTGGTGGTATTATCTTTCATATTAGAATACATTTATAAAGTCTGTGGGCGATACCAAGCTGAGAGGGGTTGAAAATGCATTGAATGACAGAATTAGAATTCAAAATAATGTAGACAAACCAGAGAAATGGTTTGAAATAACCAGGAATAAATTCAATAAGGACAAATGCAAACTACTATTCTTAGGAAGGAATAATCAATTGTACAAATACCAAATGAAAAATGACTGCCTTGGAAGGAGAACTGCAGAAAAGGATCAGGGGGTGATAGTTAGATCACAAACTAAATATGAGTCAGCAATGTACTACTGTTGCTAAAAAAAAAAAGAAAGTGAACAACATTCTGGGATGTATTAACAGGGGCGGCTCTAGGAATCTTGGCGTGCTGGGGCCTGGAGCTGCCCCTGTGTATTAATACAAATTTTGTAAGCAAGACAGAGAAATAATTCTTCCACTCTGTTCAGTTCTGATAAGGCCTCAGATGGAGCACTGTGTCTTTTTCTGAGCACTATACTTTAGCAAAGATGTGGACAAACTGGAGAAAGTCCAGAGGAGAGCAACAAAAATGATTAAAGGTCAAGAAAACATGACCTACAATGAAACAGTGAAAAAATTGGGTTTGTTTAGTTTGGAGAAGAGAAGACAGTGGGGAGATATGATAACAGTCTTAAAATACATAAAAGGTTGTTATAAAGAAAAGAGTGATAAATTGTTCTCTTTAATGGCTGAGTACAGAACAAAATGTAATGGATTCAAATTGCAGCAACGGAGATTTAAGTTAGATGTTAGGAAAAACTTCCTAACTGTACAGGTAGTTAAGTACTGGAACAAATTACCTAGTTAGGCTTTGGAATCTCCATCATTGGAAGTTTTTAAGAACAGGTTAAACAAACACTTGTCAGAGATGGTCTAGATAATACTTAGTCCTGCCTGGATTACTAGATGACCAATGGAAGCCCTTCCAGTCCTACATTCCTATTATACTTTGATTATTTCCTTCTCATCTCAACACTTAATTTAAACAAGTTTTTTTTTAATCCACTAACTTTTTCCTGATTAGCATTTTTTTTCCATTATGGCTCATGCAGTAATTATTGCATTATGGAAATATTACTGTATTAATATAAAAACACCACAAAATAGAAATGTTGAGTAATAATGCCTTAAAAGGTATCCAGTTCTATCATCTCATGTGCTGAACGATAGAGGGGACTATAGAAAGATGAAAAATCATTTTTGGTATATGAAAGGTTTCACACAAAGAGGAAGATGTCAGCTGTAAACTGCATTCACACAAAGAAATATTACTCTCAAGTACTAACAGTTCTTTACATAGTTGTAAACAAATATAAAAACATATCATTTTAATGAGCCAATTATGTTTGCTGAACTAACACAATATTGTAGATCAGTGGTGCACAAACTTTTTCAGTCATATACCTCCCCTCCCCCATTCACGGAATTTGTCACAACCCCCCCCTCCAGTCGTACCTCATTGTCACCCTTACTTCTGTGCTGTTGCTGGTGGCAGTGCTGTCTTCAGAGCTGAGCTGTTGAAGACCAGCAGCTGCTGGCTGGTGTGTCCCTGTTGTTTGCAGCGCAGAAGGACTATTTTTCAAATCCCACTCCTGGCCTACCATACCCACTCTTTTATGGCAGCAGGTACTGCAGGATCCATAGGGTCCCAGTTTCTTGGCACTCCCCCCTGCCCCAAAAAACCTCTTCTGTCCGTCCCCGTCCCTCCCGCAGTTCATACGTGCATCACTGCTGAAAATGTTAGTTTGATTTTTATTTCAAAAAGACAAAATTATCCATAGGTATTTGCCCATTAGGTCTTACTCCTAAGGTAAGTTTGCAATTAACATATTTTTCCATGTTCTTTTTGAACAATGTTCTGTATTAAATTCAATAGCTAAGACTGTCACACACACCAGTCCCATCTTACAGCTTTTTGCCCTCTCCTGTGCAATGAAACATCTGAAGCAGGTTTTACCACATATTACAGACTTGGAGATTCTGTGTGATTATGCTAGTTTTCAAGGAATAAATGCTAAAATGCTTAGATAAAATGCATTTGAAAATCAGCATTTTGTACAGATCACAAGATTCAGGCTCATTAGGCTACATCACCTGCCCTCTAGACATGAATTAATGGAATGACTAGAGAATGAACTGCTCCCAGATCTTTGGGTCTACTTTGCGGCCAAATTAGATGAAGGAGGGTGAGTACAAGAAATACAGCTAACAGAATTTTTAGAGACTATGCAAAATGATTTTTAATCTTTTGAAGAGTATGTTCCAAAGGGTGTACCTAGAAAATTGTATGAAATGAAACATTCAACCTCGCTGGGAACTACCCAAGTACTGATTCGTATTTTTATCAACCTGGCTTCCCCCAAAAAAGATCTTGATGAGTAAGGTTTGCCTTACTAGAAATCAGAATGACTGATTTATTATAACAAACTATTAATTGACAGATAATATAGAATATATATTGGGACAGAACACATCTGAAATATAGCTAGATATGTCATGAACATCCTAATATTCCTTTAACTTCACCAGAGCACCAATAAAGCACAGCAGTCCTTGGATGCCTTGAAGCCCCAGGGAGCTAGAGCAGATAAACAAGGGCATGAATCAAGAACAAGCCTCACATCTAAAATTGCTGATCCCTACCATTATACCAGCATCTGAAACGTCAAATATAGATGTCCTGCTGGGAGTCCCTAGATTTGAACATCTGGGACTACTATCTATAGACTTTTACTCACAACATATCAACTGCACATGGAAAGAGATTGTCTTTCAAAAAGCTTCCTCTGGCCAACCTCACTGAGAACTCTGGCCACTGCATTCTGTACCCACTGAATCTTCTATCTGGTCTTTAAGGGTAAACAGGTAGGATGCATTAGAGTAACCCAACCTGAAGCCATGAGGGCTTAGATAACTGTGCCAAGGATGACATTTTGGAGAAAATTGCTGCGGTCACCACACTCAGCACAAATGGAAATACATATTTTTGGTAAGCTGGGACTCCAGGAGCAAAATGGGGGGACTCAAAAGTACCTTTAAATTACAAACCTCCTGAAAGGCTAAACCACCCAGCATCACCTCTGTTTTACTTGCATTAAGCATCAGATAGCTCATATTTACACAAAGTTCATTTAAGCCAGGCGTTGGAACAGACTGGTCATCATAGCACCAATCTGTGTCTTGAGCATTCTGCTGGTATTCCAAGCCAAGGCATCTCATTATCTCTTCCAGCTGTCTCAGATATACATGGAACAAGAGGGGTGACAACATAGCTCTCTGCGAATAAGAGCCCTTTTGAGCAGATAAATAATTTTCCATCATGGCTATTTGGTATCTCTCCAATGGAAAAGAATAGAACCACTCACGAAGAATCCCATTTTCCCCTGCCAGGGTTTACATTTGAGCTGACAAAATCTCATGGGCAATAGTATCAAAGGTGGCTGATTTAAAAGAAGTGCTTTGGCAACTGACCTTTGTTCATCACTAGTAGGAGACTGGTGTAGTCTCTTACTCAGGCTTGAAACCAGAACGACCAGCCTGAAAGAAATCTGTAGACTACAGATATCTGAGTTACTTCACCTCCACCTTCCTAATAAACTTTCCCAATAGCTGTTTTCAGTTGGTGCATCTCTATAAAAAGGCTAAAACATAACTATTCTTCAAAAATCTATTATAGTTCACATATAGCTAATAATTAACTCCATTGAGATAGAGGCAAAACAGGATCTTATATTGTAGCCTTTGTAAAGATGAATTGCAAGGCCTTTTGAATTAATTACAATTGATGTAAAGTACTCTGAAGTTAAAAAAGGGAAAGAATAATAGTAATTATTATAAGTAATAGAAAATACACTCATTAACATTGTGTGACAAAGTTCCTCCTCTGCCTTGGTGGGTCCTGCACTTATTGGCAGATTTGCTCGCCTCAGTGATCTCCCCCACAGTCTGGATCAGCTCCTCCTGTGTCTGATCAGGAGATGGGAGGTTTGGGGGGAACCCAGGCCCACTCTCTACTCC
>NC_133787.1:27971375-28137929 GCF_003597395.2 Chelonoidis abingdonii
TGTTCCCGCAAAAAATGCTGTAAGTGCATTAAGTCGGCAGACTGCGTCCACAGTACCGAGGCTAGCATTGACTTCCGGAGCATTGCACTGTGGGTAGCTATCCCACAGTTCCTGCAGTCTCCGCCATCCATTGGAATTCTGGGTTGAAATCCCAATACCTGATGGGGCAAAAACAGCGTCGCAGGTTATTCAGGGTACATGTCGTCAGGCCTCTCCTCCTTCCTTCCTTCCATCCCTCCCTCCATGAAAGCAACGGCAGACAATCGTTTCATGCCTTTTTTCCTGGGTTACCTGTGCAGATGCCATACCATGGCAAGCATGAAGCCCGCACAGCTGACCGTCACCATAAGTCTCCTGGGTGCTGGCAGACATGGGACTGTATTGCTACATAGCAGCAGCTCATTGCCTTTTGGCAGCAGACGGTGAGTTACAACTGGTAGCCATCGTTGTCGTACTCCTTTAAGTCTTTTAGTCGACCTCGGTGAGGTCAGTCAGGGGCGCCTGGGCAGACATGAGAGTGATTCAGCCAGGTCATTCCCATCTTCTGCCGAGCACCCAGGAGATGATGGCTAGCAGTCGAACTGCGCCATCTGTTGCCAGCCTAAAGATGTAAAAGTTAGGTGGAGTGGATCAAAACAAGAAATAGACCCGATTTGTTTTGTATTCATTTGCTTCCTCCCTCCCTTCGTGAAATCAACGGTCTGCTAAACCCAGGGGTTTAAGTTCAGTCCTTGAGGGGGGTCATTCTGTGTGACAATTGTTTGTTTCTCTTTGAAGCAAAGCCACCCCCTTTGCGGATTTTAATTCCTTGTAAGCCATGTCGTCAGTCGCTCCTCCCTCCGTTAGAGCAGACAATCGTTTCGCGCCTTTTTTCAGCCCAGATGCCATAGCACTGGGATCATGGAGCCCGCTCAGATCACCGCAGCAATTACGAGCACTATAAACACCACGCGCGTTATCCTGGAGTACATGCAGAACCAGAAACTGCCAAAGCAAAACCAGGTGAGGAGGCAATGGCAGCGTAGTGACAAGAGTGATGAGGACATAGATATGGACACAGGCTTCTCACGAAGTATTGGCCTCAGCAGTGTGCACATCATGGTGTTAATGGGGCAGGTTCATGCTGTGGAATGCCGGTTCTGGGCCTGGGAAACAAGTACAGACTGGTGGAACCGCATAGTGTTGCAGGTCTGGAACAATTCCCAGTGGCTGCGAAACGTTCGCATGCGTAAGAGAACTTTCATGGAACTTTATGACTTGCTTTTCTCTGCCCTGAAGTGCCAGAATAGCAAGATGAGAGCAGCCTTCCCAGTGGAGAAGCAAGTGGCGATAGCCCTGTGGAAGCTTGCAATGCCAGACAGTTACCGGTCAGTCGGGCATCAATTTGGAGTGGGCAAATCCACTGTGGGGGCTGCTGTGATCCAAGTAGCCAATACAATCAAAGAGCTGCTGATATCAAGGGTAATGACTCTGGAAAATGTGAAGGTCATAGTGGATGGCTTTGCTGAAATGGGATTCCCTAATTGTGATGGGACAGTAGACGGAACTCATATCCCTATCTTGGCACTGGAGCACCAAGCCAGTGAGTACATAAACCGAAAGAGGTACTTTTCAATGCTGCTGCAAGCACTGGTGGATCACAAGGGACGTTTCATCAACATCAACGTAGGATGGCCGGGAAAGGTACATGATGCCTGTGTCTTCAGGAACTCTGGTGTGTTTCAAAAGCTGCAGAACGGGACTTTCTTCCTAGACCAGAAGATAACCACTGGGGATGTTGAAATGCCTATTGTTATCCTTGGGGACCCAGCCTATCCCTTAATGCCATGGCTCATGAAGCCATACACAGGCAGCCTGGACAGTAGTCAGGAGCTGTTCAACTATAGGTTGAGCAAGTGCAGAATGGTGATAGAATGTGCATTTGGACATTTAAAAGCACGCTGGCACAGTTTACTGACTCAGATAGACCTAAATGAAACGAATATTCTCATTGTTATTACTGCTTGCTGTGTGCTCCACAATATCTGTGAGAGTAAGGGGGAGATGTTTATGGCAGGGTAGGAGGTTGAGGCAAATCACCTGGCCGCTGATTACGCACAGCCAGACACCAGCGTGGTTAGAGTACAGGAGGGAGCGGTGCGCATCAGAGAAGCTTTGAAAATCAGTTTCATTTCTGGCCAGGCTGTTTCTCCTTGATTGAACCCTCCCCTACCCATCCCCCTTGGTTCACTTTACTTCCCTGTAAGCTAGCCACCCTCCCATCCTCCCTTCAATCACTGCTTGCAGAGGCAATAAAGTCATTGTTGCTTCACATTCATGCATTCTTTATTACACACAAATAGGGGGATAACTGCCAAGGTAGCCCGGGAGGGGTAGAGGGAGGAGGGAAGCACCAGGTGGGGTGGGGGAGGAGGGAAGGAAAAGGCCACACTGCACTTTAAAACTTAAAAACTTTATTGCAGATCAGCTTTCTATTGCTTGGGCAATCCTCTGGGGTGGAATGGCTGGGTGGGCAGAGGGCCCCCCCCCCACCATGTTCTTGGGCGTCTGGGTGAGGAGGCTATGGAACTTGAGGAGGAGGGCTGTTGGTTACACAGAGGCTGTAGAGGCAGTCTGTGCTCCTGCTGCCTTTCCTGCAGCTCAACTATACGCCAGAGTATGAGTTTGATCCTCCAGCAGCCTGAGCATCGACTCTTGCCTTCTGTCAGCAAGCTGACATCATCTAGCATCTTCAGCCCGCCATCTCTCCTCGCATTCATATTGTGCTTTCCTGCACTCTGACATTGTCTGCCTCCACGTATTCTACTGAGCTCTGTCAGTATTGGAGGACAGCAGGAGCTCAGAGCACATTTCATCCCAAGTGCGTTTTTTTTCACCTTCTAATCTTCTCTAGTATCTGTGAAGGAGAAGCATTTACAGCTGGTGGAGGAAAAGGGAGAGTGGTAGTTAAAAAGACACATTTTAGAGAACAGTGGGTATACTCTGTTCACATTACACAGCACATGTGCTTTCGTTACAAGGTCTCATTTTGCCTCTCGTATTGAGGGCCTCCTGATTTGGTGTGAGATCACTCACGCTTCGCCCCTCCCTCCACCACGTGTCTAATAGCGAGGAACATTTCTGTTCAGCCACAGCCAAACAGGAATGTCCCCTTAATAAAAGTACCCTATTTCAACCAGGTGACCATGAATGATATCGCTTTCCTGAGGATAACACAGCGGGATAAAGAACGGATGTTGTTTGAATGCCAGCAAACACCGGGACCATATGCTGCCATGCTTTGTTATGTAGTGATTCCAGATTATGTGCTACTGGCCTGGCATGGTAAAGTGTCCTACCATGGTGGATGGAATAAGGCCGCCTTCCCCAGAAACCTTTTGCAAAGGCTTTGGGAGTACATCCAGGAGAGCTTTATGGAGATGTCCCTGGAGAATTTCCGCTCCATCCCCATACACATTAACAGACTTTTCTAGTAGCCAGGGCAAATTAATCATTAAACACGCTTGCTTTTAAACCATGTGTAATATTTACAAAGGTACACTCACCAGAGGTCCCTTCTCCTCCTTCAGGGTCTGGGAGCACACCTTGGGTGGGTTTGGGGATGACTGGCTCCAGGTCCAGGGTGAGAATCATATCTTGGCTGCTGGGGAAAGTGGTTTCTCTGCTTCCTTGCTGTGGGCTGTCTTCAATCTCTTCATCATCATCATCTTCCTCATCCCCGAAACCCACTTCCATGTTGCGTTATTCTCCATTGATGGAGTCAAAGCACAGGGTTGGAGTATTGGTGGCTGCACCCCCTAGCATGGCATGCAGCTCATCATAGAAGCGGCATGTTCGAGGTTTTGATCTGGAGCGGCCGTTTGCCTCTCTGTTTTTTTGGTAGGCTTGCCTTAGCTCCTTAATTTTCATACAGCACTGCTTTGCGTCCCTGTTACGGTCTCTGTCCTTCATGCCCTTTGAGACTTTTTCTAATGTTTAGGGATTTCGTTTCCTGGAACGGAGTTCAGCTAGCACAGATTCATCTCCCTATATGGCGATCAGATCCCATACCTCCTCTTTGGTCGATACTGGAGCTCTTTTGCGATCCTGGGACTCCATCATGGTCACCTCTGCTGATGAGATCTGCACTCACCTGCACCCTGCCATGATGGCCAAACAGGAAATGAGATTCAAAAGTTCGCGGGCCTTTTCTTGTCTACCTGGCCAGTGCATCTGAGTTGAGAGTGCTGTCCAGAGAGGTCACAATGAAGCACTCTGGGATACCTCCCGGAGGCCAATATCTTCAAATTACATCCACACTACCCCAAATTCAACCCGGCAAGGCCAATTTCAGCGCTAATCCCTTCGTCAGAGGTGGAGTAAAGAAATTGATTTAAAGAGCCTTTTAAGTCAGAAAAAAAGGGCTTTGTCATGTAGATGAGTCCAGGCTTAAATTGAGGTAACACTGCTAAATTTGACCTAAAAGCGTAGTGTAGACCAGGCCTTAGGCAACTGGTGGTCAGTGAGGTTCATGGCAAGTGATGGTGAAAATTGCGTAATGAGCAAGCCCTGTAACTTGGCTTTTGAATTCTCTGAACTCTTTTTTTTTTTTTTTAAATGAGAAGAACAGGGTTTACCTGCCAGCCAGCTGGTCTCCCCTTCTAACCCTCCACCCCCGCACACCCAAAAACAACCACCCACTAGCTCTCATAGTTCTAAAACATTGTGACCTTCCCATGGCTTGCATGTCATTCCCAGCTAATTTCTTACCATTATAAATAATTCATTAGGCATCATCATTCACACTCCAAACAGCAGCAGATTGTAAGCCATAGACACAGCCATGCATCTTCTCTCTGGTTAGTTGTATTATTTAAGTTGTTTCAGTAGTTCACAGTTCAGTAAGTTATTAGAAGCATATTAATTATCCCCTATTCATTAGGCAAGATTAGTATAAAAGATAGGTGGCATAATGCTAACTGGTGGAGGATCTGACACATTGTACTGCGGATAATAAATTAAAATGAAACAATTCTATACAAGTTTGTAGTCTCAGGTGCAATTTATTAATTCTCCAATTAAGAATTAAGTTATGCTCTAGTATGTGGGGAGTACTGGGCAGTGAACAGATAATCTGTTATAAAGATACTTAATGAGGGAAAAAGTTGGGATGTTTACTCATGTCTGTGTGGAATCAGATTGGTTATTTGATACGTGCTGAGCAATAAAGTCCAGTGTATCACAAAGTTAAGCAGACCATGAAGTTTATCTCTCAATTATTCCATTTTTCTTGAAGCAAGCTACAGATCCTCCATTTAAGGGCAAAGCATGCTCAGAGAGAGAAATCCAGTTAAGAGGGTATCTTTCATGCATTCTACCTCAGTCTTGCATTAGGCCAACTGTCTCTGGTTCAACATAGTATTGGCATTGTTTAGTTTCAGGTAATTTCATCTCTTCAAGAGCATGCTTGAAAAGTGACTGTGTAAAACATGGCATTGTGGGATCGCTAGTGATTTTTTTTTTGTTTTTTGTTTTTTGTTTTACTGATTTACGTATCAGATTTGTTCAACTTGCTCGTAAAAATCATGTTTTGTTTTGTTTTTTTCAAACTTGAATTTATCTTGGGCTCTAATACTCAAACTGGCAAGTTTTGTAATACTCAAACGTGAACAACTGAGTTCTTTCCATCTTGATTATCAACACCGCTAATCAAGGTACTGCAGGCTGAATACAGCGCACAAGTAACACTTGTTTAATGGCACTGCTGGTCTAAGCATTAGACTTAAGTGGATTTGGAAAAGTCTCATTGTGGGAAAGATCTGACGACAATGGGTTTGCATGGATGTATCTGAGGCATAATTTTTATTCTATCTCCCTTATTTATGAAGATCATGCCCAAGATGGAAAACCTCCCAGTTTCCCTTTGATCTCTGACAGCCAAGGTAAGTTGCTGCAGGGGAGGGATGTTTTTGCTTCACTGAGAAAATGTGATAAAGAAATCAGTGGGTCACATGATCCTGGAATTTCACAGTGCCACTCTTACACGGTCACCCTTCTTGGGTAGAACCCATGTTTTCACTGACTAACTCAAGGGCCTAATTTTCAGAGGTATGGAGAACTCCCAACTCCATTTAATGTAATTCTGAAAAACAAGGCTGTGTGCATTCCCTGTGCTGATTATATTAAAATGTTACTACAAAAAGCAATACAATACGTTATAATGTTAACTTAAGTTATATAAAACAATCCTTGCATGAGGTAGAATCTCAAAACTGAAAGTTGCCTGAGAAATGTCTTTTGGCATTATGGGTTAACATGTACAATCCATTGTAACAGGACAGCCTCCACCTTTAAGGTCCAGGAGGGATTGGGACAGCCAGGCCTGTCCAATTAGCCCTACCCTGATATATCTGTGCTCGACGTGAAACTTAAAAGGAGTTCATGCAGAAGCAGCTGTAGGTGAGTGCTGCAGGGAATAATGAGCCAGTCTGAACTGAATGCAGCTCTGGGAAGAAGAGATTTTTTTGTGGTGGGTGATGGTGCTCCTGATTCATGGAGAGGGACTGGACATCACCCAACTTTGGGAAAGAGGGTTGGGGACTCATGACTCAAGGAGAAAGACATGGAGTTGAAGATGGGGCCTGGAGTCCCCATGTGTGTAGGGGCTAAATAAACTGGACCCCAGAAGAGGACTTGTTACAATTACTACTGGACTGCAATATGGAATTCCTAGGGGAAACTGAGGCAGGGTTCCACAGTTCCACCCTAGGCTATGAGAGATGTCCATACATCTTTAATTTTCATTTCAATAGAAACTTTTCAGTGTACCTTTTGAGATTATATTATGCATATCATAGCATACAACTAGATGTTGATAAACTGTACACAACAACTGTGTGAATTTTAGAGCCCATTCTCTGTGCTTTTGTTAAAGTAATGTCAGTCTTTCCATTATCAGCCAAGTTCTCAAAAACTGATAACATTATGAGGGAGGGAGTTACCCCATGAGACATAATGTTTAAGGGATCACCTTACTCCACCAGACACAAGAAGTCCCATTAATTTTTAATTTGGACGCTAGTAAAGTAAAGTCCTACAGAGCATGAGAAAAGACCTTTGAAAGTACATAATTACATTGCATTATACTAAGTTGCTACTTAGAAACATGTGACTTGCACACTATGAAGGCATCTTGTCCATTAGCAGTCAGTATATTTTTAAATGTCAAATATATCCCCACACACATTTCCCGTATGGAATGTCTACTTTTAACTCTCACTCTTTTCATTCTGGATCCTATTACTGGCAATGGGATTCACTGAAGAGATAACTATTATCTAATCATGCCTTTGTTGTTTATGCAGTTTGGAGTTAATTATATAGTAATTAGGTTTATTTCTTGTAGACTTGTTTGTGCAAGTGTCCTCTAACAATTAAAGGATATGTATTTAGTATCCTCTACCCTACTGAGTCTAAATGAAATGTACTTGTATTAAAGAAGACCCCCTTCCTTTTAAATAAATAAGTAAATATATTTCTGTGACTTTCACTCCATATCTTAAAATTATGTGGCATCGTTATAGATGCAATCAGTGGTTGGTCTGGATTGATTGTCATTATTCTTTACTGACAATGGTTAGCTTCTGCAGATGTTAAATACACACAGGTAACTCACCAGTCTGCTTCCTTTTTAACTTCCTACGTGTGTTTTGTTGCAGCAAAAATGTGTCCTGAAGTCAATAGGAGTCTTTCCATTGACAATGTTGTAAACAGTGGGTTCTAGAACAGACCTTTGTCACTGAAGAGATTCACAGTATTTAATAATTTCAAACATAACATGCCTTATAGCCCTTTCTTCCCTGCAGATTGAACACATTAATTCATACTCCGGCCAGTAGGGGCCACTACTGAAACTACTGCACTAGTGTGAGGGGGTAAAATAGGACCCAGCTGTGACTGTCCCCTCTGCTAGACCCAAGTACTAAATTGGGAACTATGTCCTGTCCATACACAGCAGGTGAACTTGAAGAAGTTGTTGATGTTCCATTTCTAACTAAATCACGAGACATTAGTGGATACTAAAGAGTCAGTTTGCATGTAGTTACTGCAAAGTTCTATCTGAGATTCTGCAATTTATTCTTATGCCTAGTACACACAAAATGTTGACCTTTTAATAATGAACACTGCACTATAAATGCATCCAATATGTGTAACCATAGCACCTATCCATAAGTTACAATTGTTAAGTATCAATGTGAAAATGATACTTTTCTCTTTACACAAGGAGACCAAAAAGTAAACTAATGTGAAGGTCTGCTTCTTCTCTTATGAGCATTCCTTGAGTCTCCTTGATACAGTAATTACAGATATGATGGCAATGCTTGATTGTGTAGTGCTGAACTTCAATTCAGTTGAGCAGCTGGGTCAGTGGAAATAAATGACTTTCTTTGTCTAGGTTTGCCGTGTCTCCCTTAATAGTGTCATTTCATATACTTAGTTCAAGAACACAATTTTGCTGTGCTAGAGTAAATTAAAGGATAAATATACTACAAAGAAATCATTCGCTTGTAGGCTCTTCCCCTCCCCCTTCTACTATCCAGTAACAAATTCTTTTTCTACCACTTCTGTAAAGTAAAAGCTTCTCACAGGTTGAAACAAACACTTTTGACTACTTTGACTTTGAGAGAGACTGCTAAAATATATTTGTGACGTTCTAGTATTACCATTATTACTCGTAGAAAGCCTAAGTTCTTCATTAACTTAAGCTGGCAACACATTGTATAAATATGACTTGCCAGATGGGAATAAAAGGGCATTATTATACAGTTTTAAGAGTACAGTACTTTATATAAACATGCAGTTATAATCTGCAGAAGAGACCAAAATGTGATACTGAAATCTGAATTCTATTCCAAACATTCTGTTGCCAGTGGCTAATAAAGTTCTGATCTTGTGATCATTACGCATACAATTTCCCTTAAATTCAAAGTGAACTGCAGTGATCATTGTTACAAAAGCAGCATTTGCCATTATAGTTTCCCATAAGGTGTTTTATTTCTAATATGGTTTTATAGTTCCAGTTTGTATTCTTCTCGCACTGACATTTTAAATGTCGTACAGTGAGTTTCCTCAGGGAAAGTAAATCAGCTTTTCTCCTGGAGTGCAAACCTGCTAATAATAATAATAAAAAAGTGCTGTTTGGGAGCAAAAGTATTGTACAGTTGTTATGGCAACTGGAATCTAAAAGGAAGTGTACAGTTTTGAGGGGCATCTGCTTGATTTCCAAACAAATGCTTCACCCTTGCTGCCCTCAAAGGAATAGTTTTAAATCACTCTTGCAAGATGCAAAGAGTGACTTCCAGCTGAGAAAGCACAGCTCCCACTGGCTCAATCAAAGGGAGGCTCCCTTTATCTCACCTGAAAGAGTTGCTGCCTATGAGCCACAAGAGTCCCAGCTTATGCCTTAGTTCTGTTAATGGGTAGGGCGTATAGATGGTGAATCCATCTGGGGCATGACTGCGTGATTATAGTGTCTGGCCTCTAGTTAGCTGACAGAACTGTGTAACTTTTTATCTGTCTAGACAGACGCTGAAAGTTAGTTCCAATGCAGTTATGAAGTGTTGTAAGCACGAAGTAAAAGGCAATGTACAGAACAGAAAGCAAAGTGGAGTCTATCCTGCATTTATGCCAGTGCTGTTGTGAGGCCAGCACAAGTTGCTCTTGCTTACTTGCAGATGCAAGGCCTACAGTGGATGCCATTAAAATGTCAGGCATTGCCAGAGGTTACAACAGAGATAGTTAAGATTACTGGAGTTGTCTCCTATTTTAAAAATAGGAAATATAAGTGTCGTCAAAGCTGTCAAATATTAAATTTGTAATGGTCTTTACTGTGAGTGGGTTAATGCATTTTTGAATGGCAACACTATGTGGCAAAGGTTTTTGGTGTCTTTCTTACACAATTGAAAAATGAGGGATATTCATGTAGGAGCCAATTATGAAACTGTTACGGGGGGGGGGGAGAGAAAGGAGTGAGGGTGGGGGAAGAAATGTTATTAATCAAACAGGAAAAAGTCTATCTACTATCAGGCAATAGCTGGGAACTAGGGAACACATCTGATTCTTTGTGAAAGGGCAATGATGTTCATACATGCAAGTCGGTACATTACAATGCAGAGTTCACCAGTCTAGCACTGACTGAAACAGATGATACAGTAACCTTGAAAATATCAGTGCTAACAAAGACCTGGATTCAGGGAAGGATTCCCATTCAGGACAGCACTTATGCATGATATTGATTTAGGCATGTACTTAGGTTTAAGCGCATGTTTCCTGCATCAGATCTAGAAACGCAACAATCAAACTCTCACCTTATTTCAATGCATAGATTGTGGAGAAGTCATGTTTTGCATAAGTGGGAAGTATATTTTAGTAATAAACAATAGTAACAACTAAGATTCAACTTCAATTAACATAGTAATGTTTAAAATGTGTTGCGAGATCTTAAAATGGTACTTCTCCATTAGTTAATATGTGATGTGCCCGTTTTATAATTGCCCGAGTTTTTGTTCTTCGTTCTCTTAGCAACATAAACTTACAATTAGTACACAATAGTAAAATATCATTCTTCTTTTGTATCAATAAAAGTAGTGAACTAGAGGATAAGCCTAGTACAAAGGTACCTTTTGATATGACTTCCTCATGCTGTTTTCCTTATGAGATTTTCTTTTTAAAAAATAATGCCTTCCTGTTTGTCAGATATGTTTTTAAAGATGGGCTTCATATGGATATTTATACACACAATATGCATCTTTAAAAATCACTAAATTATATCTAGTTTAGAAATATTGCCAACCTTCTGCACCTGTATTGACTAAAGCCAGGTTTTATATAAAGACCAATTATATGTTCACAGATGCATCTTAACATAGAACGTCCATTTCATTTACTCAACCCTGGAGCCTTGTCCAAACAAGCTCACTTGAGCTTTACCCAGATGGTGGCCATTTGCTTGAGCCTCATTCATTACTATTCCCCCCAAATTAGGGCAGTCAGCCAGCTGGCAGAGAATCATAGCTTTTGCTATAGAGATTACACGTTTTCATTGCTGCATTGATAAACAGAGGATCCAGCTATAAACATACTAACCTCTGCATCATTTTCTTGCTTAACCGACTGTGTACAAGCTTGCTTCTATAATTTTTCAGGTTCATTTATGCTTGAAAATTATAAATGGATTAATGGATATAATCATGGATGGATTACAGGAAGAGTGGAAAAGTAGGTGAACTGAATTAGCAGAATACTATTGCTGCAATCCAGAAGACCGAAATGAGCTAGTCTGGGATATAAAATACAATATCCCACGCCAGGATATAATAGAAGAGGAACGTGATACTTTGGATGGGAGAGGGGAGACACATTTCAAGTTTTGATTTCATAAAGTATGTCTTATTTCATCTTATCTTCAGCAGATCCATTTCCATCAACTGTAGACAGACCCATTCTCCTGGAACTAAGTTTTACTATTGTAGCATCTGCTAATAAAGGGACAGATAAAGTAATCACACCACAGAGAAGAATATATCTGGAAACTGGTGTTTCCTGCATGAAACTGGCCTTCAGCTCAGCCAAAATGTCCTCATTTAGACATTTTCTTTCTAATGTGAAATTTAATTTCTACTATATAGTTTATTGCACATTCTGTGGCAGAAGATGATAGAATCATATAAAACATTTATAATTAGCAAATAAACGACCAAGTTCATTAAACATTAACAGGGTAATAGTGCATTATTCTTTTAGATTATTAGTATTACATAATTAATTATTGACAGGGTATGTTTTGGCAGTGGTGATTATTTATTTGCATTAGAGTAGTACCAAAAGGCCCACCTTGTTGAATTAGCAGACACATTAGCAGATAGTCCATTCCTCAAAGTGCATAAAATCAAAAGGGAGAGAGTATTTATGCATTAAGCATATATAACCTATATTGGCCTTTTGACCAGGCACTTAGGAATGTCACATGTATGAATTTCAAGGGTGGCTAGGTAGGTAATATATTGCTTTACTATATACAACATTTTTTAGTGATGCATATATCACTACAGAGCAATGAAAGGAATACTTGTTTGTTTCTGTTCCTGCAGCCAACTTCTTATGCATTTATATAAATATATAAAGAGACTCACGGCATAATACAGTAGAACCTCAGAGTTACAAACACCTTGGGAATGGAGGTTGTACATAACTCTGAAATGTTCGTATTTCTAACAAAACAACTGAACATTGACTCAATACAGCTTTGAAACTTTACTATGCAGAAGAGAAATGCTGCTTTTAACAATCTTAATTTAAATGAAACAAACAGAAATAGTTTCCTTACCTTGTAAAAACAATTGAAAGTTTCCCTTATTTTCAGTAATTTACATTTAACACAGTACTGTACTATATATATTTTTTGTCTCTGTTGTTGCCTGATTGCATACTTTCAAATGAGGGTTGTCGTTGACTGGTTAGTTTGTAACTCTGGTGTTTGTAACTGTGCATTTCTGTTGTAACTATAATCCATTATTATAGGGTAATATATACTGATACTACTGAAGGAAGAATTTCCATTATCACTGACACTGAAAGTATAAGTAGCCAACATTAATGGACAGAGATGGTGACCAAACTTTCAGTAAAATTTCTAGTAGTAGTGGTCAACATTTGCCTTTCTTCCAGAGCTGGCCAGAGATTGACTATTCTGTTTCAGGGCAACTTTCAAGGTTTTGACATTTTTGTTTTTGTTCTCCATTGGAAAAAAATCAAAACCTTTAGAATGTTTGCACAAAAAGGCATTGTGTCAAATCTCCATTTTGGGATTGAAAAGATCAGATTTTCAATGTCTCTCTCTTCCTCTTTCCAGTAGAGCCACCTGGACCTGAGAAACCTTCCTATCAAAGGTTTCATCAAAATCAATACATTTTCATGACATTTCAACTTTGACAAAACAGCAGTTTTCAATGAAGAAATTTTGTTTAAAGATACTACTTTCTTATATTGCACAGTAACTGCTAAAATAGTTAATGTGTTGCTTTGAGAGCACAAAGGAGAGAATGAGTTAAGAGGACAATCATTTTGCCAGTGAGCGTTTAGATGCACTCTTTGGAAATTGACCCATTTCACTTGGTATTCAGTGTGAGCAAACGGTCTAGGACTGGCCATCAGCAGGAAACTGACAAAGGGAAAATGGAAACTCTATAAACTGGGCATGAAAGACTTTAAAATTTGCATGATATGATCACTTTAGGTGTGTGGAAAAGAAACTGTGGATGCATTTGTCATGAAAAAGGCTTGAAAAAGTCTCTTCAGACTACAGACTAATGAAATCTGAATTGACTGAAGATATGCTGTTCTCAAGCACAATATATCATGGAAATGGCTATTCATCTTACATATTTATAGGAGAATATTTGCAATATTTTTGGCATTTTAGAATTAAGGAATAAACAAGAGATTTTTTTTTAATATCTATTAGTTAATTCCGTACTCTTTTGATTTAATCCCCATCTCCTGTGGATTGGCTTCTTGCTCATCTCTGCAATATTATAACTCAGTGTGTATTCTGAGATTTAAGAGGATTTTTTAAAAGATTTATAATCTTTATATTAAAACAAACTGAAGTATAGCAAATCCTGTTGGGATTTTTAGTTAATTAATTTTTTCTGGGCTTTGTGTAATGCAGTTTTTATTGAATCTGGGCCCTAATTAGGTAGTGTATTTTGAAGTTTCATTAGCTAGGTGACAGATTTTGGTTATTAGTAATTTTTTTGAAGAATCGCTTCAGTATTATCACACCACATGTATGACACTAAACACACCTTCACTCTAGCCCTATATATTTTGTTACAACCCCATTTAAGTGCCAGCATTCCAAGTAGAACATTGGTACCCTTATAAGGGCCAAATTCAGTACTGCATGGATACACCAATGGTGGAAAATTGTGTCTGGTATAGTGATGGTGGTTACAGGGTTCTCTAGCTCTGACCTATGCCTTACACTGCATATAGCTACTATGCATTTGTAGCTGTGTCAGTCCCAGGATAGTAAAGAGACAAGGTGGGTAAGGTAATATCTTTTATGGGAGTATTTCTAGTTGTGAGAGAGAAAAGTCTCTCCCACCTTGACCCTCTTACATCGTAGAAGGGAAAATACCTAGCACTTACTAAAACACTAGGGAAAAGGAAGGGCTACTCTGTAAGGAGGTGCACCATGGACCCCAAAAGTCTGCAAACTAAAGAACTGGACCAGGGCTCCAGCCATCCCTTACACCGGCTGCCATCATCAGCACATAGTCACAAGGAGAGTGCTGATGTTTTGTTTTTTCTCAGTGCAACTGCACATACTAAACCATCACGCTTGGTGGTATTAGGATCACTCTTGTAACAAAGTGCAATTAGCACCACTCATCTCTGCTTTCCATCTCTGCTCCAGCTAGTCTGAAGGCTGTTCTAAAGACTCTGAAACAAAAAGAGTTAATTTTCAGACCCTGGGTTCTGCATGTATGTATTTTTTCACAGACAAATACTGAAGTGCATGCTTTGAACCAGATTCTGCCACCCATATTCACACTGAAATCAATGACACTACTTGCACTGTATGGTATTACTCAGCATGGGTAAAAGTGGCACGAGCTGGCTTTTTTTGTGCACTGAAAGCCTGCATGCATACTGGCCTCCATTTGGCAAGCTGCTGCTATTTACCAAAGTGTTTGTGTTTATCTTTAGGCATGTGCTAAAATCCCCTTGACTTCAGTGAAATTTCAAGACATGCTTAAAATTAAGCATGTGCTTTGCTGGATATGGATGGACCTAAACCTCTGCTTAAATCCTTGATTAAGTTGAGTCCATTACAAACTACCTGTGAGATTTCTTCAAACCACTCACCATGCAGAGGGCAAGCTTCCTCCTGGACACAACTGACTTCCTCCACAAACCTGGTGGCATAGCTGCCTTCCTCAAATATTATTTATAAGACAATGGAGAACCCTCAGATATCCACCCCAATCACATTGCCAAATTCATCCATTTCAGCCTTACCCACAAAAATGTTAAATTCAATAACAAACACTTTGTCCAAAGCATGGGAACAGCTATGCATACTAGGATAGCTCCCCAGTATGTCAGTCTGTTCATGAGCCACCTTGAAGAAGAATTTCTGGACAAATGCACTATGAAACCAATGACCTATCTGAGATACATCACTGATATTTTCATTCTCTGGACAGATGGCTTAAACTCCCTGATAGATTTCAATCACAACTTCAACAACCACCACCTGTCTATTAAACTCTCTCTGGAACATTCCCACACTAGCAGAATCAGCTTCAACAATATAACCCTGCAGACAGCCATATACAAGAAACCAACTTATCATCACGCCTACCTTCAAAGATTCAGTAACCATCCCAGACTCACCAAGAAATCTGTTCTCTGCAGCCAGGCACTCAGATATCACAGAATATGCTCTGAGGAGTAATCCCAGGACATACACTTAACACACTTAAAACCATCTTTACCAAACAAGGACACTTCACCAGAGAACTAGATCACATCATGGAATGGGCCACCCAAGTACCCTGAGAGAACCTGCTTCACTACATAAATCCCTGCCCTGGATTACACACTCCTAGATATCACCTACCACCCCACACTGGAACTCATACAGGGCATCATCAAACAACTACAACCCACACATGATGGGGAGCCCATCCTGAAAAAAATATCCCCCCCATCCCAAATCTGGCCTCAAACAACCCCCAATCTCTTCAAGCTCCTCATCAGAAGCAAATTTTTCTTTTTTCTTTTTTGTTTTTTTTTAAGATCCATATAGACCAGAACAGACCAACTCAAAATGACATCAGACCCTGCCAGAACAACAGATGGAAACCCGACTCACAGCACATCTTTCAAGATCCATGGATCCTACACATGCCTGTCCCAACAAGTGGTATACCTCATCCTGTGCTAAATGCCCCAATAACTGTGGGTGAAACCAGACAATCACTCTTGAATCAATTCACACAGGAAAATGATAAAACACAAAAACACCCTATCACCTGTGAATGAACATTTTGCACAAAACAATCACTCTATGTCTGACTTATCAGTCACCGTTCTAAAAGGAAACCTGCACAACACATTCAAAAGATGAGCCTGCAAGTTTAAATGCATAATTCTGCTAGGCACTAAAAATCATGGACTGGACAGAGACAATGGATTTATGGCTCAATTCAACAAACTTGTAATCCACTAACCCACTCTTTCTGTCTTTTTTAACTGCAGCGGTGTTAATGGGTTAATTCAACTTTGAATGATCCCTTAGAATATGTGCTAACTACTTATGCTAAACAATCTATCTGTTCCACCTTGCATTTAGCTGTGATGTTAGGAGTATCAGCTTTATTAGACCTGAAGAAGAGCTCTGTGTAGTCCAAAAGCTTGTCTCTCTCCTAACAGAAGTTTTGTCACCCACCTTGTCTCTATACAGCTCTTAGAGTCAAATGGTCAAGCCCTTACCCTCTGAAAAGGAAAAGGTTATTTTAAAGTCTCATGGGAATAATGTTCAAAGGAGAAATAGAAATGTAAAATATAGCTGAGTTCAAAATTGGGCATTTTTTGAGTAATGTAATTCTGAAAATTGTAAATATAAGGCCAAATGTTGTTCCTTACTGGACTATAAAGAAATGGTTATAATCCCCCTTGTAAGGTTATTTTGTTTGTGCATAGTGTTTATTCCTAACCAGCATTATTTGTTCAACTTGCAGATTTACACTGTGTGTGGTAAATGAAATTTTGCAATTGCATGAATAAGCATGTCTGGAATCTGTGTGTTTGCAGCAAGTTCTACAGTCAGGGCATGATCAAGAAGAGAAATATATTATTTTAGAATCACAATAATTAAATCAATTATAGCCTTCCACAAGTAATTTTGAAGGCACTAAATATGATAACTTCATTTTTAAACAATAAAGTAGTTGTCTGGAAATGATACAGAGAATGTCTGGGGAGGGGGAAAAAATCTCTGATTCCTATGGCAAAATATCATGCTTAATTGTTCACACAGAGAACAAGACAGGGTTCTTCTAAAAACGTCCTGGATCTGCAGTGTCAGTTCTGAGACTTGGTATTCTCAACTGATTCCTGGTAGTCTGGCTCCACTGACGCCACTCCACTAGTGCTTCCCATTTGGCAGTTTCCCCAGCATTCCTTAAAGACGATCTCTAAACATAGTTTAGAAACCAAGGGAAAACTGAAAATGAATTAAAGGTAACCATTGCATGGTAGTTGCTGTATTTGCAAAGACAGATTGTAATTTCTAAATTGTAGCTGGTAACTCAGTGCAAAAATATTTTTTTTATGAATGTGCCCCCATCCTTAAATTAGCAAATTGTTTGTGAACTGATCCCGAAGTCTATGGTCCCAATCCTGCAAACACTTGTGCACATGCTTAGCTTTACTACTTTAATTTATGCTAACACTTTAGCTTTCACTACCCAGGGACGGTAATTAATGATGATCAAGTTACATTACGTGCATAAGAGTTTGCAAATCAGGACTATGAGTGTATCACTTTTTTGGAAGTACTCACCAAAACATTTGAGAGAATAATTTTCAGACTCTGAGCTATTTAATGAAATTCATTTTGACTGTTAGCTTTTTAGCCTTTTGTGATGTGTGGTTGCAAGATATTATATATATCCTTGGGCAAACCCTAATTGCTAGATTAGCAAAGACTAACTCTAAACAAGTGTCATAATGCTGGGCTCTTTTGAAAATCTGGCATTAATTAGGTGACTAAATGCAAATTGAATTCTCTTGACAATCTGGCCCTAACTTGTTTTTTGGTGTGTGTGTTAATGTACCATTGCTACTCAATAGCGCCTTTCATATGAAGATCTTAAAGCTCATCATAAGTACAATTAGTAATGGACAAGTATTTTTATTTTCATTTTAAAGATGAGGAGCTGATCCGGTCTTTTTTTTCTTTTCTTTAAATCTGGACTTGTCTTTTGCTCTAATTAGTATTTTTTGGTGTGTGTGTGTGTGTTTTGTTAAATAAGCTTTCTGTTCTAATAAGAATTATTTTGCTTGGGAGCAGGGAGAACAAAAAGATACAACTTGCAAAGTTGCTATTGGTCACTGGGCAATTCTTATTTATTTTTAATAACGTGCCAATTTTGTGGTCAATTTTTGCACAATTTTACTTGCAATATTGGAAGTATCTCATATGCTTCTGCTGACATAAGAGTCCCCAAAGGAGTCATTACCATGACAATGCAAGCACTGGAGCTCTTAAGATGTCAATGAAGTATCTCTCATACTTGCATCGACATGGTAATGGCCCCATAGGAGTCATTACAATGTCAATGCATGTGTCAGAGTGGTTAAAATATCAGTGAAAGTGCCATTTTAATGTCAATGTGGAAATTGTCCTATGAACTTTCACAATCACGATGAAAATAATAGAGTGAATGCCCCAAATACTATTAGAGCAATGCAAAGTATCTACATTTAAGCCTCAATGGGAAAGAGAGCCATTCTGAAATCTTTTGTGCCTTGGTGCTCTGCCATATGCAGTGTGGCATGCCAAGATCACTTGTAGATGTGAAAGGTCTACACAGTTAAGCACCTTGATGGAATAGAGTGTTGACAAGTGTCCTTGCTTCTCACTGAGCTGGAAAGGATGGTTGGATGAATGGTCATGACTGAAACACATAGGTATCCTGGAACCACAAGATTATATCATGGAAAACTCCATTTTGCCCTTCATCCTATCGCAGTAGGTAAATTAAATTCTGTTCAGTTCCTGGTTTGATCATCTTTCTGATGAGCCTTAAACACTGATCTCCTTTCTGCTCTGCATAGCCTTTCAAAACCTAGAGGACTAGGGCTTTGCTTCAGTGCCCTGAGTCAACATTTCTCACGCACAGTATGATGCTGCCTTCCTAGTACCTCAGGATGGATGCATCTGAATGGGTCCATATGTTTAGGAGCCCTGTGTTATGCAGCTACTACCACCAATTCTGGATTTTGCATCTACATAACTAAGGGTAAAAGTTGGGCCTGTAGTTTGCAAAAAAAATTGTGATCCTTGATAATGAAAGCCCCTACCATTTGCTATGAATTTAACGTTTTATTTATATTTAATATAAGTAATGTTTTTCATGGCAAATTTAGTTTTCTACACAATGCAAAATTCCTTAATGTAGTTGCAGACAGCTTTCAAAATCAAATTCACTATTCACTTCCTAAAAAATGTCACTAGCATTTTATCCCGTCTTTTTCTTTGTTTTGTGACTGTTTGTGTTTGAATGTCTGCTTTTATATTAACATAAAATGACAATTGACCCTCAGTACTAGGGGATGGAAGGATACCACTAAATGTCTTGCTGTTTGCCAGACATTAACTTGTTTTTTTCTTTCCAAACGAACTGGTGGTATATGTGGGTTTTCTCATAAGGATTTCTAAATTGTGATATTTTGTAGCCATTGCCTGGTGTGTGTATTATTCATGTGGTTATTCTCTTTGCATTCTGGGCTACAATTGTATTCCTGGACTTAGATGGACAGAACACCATTCTTTCTTGCCAGCTGTGTTTTTCTTTCTTTCTTTCAAGAACTCCTGCGGTAAAATAAAGCACAAGGACTAAATCACCTGATATTGACAAACTCATCAGCACTACAAACTCCCTAGCAGCAGCCACCCTGTGTCCTTTCCTCTGTAATTCACACACACTCCTTTTGATAACTTTGATCAAAACCCTTTTTAGAACATTAAACTGGAACTTCAAGGAATCTATTAAAGAGAATTTCAAGCTTTTCAGAGATTTAGACTTGTATGTCTTGTTAGAGTCTTAAGAATAAAATGATGTTTCTGACACTGTACAAAATGCAATGGACATAGCAACATGCAGATACAGAAGACATTGAGCAGGGGCAGAGAACAAGTGATTTTAAAATTTCATTAAAGTAGGAATGGGCATTCTAGTTCCAATGTTAGGATAAGGTTGCCTAACTATTATTTTCTAATGCTTGAAAGTCTCTGAGTTTTGGTTGAGTGAAGTCAGAGATGTTGAAACTTCATAAGAACAGGCAGTGAAGACTTCTCTGCCTTGCACATATCAGAAGAGCATAGTGAAAATCCCAGTTGGACTCAGGAAGCATGAGGGCTGTTCCAGGCCAGTGCCTATAGAAAGACTATCCTACCCAGCAGGGGCTGGGCACCACCACCCCTTGTCACGTAACAACAGAAGTGGTCAGGCACACAAGAGAACATATAGTGCATACTCTAAAATGATGTGTCTGGCACTCAGAAATATTGTGCCCCAAGACCTACAGAAGTTCCCCCTACAGTTTGATACTCAGATATCACCTTCTTCCAAGGACTGTGCTTTAAAGTCTGAATGTCGCTGATAATGAGTGTTCCACACTGATATTGTGAAAAGGTAGGCACATTCTGGGCAATTTCTAGACTAAAAAAGGGAGTGGGATTACGGCAGTGGGCATTTATCTCTTGTACAAAAGATCTGTCAATGGCAACTATAACAACTTTTTTTTTTTCTTCACCATTATTTCTCCAGACTATAATCTATTACTGCTGGGTAAACCTGAGTTGGTTCAGTTTGGATAAGCACCAAAAAAATGTGGAAGCATAGACAATCAGCCTGAAGATAGTTCAGGGATGAATTCCCTTGCTGGGTTTAAATGGATTCTTGCCTGTGAAAATATTGCTTGATTGGGCCTTTGGATTTTAATCTGATTTTGAATAATAATCGTTTTTATTACAAGTATTATATTGTTACCTGCATGCTGAACATTGATAAGGAACACGTAAGTGTTATCAAAAACATTTATTGTATTATTGCTTCAAATCCATTTATCTCAGTCGAAGGGCTTTTCTGAAACTGGTTTTCCTTAGGAGCTCTCAACAGAATCCAATAAGATATTACCCTATCACTTTTCCATATTGATACTCGTGAAAGAGAAGAAAGAATGAAATGGGTTAGAGACAGAGCAATACTTACAAAATCTATTTTAAAATAACTTTGAAAAAGCAAAAATGCATTCAAGGAACTTCACAATTAGAGGTAATATGCCATGTGCCTTTCAAAAACAAGGCACAATAGGGTGCTACCTTAATGACTTTGACTGTACCCTGTTGTGTCTAGGTACAGTACAGGAGGACATATGGTACTATTCATTCCTGTATGTGAATTTCCTGGCTTTTATTGTTTTCTGTCACTTTGCATATTCAGATTACAAGTGATATTAAAACAAACTACTATTGTAATAAAAATGACTGTGTGGAAAACCCTCTGAATTGTCCTGGCTATTTTATTTCTGTTCTCATCTGTAAAATTTACTAGAGGGCTTTATCCAGCATAACATCCAAGTTTCTGAACACACAGACTCCAGAGACCAATTTAGGAACTGCTGCAGCCACTTGGCCTTAAAGAAGAACACCACAGTTTTATGTAAGATGTTGCCTCAGCTTTGCTAACAGATGTGTTGAGACTATGATTCATGTTGGCTCTGCTTCAATCTGTCAGTCTGTTCGTGTCCAGTGCTTAACTGTGGAAAGGGCAATGTTAGCTATTATATGTGTGCTTAGTCTTATGCTAGCCAGGCATCAGAGAGTTAGGACACACACAGTGTTGAACATTTGAAGACTGAAATTCTAGTTTGTTTTATTAGTCTCGAAAGTAGGGCTGGGTGAAATTTTTTCAGCCAAAACTTATTTTGCTGAAAAATGCACACTGAGGTTGACTGAAACTTTTCATTAACTTGTTTCAAATTCCTGGACAAAAACAAAATTATGAAAATCAATGTTTTTTTGGTTTGGGTTTTTATTTTTATATTTCTGAACTTAAATACTCTACTTTTTCAATTCCAAATTACTCTTTGTTTCTAATTTTACTTTTAATAAAAAATGTAAAAAGTCTCAAAAATGAAATAAAAGATTTTATTTTGGGTCAAATAAATCATTTTGTTTGACCTGAAACAATGTATCCTCCTCCCTCAACCCCAGCAGTTTTTTGGTGCAACAAGAGAAATGAAAAATCTGTTAGTCTCATTGCTCTATTCAAAAGTTGTTTGCCCAACATTTATTTAAATTTAGCCCACACAATTTATTTCTCTATCTATCCCCTATATGGGAAACAAATATTTAATAATGGACTATTCAAACTAGAGGAAATTATAGTATGATCCAAGGTCTGGAAGATGAAGTCTGACAAATTCAGACTGGAAATAAGGTGTACATTTGTAGCAGTTTGAGTAATTAACCACTGGAACAATTTACTAATGCTTGTGGTAGATTTTCCATCAATGACAATTTTTAAATCAAGTTTAGACATTTTTCTAAAATATCTGCTCTATGATTAATTTGGGGGAAGTTCTATGTCCTGTCTTATCCAAGTGGTCAGACTAGGTTAGGGTAGTCTTTTTTTTTTTTTTTTGTCAAGGAATAGTTAAGGCCCAGACTCCAGGCGGGGGCGGGGGGAGAGGATTAAAAACCTCCGACAATAATAAGTAAATAAAAATATTTCAGGGTCTATTCAAAAGTGGCTTATTGACTACTCGTGGACTAGATGATCACAGGAGTCCCTTCTGGCCTTGGAATCTATATGACTCTTAGTTTTGCGTTGACACCCACCACCAAAGGAACAGAACACAAGGCCTCTTTGTTCCTAGCCCAGCAAGATGCTTCTCCTTGCACATTATATCCTTCCGTATCCATATTGCACCCCATTCATCTCCTCTTCTTGACTGCTTCACCACAGCATCCTGGTTCCCAGCAACAGCATCAGGACCCCTCTGCTGTCACTTCTTTGTCCCCTTCATCCCCTGTAAGCAAACTGAGGTGGCAGTGAAGGATTGGGAGTGGGAGATGCCATTGCCACCAGTATGGAGACCAATAGAGCTGGCTAGGCACTGCCCTGTTTCCATGGCTGCAGTATATTACTTCCTTTCCAGAGCAAGAGAGGAGTAAAGAAGGAATTGTGAATCATAATTCCCTTTCTGTGGGGGAGATTGGAGGGAGTATTCTTGCCAGGGTGGCACAGCTGTGCACTGCCCCATTCTCAGAGTTCACTGTGCAGGTCCAATCTAGTTCATAGAGATAGATACACACATCTCAAGCACCTCAGTGAAGATAGTCACTTACACTTACATAACAAACTTTGCAGTTCCTAATCAGGGCAAAACTTCCATTGAGGTCAAGTAATTTTGGGACAGTGTTTTGAGGTCAACAGTGGGTTTTGTCTGAGGATTTGGCCCATTAAGAAAATACACTGATGGGGCAAGTTTTGTGGGTATTTTTAAGGTAAGTGTTTTCCGTCTGAGCAATCTTAATTAAAGCTAATGAGACTTGAGGAAAGGGAATGAAATAAAAGCACTGGGAAAACTAGAATGGCTGGAAAAAGGACAGCAGGAGCCTTGAGAGCTATTTATTCCTTGGGTCCTTTATGGTAAGTGTTCAGTGTATGATAAGGGAAATGAAATTGGATAACATAAAGGGACCTGGAAAGTTCAATATCAGCCTGTATATACCAGCCATAGACTGTAATTACAGATGAAGTACTGTATAATGCTATCCACTTACTGCTGGGTAGGAATACTAAAATAATTTCACTCTCCCCACACAAGTGTTATAGGATCCTTCTATTATTCCCTTTCAAAGGAAGTTTTATTTCTCTATGGGTCTGGACACCCAGGGCTAGATCCACAAAAGGATTTAGCCACCTAAATCCAAAATTCAGATCCTCAAAATCTGATGCCTAACATGCCATGGCATCTAAGTTTCCATGGCACCGAAAAATGTGCCAGAGGGCATATGCTGACAGCTGGCGCCTATCTCACACTTAAACCTTGGCAGGATTCTCAAACTAGAAATACCCTTGCCTACCTCACCTGTAGGTCCCAATCCATTAGGTGTCCTCAGAACCACCTAACAAATCAGGCCTATACAAAACACAGGCAGAGAAGGAGCAGCCCTCCATATAACCTTTAGTCCAGTAGTTAGAGCATTCATTCAGGATGTAGGATACCAGGTATCAAATCCCCCTCTCTGCCTGATATGCAGCAGGGATGTGAAGCTGTGTCTTCATTCTTTCAGCTGAGTGCCCCAACCACTGGATTATGCAGTGGCTCCTTCATCTCTCCTCTTGAAGCTGTTCCACTTTGTATAAATAATCCTATAGTCAGTGAGCCAGAGAAAGGATATGAATGACTCTTCCACCTAATGGCTCACCAGGGAAGAAAGAACCTCAAGTTCTAGTCCGTGATCCAATGGCCATTTAATTAATACACAGGGGAGGACAGTTTCAAGCATTAGGACACTCTCATGAGAGGTAGGAGATATGGGTTCAAATCCGTCAGGCAGTGAATATTTAAACCTGGGTCTCTCATATAAATGCTCTAACCACAGGGCTCAAAGTTAATAATGGGCATCGCCACCTTCATTGTGAGAACACTTAAGAACCTAACTCCAGGAACAGCTGTGAATCCCAAGTGACCACAGGTATGTTCCTCTTGTCTGGAATTAGGCATGTAAATCCATTTCAGGGGTGAGGTTAAGGCCAGACCCACCTACTCAGCCTTTCCCACTGGCTAGGATAGATGGCTATCTGTTCAGCCTGCTGTGCTGGCTTTTGTGGATCCCATTCTAGGCAAATTCTCCCCTCACATGGTATAGGAAGGCTGGGTTCCTAACTTGGGGCTCAGGACTTCATTAGGCAGCAGGGTGCCTAAAGTTAGGCATTGCAACACTTGACCCTAAGAGCTCTTTGTGAATCTATCCCCAGGAATCTTAGCAAATGGAATCTACTATTGAAATGTGGATGAGGAAAGATAGTGAGTGGTGAGCTCTGCAAAGGGGGAAATGAGATTCTCCCCTTAATGTTGTGGATGGCGATGCAGGATGGAAGTGGCAGTAATCCACACACCATATGGTGCCTGAGTGAAAAAGAAAATTGTTGCCATTCTGGAACAGAGGACAGTGGTGTCAGTGAAAATGAACCGTGTCCAAGCCATAGCATAGGAAATGGCTTGTCAGCTTTTGTGCAAAGGCCTTGCAGGGTCACTAGCGACAGATGCAGTCCTTGATTTTCTCTTCACTATTTCTCTCAGTTTCATTAGGTAGTGGTCATGTTTCAGGCATCTAATTAATTCTTTGTATCTCATGTGTATCTAATAACAACCCTTGTACAGATTTTTTCATAGTTTTGCCCAGCTCCTGTATTGTTTGTCAGGCTAGAAACAATGTTCTTTACTTTTCCCAGTGAACAAGTCTGTTCTTTCAGAAATAAACATATTAGTGGGATTTGGCACCAGAGGCATTCTGTGCTCCCCTCTGCCTCTTCATGTCTTTTTGAGTCTTCAACAAAATAGCTCCAAGTTCTCTTGTGGTATTTTATCCTCTTCTCTCTCTCACTGTCTGTCTCTGACACACAGTTGCAAGTCAAGCCCTGGGCTTGCCTCTTGCACACACTGGAAGTTCAAAATTACCTCCTGGTTGCAGGGATGCCATTCAGAATATTACTGTATAGTTCAAGAGCTCAGTTGGCTTCCACAGCTGAGAAACTTTTTGAAATTTCTGCTAGTTTAGTGAGACAACTTTCTGCTTTTAACTATTTCTTGACAGCCTAAGGGACAGCGAACGTGCTCGTTCAAGATTTAACACTGGTGAGCAATTTGCTGAAGTAGTTATTTCACAAGCAATGGGCTTTATTGTAACTTGAGTGCCAAAATATAGTAGACCGTCAGAGTTTAAAGAGTTTTAATATGGCACAGTTCTCTTACAAGGAATTTGAAGATGTCCTGATTGTTGTGTGTGTACATGTGGTCATTTGAACCTTACTTGGCTGATTGTACATTTATACACATATAGAATATTGCAAGATGGTACCATGACTAAGCCGACTGCATTAGTGTGATGATTTGGGAAATCTCTGTGTACAGTTTATGATTCTGTTTGTTGTCTGGAGGATTTTCTATGTATATCAGTCAGACTACAAACTCCATTTTGAATGTAGAGCTTCTGTGCCTTCTCTGTTGTCCTTTTACCTCCATGTTGGATTGAAATTTTAACAGGTGGTGACACAGAGCTATCAATGTAGGATCATTACATTTTGATAGTTTTCTATTCAAATGAAACACCCTTGGACAAAGAAGATGGTCAAGCCAAGAAAACCAATCCACCCAGGGTGTGAACTCTGCAATGGCTCATGTGATGTGAATTTTGATCTCCTGATGATGCTGATCAGGAGGTCATCTGACAAAGGGACTGCAATTGTAGAGAGAGCTGAAAAGAGACCAGAAAGCAAGACTGTGCTGCAGGAATCTCTGACCTAATCCCAAATAATGTTCCAGAGGGATGACGATAATAAGGAAGAGAAAGTGTTTAATTGTTTTGTCTGGATCTGCATGTCTTTTAGGCTGTCTAAAGTAAAGACTAATTGTTTTAGGGTTCCTTTTCAAAACCTCTCTGTTATGTGCTTTAGCTCTCATATATCTCTGGAAAGGTAAACGACAATACCAGAGTGGCCACACAATTGGCATTTAGTGACAGAGTGTGCTAAGGTGTCTTGGGAGGTCAGCACTAGTCCTGATGGCCCAGGGCAGCTGAGCCATGAAGGGGTAACAGACAGAGGCTGTGCCCAGGAAATGTGCCAGAGAGGTCAAAGATAGGGACAGTGCTAGAGCCTACCCAGTCCAAGGGAAACTTGAAAAAGCCCAAGAACCATGGACTGGTCCCTGGCTTTTATAACCCTTTCTTTGAGCATCTGTGTGAGAGGGAAGCCAGAGTGAAATCTTGGTTCACTGGGCAGCACATTTACCCCACCCTCTCTCATTGAATAACTCCCCTGGATTGTGTTTCTCTCAAGGGAACCCCCCTTGTCAGCACCCACAGTTCTCTCCTCTTTAGTGAGTGGTCCTGGGCCATCAGCTGTGCAAGGCACAAGCAGTTGTTGATAGTGTCATACTTTTCCATTGCACTTCCAACTGCCCACACATACTGACCATTTTCAGATAGAAATGTTTGCTGCTGTTCTGTATCATCCTTTGAACACACACTGGCCCCTGATTTCCTCCTCTGCTTTTTCCACTTTGTATGCCTGCCAGTGCCCACAGTTTAGATGTCAATCCCTCCACACAGTTGCTCATTGCTAGATATTACTAGGAAATACTCACCCTAGGAGATACAGCCGTGGATGATCTTGCATGACATAGGTCCTGTAATACCTAAGCACAAAACAACAGGTTAAGGATGGAGATGTAGTCTTAAAAACTGTGTTTTTCTACTGTTGCAGGTATAAGGAGAACTCTTTAACTTGCGTTAGCATAGATTTGCAGTTTACTGTTTGTTAGCTTTCATTATTCAACCTCAGAGAAGACTCCGACATACTGGGCAGATGTAATTGCATTTGTGCTTAAAGACAACAATAAACATGGATGTGAGAAACCAAATATACTTCTGTGTGACCTTGGTGAGGCATGCCTGAGGCACCATGCTGTGGCAGCTGACATCATTAACAGTGACTGTGGTGCCTGGGCTCTTGGAATAATCAGACTTTGGAGGAATGTTTCACAGGGGGCACCTTATGAATGTCAATCTTTCATGCACTCATTATGATGCCCTGTGTGTTTGATTATGTGAGAACAAGCGAGTTCTACCTTGAGGCATATCAGGAACTCCAGCCGGAGGTATTAGAAATCTTGACAGAGTAAAGCAGCGTATTAAGAGCTTAGCCGCTGAGGATCCTCTTAAAAATGAGACTCCAGAACTCTCTTTGCATAGCCCGTTTCATCTAAAACATCAAATAACGCATGTTTTTAGCCTTAGTCTATGGACTTATTAATGTAATGTCGGAACTGAAAATAAAATTATTAATTTTCAAGAGTCCAGTTGAACTTCCTTGAGTCATGCGCAAACTTATTTTTTCTTTAGAGATTTATTGTTGAATCATTTTGAATTAATGCCTGATTGAAGTTACTTATATATCACATATAGATGGGATAGTAAAATTATGTAAACAGGTGTATTTGTTTTCATGCTGAGACGTGATCAAGATTGAGAATCCCTTCTAAACAAAAATAACTTGTTTAATACCTTTAAAATGAACTATTGGGATGAATTTAACAGGAGAAACTCAGAACAAAGGAACAACACTCAGTGGTCCAGTTAAACAGTTTGGTTGTTTGTATAAACAAGTGTTTGTAGCAGGTACTAAGCAATCTTGTCAGGTTAGGATAATCTTGGTTTACCTGAAACTCTTTGGTAGAGCAGAGGTTGAAAGTAACCTGTTGTGTAAGGCAGTTTTAACACTACCATGAAAATATAGCTGCTATGTACTTTAAGAAAAGTTACAGCATATGTCAATACCATGGATAACTCTTAATGGGTAAGGTTCTGTCTCAAGCTATGCACTAGTACACTGGAATAAAAGGGAATGAGAAGCTCCCCCACCCCCTTTTTACGTCTCTGTGTGGCCTACACGTGCCTCAGATCCAGATGGCTGGAATTAGCAGGGCTATTCACTCACTCACTCCTCTCTTGGACCAGGTGGATGAATAATGGACAAAGCCTTGACTCCACTCCCCTACTTGCTGACCAAAGTAGCTGAGTCCACTAGGAGCATGGAGAAATTGTAACTCAGGGGTATGTCTCTGGTGACGTGTCTCCCAGAGCTATTTCAGGTGTTGCAACTTATGTGCCACCCTTTGCTTAGGGCTATTCCTAAAGCACAATCTAGCTACAAACCAATGCGAGAAGTAACTACACATACCTTCTGTCTAGGAAGCAATTCTCAACTTTCGGCATGTTGGCATTACACAGAAGGTGTTCTTCAGAAATATGCATTTAAACTAGCTATATTTATAGCTACAAGTTACCAAACCCTTTATACTTCACTAAAATCCAACCCACCAGTTTGTAATAGTTCTTTAATTTGTTTTGTTCTGTACTTTTCTTATTTCTGTTTTGCATCCTATATTTCAAACCAGTTGCCCAGGAAGATACCTGTACTAGGACATAGAACAAACATATCTTAATTTTGACAGGTTTCATATTTGCTAGTGCTAAAGCTGATTTCAACTGTCCAAAGTGTTATGGGACACTTATCAAGACTGAACAGAATTGTGGGAAGAGCATAATACATTAACATAATTCTTCAACACTTTTTATACAATGCACATTATGTTAATACTGTGCACATAATACCCATTAATATGCAGTATACTATGCTTAACGTATATGTATTGGCTACCAGTACTTCACTAATAGATAAAAAAAAAAATTCAGAACAAAGTGAATTACTAGTAATTTTTAAATGTCTGATTCTTTAAAAGTATATATCTTATATGGAGATGTAAAGGCAACCAAACACCATTTCAATGTACAATATGCTTCTGCAATTCAGGAATCTCATTTTCTCTTATAAACAAGGGGCCATCTCATTGTAATTACTGAGTGGATATACATTTTCAAAGAGGCAGAGTTAGCAGAAAAATGCACTAACACTATAACACTATATCAGAAAATGGGCAGTCCGTAAAAGAATCAGAGGAAATTATCCATAAGAATAACACAGTGAAGAAAAAGCTTTACTTGTGTGGAAGTTTTTTATTGATATGTCAGCAGAGTTGCATGGCCCAGTAATTAGTCCTTCTGCACCACAGAATAGACTAATAAGGCCTGATACCCTTCCTCAGGTAGAGGAGGTTCTTACTTTGCTGACTAAGATTACTCAATTACTCAGGATCTTGGAATCTGGACAACAGGTTTAATACAGCATAGAGATCCTTAGACTAAATATTTTTGCATCTAGCCCAAACAGATACGACTTCTGGAAACATTCCCTGAAGCTGAAAGATAACTTCTGCAAACTATATTTATGAATACAAAGAAATGTGTTAGGACTTGCTGTTGTTAATTACTGTAAAACAGCCTGTGATTGGTATCTTCTGCAAAGTTAATTGTCTTATTAACCTCAGCCATTATAATCTAGTCACATTATGAAGGGGAATCAAAATAACAGACAAAGATAAAATACAAGTAACTGCTTTTGAAAACTGTCTACTTCTCTGCCATGATCTGTTGGAGTTAAATGTGTGGGAGTCAGTCAATCCCCCCGCCCTTCCCCAAGCAAAATTGTTGTCGGCCATTTTACTCTCACTCCCCTTGGCAACACAAAGGGATGGGATAAAGAAGGTATTAGAGTTCAAAGGGGCTGCAAAGGAAGTGGAAACCAGGACACGTCCCTCATCCTATGATATCTACAAATACAGTAACTCTTCTCTAAACATTGTAGTTATGTTCCGCCAAAATGTGACTTTAAGCGAAATGAGGGTAAGCGAATCCAATTTCCCCATAAGAATTAATGTAAATGGGGGGGTTAGATTCCAGGGAAAATTTTTTTTCACCAGACAAAAAATTATATATTATATAGATATGCAAACACTATACATTTTAAACAAACAATTTAATACCTTTCACAGCTATGATGATTGTGAAGCTTGGTTGAAGTTAGAAGTGTGGAAGAGGGAGGGATAATTCCCAGGGAATGCCTTGCTGCTAAATGATAAACTAGCACTTGGCTGAGCCTTCAAGGGTTAACACATTATTAATGTAGCCTCTCATACAAAGCAGCACAAAGACAAGGGAGGGGCGACAGCATAGCAGACAGAGACAGACATACACCTTGTGTGTGGGAGAGAGAGATGCACACTGCCCCTTTAAGTAAGCTGGCCCATTCATAAGTGCATTGTCTGATCAAGTGGATCAGGAAGTTGAGACAGCAGCTGCTGCCCCAGGCTCCATCTGTCTCTCTCAGTCCGTATCTCCTCCCTGCTCTATATGGAGAAGGGGTAAGTGGGGTGCAGGAGTGGGGGGTACCCTGACATTAGCCCCTACCCTTGCCCCCCTGCACAGCAAGCAGGAGTGTCTGAGAGCAGCTCCAAGGCAGAGGGCAGGAGCAGCACATGGCAGTGGTGGGAGGGACAGCTGACCTGCCTGGCAATTGATAGCCTGCTGGACGACTGCAGCACAGGGAACTTAGGGGAGCAGGGAGCTGATTGATAGGGGAGCTGCTGGTCCACCCTGGTTACAAGCCCCCACCAGCTAGCTGCAATGGGCTGCTCTTTCTGCAAGCAGTGGACAAAGCAGGTGGCTGCCAAAAGATGTTAGAAGGAAGCATTGCACAACTTTAAACGAGCATGTTCCCTAATTAATCAGCAACGTAACAATGAAACAACGTTAACTGGGACAACTTTAAGTGAGGAGTTACTGTAGAGAGATGGTAAAGCTGGTGAAAAATGTTCAGTCAAAACATATTTCACACAAAAAGTTGAACAAAATGTTCATGGCTTGTGTGGTGAAAATTTTCTTAAATTTTTCATTCTAACTGAGCCAAATCCAAAGCCAGTTGAAGGCAGTGGGAGTCTCTCCATGTAATTCATTGGGCTTTGGACCAAACCTATAGGTACATTTTTGTGCACAAATAAGGTATTTAAATGCACAGTTACATTTGAGTGGGCCTATATTTTCAATCAGGATTACATTGGCACAAAATGTGCGCTCCAGTTTAGAGCCGGTTGAAAATCAGCTGAACATTCAGTCCAGTACACTTTTGTGTTCTTCGTGGTCTTTGACTCTGTCACCTCCAGATTGTTTTCTGCATATGACTATACCTTAAAGCCTCAGCTTTTCTCTTGTGGCATCTCATATATAACACGGATTTCAGAATCATGCCCCATACTGAGCTTCTTGGAGGAATCTTTCTTTAAAACTCTTCCACACAAAAGGGGTTCATAGTGTCCTATTTTTTTTAAACAAATAATTTAGTCTTCTGTGGTGGAAAAAGATATACTGTTTTTATTATCATTATTATTGTTGCTATTTTGAACTTACTATGTCCCTAAATTAGAGTATCTAAAGGACATCTGGGTTTTAGTATTGGCAGCAAACATTCTAGAGAAAAAGAACTTGTCATGAATATTACAAATAGGTATATCAGATTGAAAGCAGCTGGTTAAGATGCATCTACAAGCTCTAAATTAATAGTTCTTTTGTAAAAGTCATGTTGGGTTTGGACCCTGAAATACCTCAACTGCAAAGCATGCATAATGTTGGTTGCTGAGTATTTGCATGCATGCTTATACTTTCCCAGAAAAAATTATATATCAGCACTATCAGATTGTTATTTTGGTACATTTGACTCCCACAAGTGACCAGATGTCCTGATTTTATAGAGCCAGTCTCCATTATATAGGCGCCTATTACCACCCCAAGACCTGTCCAGATTTTTCACACATGCTGTCTGGTCACGCTATATGGTTCTGATCCTGCACTTACAGACATGCTAGGACTACGCATGATAGTAAAGTGAAACACGTATAAATATTTGCAAGATTTTCCCCAAGGAAAATCTCCATTAGCTGTTAACAATGTACAGCCTATGGAATAGCTGAGCACATCTTATTTTAACCAGTAGATCGTTGTGGCATGTAGCACATTAGCCAGTTAATTGCAACATTTGTGATGGTCTCATACTTTAAAATAAATGGATATGATGGTATGAATACATTTTCCTAATGTATTGTTATAGTGCTCAGGCATTTATTCATAGTAATAACCCTTGTACATCCTAGTTGCTTTTGTGTGTGTGTGTGGGAGGGAGGGTGTTTGTGTATATTCACATAATAAAATTGATAGGCAAAGTTTTATAGTATATTTTTCATTAACCATTTTGTTTGTTGCTAAAATGATGTTCATCCATCGTTGTCGATGAAGACCTCAACAACTCATTCGTTCGATGACAGGACTCTGTGCGTCTGAAGATGACTGATCAGTCCGATTCGGGCGTGGAACGTCCTGTCACACGTCGAGCAGACATGTGATGGCACTGTCGATGATGTGCGGGCAGCTCTGGACTTGCGCAGATCATGCTTTCTTTCAGCCTCAGCAGTACGCCTCGCCTCAGAGGTATTACTGTCTGTGTGACTGAGGCTGTGCCATGCTGGACGGTTCAGTGCGAGGGTTTCCCATGTGGTGGTGTTGATCTCGAGAGACTTCAGAGAGGTCTTCAGTGTGTCCTTGAACCGCTTTTTTTGTCCTCCATGGGAGCGCTTTCCCTGGATAAGTTCTCCGTAGAAGAGCTGTTTAGGAATGCACTTGTCTGACATTCTCATGACATGTCTGGCCCATCTGGTCTGGGCTCTCATCAGCAGTGTGTGAACTGATGGTAGACTGGCTCTGGTAAGGACTTCACTATTAGGCATTTTGTCCTGCCATCTGATTTTTAGAAGCTTTCACAGACAGGAAATGTAGAAGCAATTGAGCCTTCGTGCATGACTCCGATAGACTGTCCACATCTCGCAGGCATACAGCAGAGTTGGAAGCACCACTGCTCAGCAGACCTTCAGCTTCGTTGGTAGGCTGATCCCTTGATGTTCCCAGATATTGGAGCGCAAATGGCCAAATGCAGAGCTGGCTTTAGCAATTCTGCAGTTTACTTCACAGATTTACATTGCTTGGGAAAGGGTACTGCCCAGGTACATGAAGTGGTCCACTGCCTGAAGTCTCTGTCCATTTACAGTGATGGATGGTTCTGAGTACGGAGCGTGGGGAGCTGGCAGGATCTCATTCTTCTTGATGTTAATGGTGAGACCGAAGTTGTTGCATGCAGATGAAAACTTGTCCATACTGGCTTGCATTTCTGGCTCTGTACTAGCATTCAGAGCACAATCATCAGCAAAGAGAAAGTCTCGAAGTACAGTTTCCTTCAGTCATCTCAGATTGAATATTTTCCCATCAGTTCTGTACGTCAGGCCTACTCCTTCAGTGCAGTGTTGAAAGGCATCAGTCAGAGTGGCAGAGAATATCATGCTGAACAATGTGGGTGCTAAAACACACCCTTGCTTGACGCCGTTGGTGACTGGGAAGGCCTCAGATGTTTCACCGTCATCCAGGACACGAGCCATCATTCCGTGATGAAATTGACGTACCATTTGTATGAATCTGTCTGGACAGCCGAATTTTGACATGATCCTCCACAGGTCCTGGTGACTGACAGAGTCGAATGCTTTCGTGAGGTGCACAAAAGTTGTGTAGAGTTCACGATTCTGCTCTTGACATTTCTCCTGTAGCTGACGCACAGCGAAGATCATGTCAATAGTCTGACGTCCCTTGTGAAAGCCGCACTGTGATTCTGGCAGTAAGCCCTGCTCCAGGTGAGTGATCAATTGGTTCAACAGAACCTGTGCAAGAACTTTCCCTGCTCTAGAGAGCAGCGAGATTCCATGGTGATTGTCGCATACCTGGCGATTGCCCTTCCTCTTATAGAGGTGCACAATGGACGCGTCTCTAAATTCCTGTGGAATGGATCCCTGCTTCGAGAAGGACTGAAACAGCTCAGTGAGTTTCCATAGCAGCACAGGTCCACTGACTTTGTACACCTCTGCTGGTATGGCATCTGACCCTGGGGCTTTGCCACTTGACAGCTGGTTGATGGCTTTCTTCACTTTGTCTTCTTCTGGTGAAGCATCCATGAAGTCATTGACTGCAACCTGGGGCATCTTGTCAATGGCCTCATCATTGATGTGCTAAAATAAACATGTAAGGAAGAGACAGGCTGGTTAGACAGTGGTAGACTTAACCTCCAAATATACACATGTATGGTCACATTTCACATATGACATAATTTAAAATGGAACAGCTATATAGTTTATTCTGATTTTATTCTTGTAATATCCTTTATATAATAGACTTTCTAAAGGAATATGTTTATTATATTATTCATTTATTATATATAACAGTGGGATCCTTTGTTATATTAAGGAATAAATGCTATAGAGTGCTAATTTAAAACTCTGCTTTTTTTTCATAGCACTATGCCCTTTGTGCAAGCATACACATTTATAGCTGAACCCAGGTCTATTAGGATAAAGCCTTTTTTTTTTTTTTTAGTGCAGTGGGAAATAACCCTTTTATAATATTAATAAAAGCTTTATATATTTACTATATTTCTTTGGCCTATAATGTCAGAAATATAGATTACATCGCTAAATCACGCATTTCTACTTTCATATGGTATTGCTTCACTCTCTTTTACAATGAATATGTCCAGATTTTTACAACATCTGGCACATTTATAGAATTAGTTCTGGACAGGCTTTACTGCTGTCCTTCTTGATTGCAAAATCCAAGAACATACACAAATTATGATTAGTAATGACTTATCCAATGACTAAGTAATTCATCTTAGTCATTTAAACCCTAAAGTAATCAAAACTGACAGATCTGGCTGTTGTGCTACTGTTTTATTTGATAACATTAAGCTTTTTATAAATGTTAAACCTTTTAGCTGAATAAAAATGTAAATGTTGATGTAAATATTATACAGTAAGGAGATATGGTTCTTTAGAAAGCACATGAGCTCTCTCTCTCTCTCTCTATGTATAAAAAAGTTGTGATTAAAATTGTTTTCTTTGCCGAGGCTTACTTGTAAAATGGGTATATTCATTAAATAGTTAGAACCGTCACATGTTAATTAATACCATCCTCATTAACTAAAAGCATGTTTGGTTTGAAATTATGCTCTTGTAGTTTAAAATGATAAAGGGGTATTAATAACAACACATCATTAACAGGAGAGACTTCCAGGATAACATACCACTTTTCATTTTAAAGCCTACCCATATTGACATTTGGTATGTAGAGTTGACTTATTCATAGTATTATTTTTGTTTGCATTTCATGTCTTCTAATCTATACAACAAAACAGGTGAATTTTGGTATGTGTTATATTCAACATACAAATTACTCCAAGTAATTGCACATTGTTGACATTTCAGACCATGTAGTTATGAAATAAAAGCAAATAATGTATGTTCTTTTGCTCATATGGTATAAGATAACTGCATGTATAAATACAACCTAAATATTGTGCATTATACACAGAGTTCAATAGCATCAGTGACAGAGAATCGACTTCCACCACAGTGAGAGAGCTGGAGACAAGCTGCTTTAATTGTTTATTACAGAGAATTAGAGCATCCTCGGTGGTGGTAACATTGCACATTATTTAGTCATTTGCACAAGGCCACTAAGTATTACTTAACAGCTTGTTGATACTATGGATTAGAAAGGGAATCTTAAATAAACGAGTTTGAGACTTCAAACTCACAATTGCATTAAGGTCTGTGATCATAGCCATTCCTTTTTCTGATATAGCCACAGTAAATATGTTTGTTCAAAAGGAGAAGGAAGAACAAGATGTGTGAGATTTGAGAGAGAGCCTCTTTCCTCTTAAAAGTTATAGAATGCATTAATCAGGAGGCGTTTTCTCTGGACAATGTGGTCATTTTAATGTTGTGATTAGTATCAACAGCTTTGCAGCCAGATGAATGTGTATATAAGATTTTTAATATTCAATTGGTATATTTCATTGGTACACTTTAGTTATCTATGACTTGTGTTTGATTAACAAGATTAATATGTGTGAAGATTACTGTGCTCTAGATCTGTGTTAAACATAGGACTTGGTGTTGACTCATAAGCATGTAGGACATAAAGCAATAAATTACACCGTGTAGTTGTAGTGGTGTCAGTCCCAGGATATTAGAGAGACAAGGTGGATGAGGGGGTACCTTTTACTGGACCAACTTCTGTTCGTGAGAAAGAGAGAGCTTTTGAGCTTCTTTCTCTCTCTCTCTCTCACCAACAGAAGTTGGACCAGTAGAAGGTATCCTCTTACCCACCTTGTCTCACAAAGAGAATAGGCAACTGGGTGAATAGTCAGTGTTGAAAGCATAGGTCAGAGCTGGAATGAAGAAGCCAGAAGGTGTACAGTACTTAGGAAAGTTTCAAGTTGTGTTTTTTTTTTTTTGTTTTGTTTTTTAAATTCTAGTTTTTGTAGAGTGCTGAGAATTGAAACAGATCAGTTTGAAAGTGAAGTATGCTTGACTCCTTCTCTCTGACAATCCCAAGACAAAAGGTAACATGTCTTTCTTTCATTGTAAGCCAGCGGAGAGGCGCCGACATTTGTGACTGTATAGCTGGAATGCCTAAAGACATCTATCTGAATGCTCTGGTTCAAATGACTTGTCATTCAAAATGCCACCTCCCACATGGGAGGAAGACAAACTTTGAGCAGTATAATAAAGATGTAGTTTACCACTTAAATTATATTTTCTCCACTTCCTTATTCTGTTAAAAAATAAAAGTCCAAAAACTTTAAGGCTTTGTGTGTGTGGACCAGATTCTCAGTTGTTGCAAATTGAAGTCAAAGGAGTCAAACTGATTTATATCAACTGCCCTAGGTATGCAAATATAGAGTAACATGAAAGCAAGCTGTGTACTGAGATTCAATTTAGACATCAAAATTTCATCTAAAGACCAGAATAATAAAGGTAAATAATAAGTCTTCTTTCTAACTTTCAGCCCACAAGAATTTTGGAGCATATTCATGACAAATTACTTCTAGAATGACTGAGTAAATAGTTGAGGCACACGCGTATGTCTACATTTCCATTCAAATATGCGGAATATCTTAAAAACTGAGGGCTTGACCACTGAATGGTCATAATTTCAGCAAATTTCTGCTCCATTGATTGCACCTCCAGAAGTGAGCATGTACCTATTTGGCTTTTACACAAATTGAAGAGCTGGACATTCAGCAGTGCAATTTGCATGTCCAGATCTTGTCTGAATGCACAAAACAGGTGCCTATGCAATTTGTAGGCTTAACCCATTTTTCATACAAAACTTAGCATGAAAATGTGGAGGAAATTTGTCTCTAGCCACCTGATAGCATTTTTTTCAAGAGGTAGTCTTGTCTTAGCTTTTGTGTTACAACTAAATTTCAATTTAGCCAATGCAGTCTAGCTAATTCTCCAATTCTTCCTGTAATTTCATTTGGACCAGATTCTCAGATGGTGCAAACTGATATAGTTCTTGAAGTCAATAGAGATGACCCTGTTTAGCTGAGCATTTTGGCCTGCACATTTTCACCTCCTATGCTAAACTAATGTTGCTTTGTGCTGTCAAAGAGCATCCATGTTCTGCCCCAGAAATGGCTGAATTTCTGAGGTAGATGTACCTATATATATAGAAGCTCTTAAATACTTTAGCTTGAAAAGCACTCCATAAAGGTGTGTTATTTTATAACATTATATCATGTATGTTTAATGGCAACTTTAATTGAACTGAGCTTTTAATATAAAAGCTTCAAATGGAAGTTGGCATAAGCAAATTGGGAGAATATATGCATAGAAAATAAATAATACACAAAATGTATTTTCCTGTGAAAAACAGCCACCAAATAGAAAGCAGCTAAAATGAGATAGTCCTTCAAAATAAATCTCTAATCAGGAATATTTTGTTGAGATGAGTGATACTTTTTATCTCTCTGTGTAAAATCATTTTCAGTACACTTCTTACTGTACATAATGCTGGAACCTGATCTGTATAGTATCCTTCTTTAATGCTTTAAGTTAAGCACATAAAGTTCTATCTGATATTTTGGTAAGATGCTTCCTATATCAAATATGGTAATATAAGACAGAGATTTCTGGAAGTAGAAATCTCAATTTGAGTGTAAAATCCAGGAAGCTGGAAAGAAATCTTTAATACAAAAATGTATCTACTGTATGTGCTACTATATAGAGACTAACCAAAAAAAAGAAAAAAAAGCCCTCTAAGCTGTCAAGAACTGCAATATGATAAAAGGAGAAATGATGAAAAGGGAATGGCACCTTGCAGCTGACCGTATAAAAGCATAAATTCCTCCTGGGAATTCTGTATATAAAAGATAGGTTTCAGTACTTTCCTAAGAACACTGGATCACATTAACTTATTCAAATAGGAGGTCAGATCTCAATGTTCAGGTTTAAAGCTGTCCCACTCACTCCTTGATAAGGCAAAATTGACAAATCACACTTTTGAATAAACTCATTTTAATCCTTTTCTTCCTTTTGAAGTAATAAAAATATCCCTGTCATGCAGTTACCATTGCATTTAATGGCTGTCATTTAGCAAAATGGAGAAATAATATCTGAGCATAATGCCTTCCAATATGGCTAATAGCATTTTACATGAGGAAAAATACTTTTATTTTACATGAATATGACTGTTACTCCATGATTTTTATTGAAAATTCAGCTGCTTCTCCTATTACAGTGGATTGAGAAGAATAGCTATAACTCTTCCCTGTCATTTATGTAAAAGAAGAGTAACATAAATCCATCCATATTTTAATGTTAGTGCTTATCCAGAGTCTTGCCTAATTATTATCACTTCACATGATTGCCATTTAGCAGTTTAAACAATACATATAACATTTTGAGAATCTCAAAAAATGATACAGGCTATGCCTTTTTTGTTCTGTTTTACTAAATATGGCTTTTGCACAGAATTTGTCACTTTTGTCGTAATTTGTAGCAATATTCCTGGATAAATAGGCTTTAATTAATCCTAAATTACAATGGAATGTATATGGAATTACAGGTGACATCTGCATCAGTATCAAATGAGTTCATCCTGATTAAACTTATTACCATGTTTAATTAACCTTGTGTGCCCCTGTATGCAAAATGCACATTCACTGAATTGCATATATGATTTGCAGCTCCATTGAAAACAAAAACTCGCTGTTCAAGAAGTGGCCATGGAAGGCAAACAAAAGGCCACCTATCTGCTCAACTGACACGTGAAAGACTAGAGTTCAAGAATAGCAGACAGGTTCCAGATCTGCTGATTTGGGAACTAAAGCAAAGCACAGCACTAATAAACAGAGATCTTTGGAAGGGTAAATGCATTTGCTTCTCCATCCCAATGCTTCTTCCATGCCTTGCCTTTGCTGGAGTCTTTACTGAAGTGGCACTAACAGGAGATTTGAAAATGTATCTCATTCTTCATGTTCCTTGAATGGGAGCGTGAAAAGATAATTGTACTGAAGACACAAGGGATTAATTGAGAATAAGCAACTGGATGGACAATGCCTAAGATCCAATGATCGAAAAAGGTTAAGCGTCCTGCCAAAAATCAGTGCATAGGCTCACTCATTTAAATCATAACTATTTTCACTTGTACGTTAAAAAATTGACTGCTTCTCTGCAGAGCTTAACTGGTATATGGAAATGGGGATATATATTTGACTCTACTTTGGCATGATTACAACATGAGACCTTTTTCAGAGCTGTCCAGCTTAGCGAGAGGGAAAGTTTGGCATGGCCTTGCCTCATTGTAATTTTTCACTGCCCTTTCTTGGGTGGCTTGTGCCCCAAGTAAGACTGTTACCTTTTTTCCCTTTTACACCTATGGAAGGGGCAGCTAAACTAATAAAGTCATCAGTGTTTGCTTAAGATAGAGAGACATATTTGGAGTTTCTACATATGTAGTATGTCTGCTGTGATCACTTTGTTTGGATTGCATGACCTTCTAGATAAATTCATTAGAGGTAGAATAAGAGAACAATTCTGGCACAAACCTACAACAGACTGTAGGTGAGGACTGTCTCTGATTGTTATTTACTTGTACAGTGCCTAGGATAATACAGTCTTAATCTACATTTAGCGTCCATAAGTGCTAAAATAATAAACAGTAATGATATCTATGATTTAAGTAAATTACAGAAATCCATTAAAATGGCTAGTCCTAGACTATTTTATAAACATGTGTTCCCCCATCCTCACAATCTCTATGGAGGGAAGAAAAAAAAAGACACCCTACAAATCAGTCTACTGATCTCCTGATATGTTTGAAGTCAGTCAGTACTTTGGGATATGCAGTGTTGTCATAGCTGTGTTGGTTCCAGGACCTTAGAGAGAAGAAGCAGGTGAGGTAACATCTGAGGAAGAGCTCTGTGCAGCACAAAAGCTTTCCTCTCTCCCCAGCAGAAGTTTGTTCAATAAAAAATATTGCCTCACCCACTTCATCTCTCTACTTTGGGATATGTCATTGTTGCAAAGGGGAACATCTCTTTTCTATTACTCTTGTGGTTGATCATTAATGTAACTACATTTAATATTGCAGGGATGGCTCCAGGCACCAGCATTCCAAGCAGGTGCCTGGGGGGGCAATCTGCAAGGAGCGGCAGTCCATGTGTTTTTGCCCCCAAGCAGCGTGCCGAATTGCAACTGCAGACAGCGGGGGCAGTCCGTGTGCCGTTAGAATGGCATGCGTGTTTCCGCGATGGCAGCAATTCGGCGGCAGCTTCTCTGTTCAGCTGTCTGCAGCAGCGCTGCTTCTCTCTTCATATGGACAGGCATATATGCAATTCGGTGCGCTGGTTGGGGTGGCAAAAACAGTAGAGCCAGCCCTGAATACTTGATTGATTGATTTCTGATCACTGTGAGATTAGTGTGGTCGTATGGAAATTGTGTCTTGTCCATATTATTATCTGATGTCCGAGAGCAAAATTGAATTGGTAATTATTTCAGATATGTACATCATCAAAACACTTTTCTGTAGTGAAAGTAAGGATATTTCTTTTGCATGATACAAAAGCTAAGATCCTCAAAAGGTATTTACTCACCTAATTCTCATTGAAATCAATGGTAGATAGTCATTAAATACCTTTTGAGGATGTGGGCCAAAGTGCATACAGATGGACTGAAAGAAAGGCAGTCTTTAGGGTTGACATTTATTATAGAGAGAGAAATTATTTTGTGCTAATGGTGTCACTGTTTTTCCACTAAAGAGAGAGTTGTCTCTGGATGTAGAAGGTACAGATAAAAGTAAAAAGAACAATGCAGTCACTGTAATAAGGTAATTACCAATTCTTTTCCAGTTAGCCATTCTGTAGGAATTGCACAGGCCTCCCTTGGCATGGAGGTCACTATTTTAGCAATTTAGTCCTGTTGAACCTCATGGTCCAATTTCCATTTTGCAGGCATAATCACAATCCATTAGATCACTCTCTTCTTGACTCATTAAAAAATTACCAGGAGGCTGCTCTATAGGCTATTTAAGAAGACATGAGCTATGGAAAGGTGTCACAGGTACAGCTGGGAAAATAATAGATTTTTCAGTTCACTGACAAATCTGAAAAATTGGAAAAGAGTTGAGCCATAAATCATTTATATTTATATTTATTTACTGGAAATTTACATAGCCCCCAACACCTTTGTGCCTAAATTTGGCATTCTGCCTACTCGAACTATGAGAAAGGGGAAGAGAACCTACTGCAAATCACTGTGCTTTCTCTGGTGCCTACATCACCTCAAATCTCCCATCTCCACCTAAGCTGGTGTTTGTATATTAAATGTGTTGTGTATGTGAGATTCTCTCTCTCTCTCTCCCCCTCTCATCCTCCCTCCCTCTCTGGAAGCTGCTATTGTATATTTGTATGAAATTTCAAACATAAAATGTTGGGTCTGAGATGGATTTTTCAACTTACTCAGGAGAAATGTTTTGGCCTGGAAAAACTTGAACAGAAAAGCTGTGTGATATGATTTGGCAAGAAGCTCTGCAAACTTTCATGGAATATTTGCAGTAGCTACACCCGTCCTACTTGCTAATTCTCAGTAATAGAACCCATAATACTTATTTGTTATGAAGAGAACTATCCTATGATAGATTGAGAGATTTGTTACTGCCTTCTCATTCACCCAAAACCTCCAATTAATTTGACTGTCTTCAGTGGACATTTTAGGAGCCAAAGAATTTAGTAGATCTCTCATTTGATATCACTTACTAACACAGATTACATAATAAATACAAATGTGTCAACTGACAAATAATTTTAAAATCTAACAATGATTGGAATTTTTATAATGTATTGCCTATAAAACTTTTGGACAACAATGTCACAAGTACTGCACATGTGAAACTGTAAGCTACAGTACTGTTTGTAATGCATTGTGCTCCTCCTATGACTGCAAGTATGGGATAAAAGGATTTGCTTTTCATTATAGGACAAATTAAATTTTAATTGCCTGTTAAAACACAAATGTCAAAAGCAAATCTTCAAGCCAGGGCTGTGATCCTCTCATATAGCATGTTATATCCCCATTTAAATGTAAATTAATTCTTTTCTTCATTTTAAATATATTTTTTCACAGAACATATTAAAGTTTTATTTCAAAACACTATGCTGTGATATATCTGTACAGAAAAGTACATTTGACAGCATAGGCAGATTGAGTTTCAGGTTTCATATCAGAAACTTTTCCTCATGTCATCATATCTAATCTCTCTGTATTTACAATGTCTGAACCTTATTAGTGAATCAGATTACTTCAACAAAATAGGTTCTAAAATTTATATCCTGAAATGTGCACTAGCCACAGTGCAGAACTAGTGACTAACTATCAAAGTTAAGGGCCAGATTCATAAAGGAACTTTGGCATTGCAATGCTCAAGGAAGTCACCTGGTAGGAGCCTGGGATCACAGAAAAACTGATCGGGGAGTCACCTGACAGAGGGACTGGAAGATTATAAAAGGGCAGGAGCTGATCTATTCAGGTCTTTGGCCATTTGCACTGCTTTAAGCAGAGAAATTACTACAGGAACCTGATAAGGCAGTGCCTACCCACCTGAACTCAGATGGACTCTCAAGGAAGGGTGAGCAGGAGTGAAGAGCATGGCATTTAGAATGTATGTTGTTTTCTACGTTATCTACATTCTGTGCTTTATTTGTTAAGTAAACAACAGTGTGTTAGACTCCTGTACAAAGTATCTGTGCATTTTATGTTTCACCAACCACATGCCCCCTTGACCAGGTACACCAGAAGACTCATATCTTTGGGTGGAGTACTGGGAGAGGGTGTCTTTAAGCCATGGGGGCGATCAGCACTGGTCCTAGGGTCTGGGAAGGGGATTGCGTGGTTGCAGTTCTCAAAAAGGGGGGCTGAATACATGATATGCATCCCAAGAGGGTGTCTATAACCTAAGGCAGTTGCAATGCCTGGCCTCTGTTTAGACTCTAGAGGCTAAAATGACCTAGAGATTAAGCAGATTAAGAAATCTGGTGAGTAGCCACACTGATTTGAGCTTTGATGTGCTCTGACAATGCCTATGGATTCTGGTCCTATTGGGGAGTTAGGCAGAGGAACACCTAGTCTGAGACTCCCATATAGGTGGCTATTCACTTGCCCACTGACAAAGTGAGGCACCTGTGGCAATGCAGTATCTACACAGGTTTTATGCACGTCAGTTGTGCCTAAATGTTGGCCAAAAGTATTTAGGCACCTACATCCCTTTGTGAACCAGTCCAAGATCCAAAGTTGGTGTACATCAGTGGAGCTCCACTGACCTCAATGGAGCTCTGCTGACTTGCATTAACTGCGCATCTGTCTCTCAGCCTTCCTCCAACACATTTTTGCTCTGATTTGCTAGCATATTAAAATAGATCATGATTAAAAATTAGTATTAGGAGTGTTTACCCATTAAGTGTAATTTAGCCTATATGACTTACGAATGGAAAATAAAAGGCATTATTTTAAAGTTCATAGGGTTATAGACATGGCCATACTGGTTCAGTTTCATTCAATTATCATTCAAATATGGCATGTAAACTTATGGAACTATGAAAGTGGAAATTTATAATGATGCAGTCTTAATTTCATTAATTTAACACATAAAGCAGATATTACACTAAGACAGATGTCAAATTAAAAACTCTCAGACTCTAATTAGCTTTAGAAGTCTCTTATGTCTAATTGATATGGTTGTCATAATTAATTTAAATACTGATTTCAACCTGGCCATGATGCATTCACTAGCAGCCTTTAAGGAAACATAAAAATCAGACATGTTTTTGTAACCAAGTTTGGATTTACAATAACGTCTTGGATTGACTTTGATGAACTTTAGATAAAAATCACCTGAAATGTAGAACAGAACTAAAGCACACAACATTAAGACTGCTTAAATGAAGTTGCCTGCACTGCAAAGCCAATGCAAATGTCAATGCCTTTTGTAACAAATGCAGTAGGGCAACTCATTTATAAACATCCTCACAAGTGATACCATATAGTTTTGAACATATTTATCTTAGAAAAAGAGTAAAAGTGCAAACTGGGGGCCCAGTTCACCACTAAGTCACTGCAGTTTTGCACTAGTATAACTCCATTGACACCAAAGAAGTTAAAACAACAGACTAACAGTGGTGAATCAGGTCCTGGACATTTACTCTAATTCACTAGTCATTAGAGCTGTCCGAGTCACTAAAGACCTTATCCCAAGTGTCACAGAAATGATAATCCCTACATATCAGGCGGCAAGAGTTAACCTTAAACTTGAAGTATTGTTTTACAATGTATGGACTAATTAAGTAAATCCGTTACACCTTAATTGGGCAAACAGACTCAAACAGTTAACTAGAAATAAATTGATTTTAGTCTGACTATTTGTATGACTAAGGAAAGAATTGTTAGGTTCTAAAACAGTTGGAGAAATTGAACAATTAGATTACAGCTGTTTTCCACACTAGAGAAGCAAATTTATTATATTCCAGGCTATAAATATAACCAGCAAATGTATATCCTCGATTTGATGCCAGTCAGAGCTTATACTTCTCTCTTTCCTGAATGCCAGTTTGTGTAGCTTATATATGTAAGGCATGTGAGAAAGGAGAAAGTGAAGGATAATGAATAGCCATCCTGGGGTATTTATAGGAGAATGAATGGCTATGAAGTGATAAGGCCAGGAAATGAGACCTAAAGAATGTGGGATATCAGGTTATACTGAGTGTAGCGTCAAGTTCTGCTCTCTTTACGCACTCTAATGCAGGATTTCTCAAACAGGGGTTGCCACTTCTGTAGGGGAAGCCTCTGGCGGGCCAATGGGAGCTGCTGGAAGCGGCGCGGGCCGAGGGACCTACTGGGACCCACCAGGGGCTTTCCCTACAGAAGTGGCAACCCCTGTTTGAGAAACCCTGCTCTAATGGCTTCATTGACTTCAGTAGGGAAACAAGTGGGAATAAACAGGAGTGGCGCCAGGGTTTTTGGCGCCCTATGCGGGGGTCCTTCCGCGCTCCCGGTCGTTGGCGGCAATTCTGCGGTAGGAGGGTCCTTCCGCGCTCCTGGTCTTCGAGGCACTTCGGTGGCAGGTCCCGGAGCGAGTGAAGGACCCGCCGCAGAATTACTGACGACGACCCAGAGCGCGGAAGGACCCCCCGCCGCCAAATTGCCGCCGAGGGCAGCAAAATGCCTCCCTCCCAAATCCTGGTGCTGTCGCCTAAATGGAAGTGCTGGCCCTGGGAATAAAGCAAGGCACGACCTGGCCTATAGCTTGTAAACTGTGGTGGGAAGCATCTGGAATTTTTTCTTTGACTTTTATGGGCCACATCCCACTGAAATAGCTCCACTAAATGGGGTAGTGAATGTAGCTACACCAGATGTCACCACCTGATTATCTGGCCCTTTGCCTGCTTATTAGTATTTTTGTGAATAGGTGAATAGGAAAGCTGGAAGGAAATATTCAGCAAATATATATACAGCAAATATTCAGTGCAATAATTTTCAGATTCCAAAACTAGTTTTGTGGTTATATATTCCCCATTGTTTTGTGCAATTCACCTCCTGCTTATATTGCATTTACAAATCACACTATTTTCTTAGACAGATAGATGGTATTTATCTATCTACCTTATATTCTTAACCCTGGAAAACTACAGCCACACTTCCATTCCAACTTGAGAGTCCTCATCCAAGAATTGAAGTTCCATGGATACTTCAGACTTCTGTCTCTATATTCTGAATTCATGTCAGTCTGATATTTATTCATATGAGACTGTTTTTCAGTCTGATTCCTTAGGGCTTTACAGTCACTGATATTCAATATTTTATCTGAAATTATAGCCATGGGCAAATTCTCCTCACATGTGCACCATTGAACTTCACGGGCTGCTCTGGTGAAACTGAAAGGAGAATTTGACTCCCTGATTTAGTTTCTCTGAGCTCAGCATAGTTCTGAGTGAAACAATTCAATCTAATTCTTAGAGGCAATTGAGACCTAAGTACCCTCATCTTTGCTATTAATTTGTTCCAGCTGGTGTGTTTTATAATCAGATGAAGTGTTTGATATTTTAGGTTAACAAAGTCTAGGGGGTAAGAACCTGGATGCATTTCTGGCCCAAAGAGGCTAAGAATGGAAAATCAAATCTATCTCTGGCCAGTCCAGCCTTATCACTGTCTCTCTGGAGCATTTACATCTTTGTAACAAACCACAAAACTTAAGGTTTTTCTTAAATCAGAAATGAAAAAAAAAAAGAGAGAAAGTAGATGAACTTACATGGGAAGCCATTAAAATCCCCTTCCCCATTCTGCTCTGCCCATATGTTACTCCCCCCCTAACGTTTCCCTTAGAATTAGAGATCACATGCAAATTTACATTTTTAAAGAGTGGTGAATTAGATAATTGTCTGCAAATGAAGAGTTATAAAAAGCCATGGCAACATAATAAGACAGTCATATAAGACTAATTATCACTTTTTTGGCTTACAATAGCTGTCATCTTTTCCTGCTGAAAATCAGAACACTAAACACCAGAAGAAAAGTGGAAAACAATAACAACTGCAGAAGCATGTAAAAGAGCTATTTTCTGCCTTGCTAGATGTAATAAAGTGCTTGCATATGAATAGTCATTCATCATGAAAATGAATAGTCATTTGTTAAACTTATATTTCATAGAAATGAAAAGAAGCTTAAAAAGAGGCTCTTCATTAAAATTTAGATAAGATTTTTCTATTTTACATTTTTTCCTCAAATTGTCTGGCCTTTTAAGTTCCATGAGGAAAAAATGTGATTTTTGTTGTTGTTGTTTCTTTACTTCTCATCTGGCTCAATTAATTGCCTCTGGGCTGGATCCTAGGCGGCTAGAAATTGGAATAACTCAATTGCCTCCAAAGGAGCTATGCTGATTTACACAAGCTGAGGATCTCACCCTCTGTGCCAAGGCTTGCGGAGCCCTGCTTTTTGGGAATAACTTGAGTGTGCGTGCCAAACATCCTTTCTGGAAGTAAGAGTCAATAACCTGAATATCCAAGTAAAGTGAAAACCAAAAACTTGAAAGTCTAGCTGAAATGCAGTCATTTATAAGTTATGAGCAAATGCTGGCAATTTGGTGGGGGATGAGGGGTAATATTTACCTAACTTGGCTGTTTTAGAGTACATCTACACTGGAGCAGTAGGTGTAACTTCCATCTTGAGCTACTGCACTAAGGGTAGAATAGTAGCCAGGATGGCACAAGCAGACTAGAGTCCATGCTGGAGTATGTATCTAGTCTTTGAAAAGGAATCCTACTTGGGGTGGCTAGTTCGTCCCACAGCTTGCACAGCTAGGGCTACACTTCTCTTTTTAGTGCGCTAGCTCAATCACAGCTGGTGCAGCTATGTCCAACTGAATTGAAGATTACCCCTTTAGCTCCAGTGTAGACATATCTTTAGTTGAGGTAGAGACTAGAGACGCTGCAAGAGAGAAAGAATCATAGTGTTTGTTTTGGAAAGTGAGTTTGTAATTTTTTTTCCTTGTCTGGTTTGTTTATTATAGCATTAAGTGCCTTTAAATGTCTTGCAATCACTCCATTTGATACTGTTAATGGTGTGAAAATCATACAAGGTCTAGAGATAAGGTTTGGGTAGAATGAGCATCCAAAAATTCATATTCTTATCAAAAGTTTAATTACCCTTTTAATATAGAAAGGCCATCTTCTGGACAAGCCTAAGCCACTCCTCCTTTCCCTTCCACCTATAGTTTTCTTTCACAATAGCCATGGGAAACCTTCAAGTACTCAGTTCCCCACCCCCACTCCCCAAGAAATAATTATGGCACTTCATTCTCATCCATGAACTGGCATACGTGACCACAGTCTACCACCCCCATACCCATCCAAGACTACAACTCAGGCACTAGATCTCCAGTTTCAAGTTTGTGGCCCTTTCTCCCAATCTAATTTGAACCCCACTGTCCCTGAATCTTACCTTCTTTCCCATTCTCACACAGCCTGTGAATTCTGCCAACTGCAATCTGCACAACTTAGTCCAGGTACACAAGAATCTTTCTCCTTCCCAAGTCCAGCTGTCCACACTTAAATAAATAAGTGCAGCTCTCAAGTCTTTGGCAAAAAAAAAAAAAAATTAAAAAAAAAAAAAAATTTGCAACCCTGAAAAAGCTCCAGCAATAGATTCACAGATTTTATGTTCAGCAGGGACCAATATGATTACCTGTTACACAAACCAGTTTATCAGTCCAAATCTTGTGTCAGTCTGGGATCTCACTTACATTTTCCTTACACAACTCTGTACCCAAAGCCCTGGTATCCTCTGAAATTCTGAGTGAGAAAAAGGGTTGAGCCAGAAGAGTCCTACACAATCACTAATTTTTAGGAGGCCATTTCCTTGTATGAACAGCTGAGAAAGTACACTGCTCTCCTCTCCTCCCACTATGCACAATTTTCATTAGAAATTTTTTTAAATGTATTAAAACAAACTAGAGGGCCAAATTCTCAACTGGTATAAACTGGTGGAGTTCTGAGTTCAATGAAACTTTATTACTTTATGCCAGCTGACGTTCTTGTCCATAGTACATTCCTGCTGAGAGCATTTAATTTTCTCCAGTATAGTCACATGAAAATAGTAAGGCCTGAATCCTCTAAGGTATTTTGGTGCCTAACTCCCATTGACTGAAAGGGAGGTAGATGTCTAAATACCTTTGAGAGCGGGGGTGTGTAATTATATAATCCCAGAAGCATTTCTTTGAAGTAAATGATATGTGGTAAAATTCAAAGGGCTGAGAATAAAAATAAAGAGAGAATTATGACCCCAGGTAATATTTTTCCCAAGCAATATTTCCAGGCTTTCTGCAGCCTTGTCACAATGCATAAGGAAAACTGGAGCTCATACTTTTATCACTGACATGACCTCTCTCTTAAGACTATCAACATTTCAGAGTTGGGCAATATTTCAGTCACACACTAAAATATTGTACGTAACATATATTGAAATTTCTTTAGTGTACTCCAGTGTCGTCTTGAAGGCAGTGAAATTGACAATCTGCATCAGTACAGTTGTCACGATATACATGAGAAGTGTTCTTTGAATGATCATTGGGGGTCATGGCATTTGTAATATACAGAAGAGAAGAAAATAACCACAGAGAGTAACTTTTTTTAAAAAAAAAAGGATGTTTTGCAACTCTCTAAAAGTGTTGGAATACAAAACTTTAAAATAACTCGTTAAGGTAATATTGAAAATGAGGTCAGCAGTGCTCAGAGTTAGAGAACTATGAGTGAATATATGAATATATTATACCCTTAACCTAGACGCTGCTGTGCATATTAGAGACATACTTTTGAATATAGATAAAAAATCTACTAAATTTAAATAAACAGATATAAATATTTTAATATTCAAGCACACTCTTTTCCTATATACTTAGAGAAAGGTTTAAAAAATGGCCTGCAATCAGAAGCTCCCCCCATGTTTGGAGTGATGTGGAGAGGGGATGGAGTCTGGTCCTCCAGAGCAGAATCCACCACTGCAGTTTTAGTTCCAGGTCAGATCCAAAACTTGATGTGAAAGAAGCTCCTTTATGGTGTAGATGGGATGCAATCCAGAACTCTCGAGAAAAGCCATTCTCACAGGATTTTAATCCAAATTAGTAGATAGCACATGAAAAGAACTGTACTTGTAACTGACCTTGTCATTAAATGCAGTTTAGGTTTGTGTTTTCAGAAAGCGTGTGTGTGTGAGAGAGAGAGAGAGAGAGGAAAAATATTGGCAATAGGCTCTCCTCATTAGACAGTAATTCTCCTTTGGCCTAAAACAATGGGCTTTGGTACATTCCCCATGTCAATAAAGTACCAATTCAGGTTTCTGACCATAACTTACTTTAGTATTGCTAAAATCCTGTAAACTGATCCTGTAAACCCCTCACCCTGACCTTGACCATAACCCTAACTGAACCCTACTGTAAATCATCAGCAGTTGAGTTATCCAAACCACCGATTTCATTAGTCTCTCATCACCCTCCATGAATGACATCAAGATCCCATTTAAAGCAGTGCTCAGCCAATGGAAATAATTTCACATTGCCCCAAGTTGAAGCATCAGATGAAAGTGTAAATTGCACTCTGAGCTGCAAGTAGCAATACAAGAGAAAATGGTCTGGTGCACATTTTCTAAAACTCCTTTAGATTTTGGGCTTTCACAGAGAAGCTCAGTCCCCAGCCTGCTCTACAGTCCAATGCACAGCGTGACATGTTGAGCTGCACTGCATGGAATCATTTATTTTAGCAGTTTCTGTGGCAGTCGCCTTTAGCTGTGTACATGCTCTGTAATGCTGCTGTTCTTGTCCATTTTGTCAAAAGCTGGATATGTCTAGCTTGCTGTAGAGCTGTCTTCTGTCATTCACTAGTCTCGTGTCTTGTCAAGTCTTTTCACTCACCATCAGACACCAGGATTTCTACTCTATATTTCCTATAGAAACCTCTCTGAATACTGTTGCAGTTCTCCATCCAAGCTCCCTGCCACTTAAAGAATTATAGTATTTTTGAGAAAATAATAACTCTGAAGATTGTTGGTGATTTGAGAGGTTGCAATCTTCCCTATGAGTCATTATTCAAACTATATCCCACCAGGATGCTAGGGGATATTTTGCAACTGTATGTGCTGTCTTTAGACTACTACTGATTGGGGGGGCGGGGAATCAAAGCAAACCATTTCAGATAAAGTTTGCTTTCTTTCCGTGCATGAATTATCTGCAAACAGGTGAAAATAACTGGATTTAATTGATCATTCAGAATTATTTGTTGAGATCATTCTTGAATGGCTTATTTTTGAGCAGTCAGTATTCAACGTTAGAGCTGAAGTGGGTAGCTTGAATTGGAGACACTGTTGTTGTTTGTGGTCCCTGAATGATTATTTTTAATGCTTAGACTGAGACTTCTGATAAAAATACCTGTGGTCAAAATAATCTTCAATATTCACTTAAATTTCACTGTTGTGGTGAATTTTCCTTCCAGTGAATTAGTTTCTAGAATATGGACAAAAAAAGAAATAAAAATGGATTTAATTGCTAATAAACATGAAATAAATACATTTTTTAAAATATTGAAGCATGACAAACATATACAATATTAATGATCCAATTTTCTTTCCTTCTAAAAATCACATTGTCCCTAGAAGCAATTGTCCCATTGTTGAATGTTGTCTCTCTCAGCTACATCATGACCTACTACCATTATTTTTTTGCAATGTCTGTCTTACAGATATTGAAAGTTGCTCTGGGCAGGAATTCTGTGTTCTGAAATTTCATTTTGCACCCCAATAGTGCTATATAAAAGACAATTAATGTTATAAAATTAAACATATTTTATGTTCTGTTTTCTCTGATATTCCCCATAGTAGCCTGAGAGACATTAGTACTTAGTAATAGGATGGGCACTCACCTCAGGAGTGCCCCCTTGTGTCAGTGTTGGCATTGCCCTACACACTCCCTAGCAGCTGCCCGATGGAGAGTGGTGGGTGTATCCCTGCCTCATTTTCCTCTTGTGAGTTGTCAGTAAGTTCAGTGAGTACAGTTTAGTGAATGGTACCTTTATTGGTGTCTAGTGTATTTAATCAGAGGTGAGAGAGACATGCAAGTAAGTTTTTGGCCCTGGTGTCCTAGCTGGGTGCACAAGTTAATATTAATCTGTTTTTCTCATCTGAGTCCATCTGTCTCCTCTGGCCACACACTTCACTAGTTAGGCCCTCTTGACCAGGCTCTCTTTGGGAGTCAGGTTTACTGCCATCAACTGGGGAAGGGTTCCTTCTCTGGACTCAGGGCTCCCACAAAAGAAAAACTGCTGCAGCTCTTCTCTGGAGCAGTGTGGAATTCCCCAGCAACCTAGACCTCTTCCTATGTCTGATAAAATCCGTTTGCTGGAACCAGGCCTTTGCCATGTCCAGCCCTCTCAGAACCAGCTGCCTGCAGAAGCATCTTTCGCAGGTACCTTTTTTGGTGAACTCTCTAACCCACTCGCTGGAGAGGTACCTTGCCTTAGGTACCTTTAAGAGGCTTACGTGTCACCTAGCTAATTAACTGTTGCCTAACCACCTAGGTAATTAACTACTGATGGGAGGATCTAGGTTGGTTTATTCTCTTTAGCAGATCCTGTCACAGGTAGGCTGGTCCTGGAGTCCCACGAAAGAGCCAGCCCCAGTGACACACTTATTTAGTACTTCTGGGGCCTATGACTACATAGTCTGCTCCATTAAAGGGCAGTATGTTCATACCAACCAGTACTAGAGCTTTTGTAGTAATATTTAATCACACACAAAAGCAGGACTGACAGTGCGTTCAGTAAAAAGCAGTGCTGCACATACCATGTAGGAGGACACACAGCCAAGCAGACACACAGACACAAACACAGATTAGTACTCTATAGATACAGCATTTTAAATAACTAGTGTATGTTCCAGATCTATTTCTCTCTCTTCTTGGTTGATATTTCACTTTGTAACTAGATTTGCTTGCTATATTTTTTTTAAAGTTGTTATATTGGCTGTGGGAGATATAAGATTAGGGAAATTTCTAACTGATCTGACACTTTATCCTCAAATTGTTTCTTCTTCCACTTTCACTACTAAATAATTTTTTTTATGAAGTACCCCTGTGCAAAACTCCCTGAGCAAGCTCTGTGCATCAAATAATAATAATTTAGAATACATGAATAAAACATTATAAGCTCACCGTGTAAGAGTTTAACACACACAAAAAAACAAACAAACAAAAAACCCAAGGCCCTTTAGAAAGAGGGAGAATAAAAGGGAGAGAGAAAGGAATAAACACAGGGCCAACAGTGGTTAAATATAAATATTGGTTAAAAAAGTTTTAAAATATATCTTGGTAACTTCTTTTCTGCTGCAGATCTCCCTCTTCTTCATTCAGTTTTGTCAGACCTACACCATGAGCACTGGTACATCCCAGCTGCTGCCTCTGCTGCTCTTAAGCTGCCATGTTCATATCAACTGCTGCTTCTATATTATGTCTTCCCCTTTTGACATAGCCTGCTTGCCCTTCCAGCTTCATGCAATCCATGGTTGGTGGGATGTATGAAATGTCATTCAATCCCAGTTCCATCCTGCCTTAGAGACAACATTTCAGAGAACTCAGGCCCCCAAACATTTTGATTACTTGGAAATTTCATGAGCAGATTATAAAATGGGATCATAATTCCCCTGTGTTTTCTCTCGCACAGCCAATGTAATAAATACTATTACTTTTTAACACAGAAAGCAATCTAGTTATGAAGTAAAATATCAACAAGAAGAATTAGGTCAGTAGATGGTGCTATAATATTGGTTTTGGCTTGTCAGTAGTGATTTTTGAAGAAAGGTTTATAGCATGATTAATGTTGTTAACACACAATAAAATAATACATATGTATGTTTATATATAAAATAGTCAAAATTATTTTATAATTCTATAACTTTGGAGTTTTATATCAAATTTATTTTGTTGTGTACAACTTTTCAGAAAACTAGACACAGCTCTGGAAGCTGTTTGGTTCTCTCTCTCTCCTGACAGCACTGTTTATTAAATGAACTGTTTCAAAACTTTCCACTGTTTTTATTGTTTTATTTTTTAAATGGATTCACTTTTGCCCTGTCTTCATGCAAACATCCTTTACCTCACTGAGACAAGAGATCATCAATATTACTGATACTTTTAATAAGGAAGGCAATTCAGTTAGAAAAGAAAGCCCTTTATTATCATTATTATTTATGACTGCACTGTCATAGGGCTTAAGCCCCATCACTTGCAATGCAAGGGAAAGAAACCCAATTAGTCATGCTCAGCATCTGGGGGGCATGGCGTGGCCAGAGGAAGATGAGTTATAAGTAGACTGATGGAGTGGGAAAGATGGTATAGAAGAGAAGCCTTTCTGATTAAGAGAACCCTGGGCTGGGGTGCAAAAGGCAGGATACTGCAAGGGAACCGTACTGAAGTCTGGGTAGGTGGAAGGACTATTAATTTGAAGACATGTTTGAACCTTTATTTGGACTTGCTGGTGGTACTTGAGAAGGGGTTTAGAGTTTGATGTGGTTTGACCAGAGGGCCAAGCTACACAATGCTCTGAGTGGGAGCTGGGAGAAGATGCATGCTGAGAAAGGCTATTGAGGAAGAGCCTGGTATGACCCAGTGCAATACTGCAATTAGAGACAAAGGAGTGTCCATGTGTGTTCATGGTATTTAATGCATAACTGAAGTGGGAATTCCTTGCCTTGAATATCTTACACCCTTAATTGTGCTATATGAGGGGTGGGGTGTTAAGGTGAGTGCAATGCTGGTTTGTCATTGTTCATATTGTAACATTTTGCCACAGCTGTACATTGGGAGAGCTGGAGTGATTCTGTTTCAGAGACACACAATGACTCCTAGAGATACCTGTTGTGCAATCTGCAGCACTCGTTTTGAGGGACACAGAATATGCCTTTCCATGCCGCCGTTCAGCTCTACTAGCTGTCAGCCAGGTCTTTGCCTGCCCCATGCCCTTGACCTTTGCCAGCTCTGGTTTTGACTGAGTTGTACTTGGAAGAAAAAAACTGTGGTAAGAGTCTCTGCCATCCCCTGAACACAGAGCTGCAATTCTGGCCAGTCCTTATATATGGAACCTAGGGGTTGAGGAGCCTCTTTAATCCCATCCCTATCACTACATGACAACATAAGACCTGGTCATGATGTGGCCCTACATGGTCAGGGCTTGTTTATGGGGCAAGTTACTGTGTGGCCAGTTAGAGTAAGAATTTACAGCACACCAGTTTGCCAGGCTGTAAGATGCCATGTGGGCACGGCTACAGTGCAGTGACACACACTAATGTGATTTTGCAGTGACAACACAGTAAGTTACAGTGTGGCAAGATGGTACGCTTCAGATTCACACCCTGGTTTGAGCAATGGTAATGTCAATGTGATGGTAACATATGCGATGGTAACGCCAATGATTCAAGAATCACCTGCCCTCATATTCAAAATTAAGATAATAGGGAGCAACCTGTACAAAGTTATTCTTCTTTGAGGTATAGGTAAAGCCAGCAGGGTGCAACTAGCTGAGGGCTGCACTTTCACCCCCTTTTTATCCATGGGATGGCTTAAAACTAAACCAATCAATTAATTCAATATTGATAAAGTCTCCCCAAACTGCATATTAAAGAACTCACTGCATTTGAAATATCTTCCACAAGCACATGACATGTCAGAAAAAATAATTTGTGGGCATTACCCAGAGCAAACACTCTAGCTATATAAAGTCTTTTAGAAAATGTGGCTGAATGAACATTATGATGTAATCATGTCAGAGGGAAGCCAAATAAATCTTCTGTGTGGACAGAATAATCCATTCATTGTGGTGAAGGCCCCGCACAAGCTATTCGATTGTGTACTGAATTCCACAGTCAGAAAAGGAAATAGTGTGTGGTGGGACTTTCTCTCTAGACTTTCTGCTGGAGAAGAGTATTGGGAGGGAACTCTGCTGCCAGAATTTGAAATTGGATTTGTATGCCTGCCTGGGGCTTGAGGATGGAACAGACCAGCAGTAGCTGAGGCTCTGCAGGACCTCAAGCAGACACTTGTCTCTCTCGAATGGGGGTTTACAACTGAACTAAGACATGACAAACTTGTTATAATCTATGTTGGGAGAGTTCACAGGCTGACCTGGATCAGGATTATTTGGAATTTCTTTCTTTCACTTGACTTAAAGGTTTCTGTTCTTTTCCACTTTGACAAGGTGAGAACTATGTAGTGGGGTAATCATAATCATAAATACTGTAGATTTTGAACATAACACAATAGTACAGGCAATAGCAAGGTGGGTCATCAGAGGTGCTTCCCATTAAATAAAATTAATAGGTGGCCACTAGGACCCAGTGGGACAGAAGAAAGTTTGTTTGCTCCTCGCTGAGGAACTGCTTCTCTCTTTGCCATCTTGCCCTGTGCTGAACCCAGAATAAATGTAGCTGAAAGGAGTCACAACACCACCACTGCTTTAGTTTGCAGAAGCTTCTTTAAAGCAGAACTAGGCAAGTTACTACTTTCAGATTAGTAGCAAATATTCATTCATTCAAGCTTCCCACATCCTGATCAATGAGGTGTAAAGATATAATTGGTTTATAGTAGCATAATAGGACTTGCAAAGCACTTGTTAGGGAACAGGTACTAGACTTTTACATGTGTTTAAGTTCTTGACTCTAACAACTCTGAATAAGTTTCAGTCAGAAAGAAGTGGTCATTTTGGAATCCTAATTTCCCTTTAGAAAGTACTTAGCAAAAATGCGTAACTTAAAAATCAAGCCAAAGAGCTGATTATGTCAGTGTATAGAAAGAGCATCTCTATTACAATCAATGGAATTCCATTAGTGTAAAACCAGTTTAAGTGAGAGGAAAATGAGGACCATAGTTTGAAGACTCAGACCCTCAGTACCAGTAAATGTTTATGAGCGTAAAGTCTGCTTCAAGAGTCTTATCTCCACTGAAAGCACAGTTTGGACCTTATTGCAGATTTGCAGAGCAGAATCTGGCTCCATTCCTGAAATAAAGGTACATTTAAGAATAAGAGAATATCTGTCAGAGGAGTCCTACAATATTAATGAACAAATTGTTTCAGTTACTTGTGAAACTAATGCAAAATGCAGTTTCTAATTTAAAATTTCTGTATATTGATGAGCGGCAGGAATCTTTTGCAGCGGTCTAATGTTCAGCTCCTGCTAAGAAAATTCATCTCTCTTTACCAAGATGTGTATTACCCCATACAGTAGTCTGCTAGTTGCAAACAGGTCCCTTTTAACTATGTTGCAGCCTTAAGATGACTGTAAATGGCTGACCAAGAACATATTAAAATTATGTGATATCTCAGCTGCACCACTTAGTTGATGAAAAGACCTTTGAGGTTTCAGAAGCTTGTACGTAGTATTGAGTTCAAGATTTTCCCAAGAACACCTTCAACTCTGGAAAGATTTTAAAGTGGGATGTGTGTGTGTGAATTAACTAACTTCTACTGGGGAAACTGATATTGTCAATGTTATTTTCAGTATGTTGAATGCAAATCATGGTCTCTAAAGGTTAATGGTATTAAACTTCATACTTTGTGCTATTGATAATTGTTGTTACCTTTATATGATTTCCAAATTGTTCCCAAGCAAGGATGTGTAGCAATAACACGCAAGTACATTGTGCAGTTAGGATGTAGTTCATTATAGCCTCATCTCATCATGTAAACCACTAGCTCTGGGGTCCATTAATGCACTTAGAATGTGTCTTGTGGGCTTGCATAAGAAGCAGATTAATGCTCTTGAAATCATATTTTAATTTTTAAATATTCTTTCAAGACAAAAGAAATCCTCTTTGTGCTGTGCATAAGTAGTGTTTTAAATCTGTGTGATTGCAATGTGGTCATTAATTTAATTTATTATTCTCATAGATTCCCTTCCCCCCACCACTCCACATACTGCCAAGGGGTTGGTTTAAAGTGACAATAGCCAGGAAAATAACTAATCCTCTTATGAACTGGTTCTGCAACACAGAACAACCAAACTCAGTTTTCATGTGTTCAGGGTTTTTTTTTAAACCAAATAATTTCTTCATGTGATGAAAAAAACACACAATAGCTCTTAATAGCATTTTAATTCTTTCATTTCACTTGACATGGCCAAGTGTTAAAAATTGCTCCGGTCCAAAGAAATAGTTAGGAGAACTAGCATGAGACTGAGGAAAGGGAAAGAAGATGTCCTTGCAATGAATTCTACTGAATGTAAAATAATGTCCTAAAGGCAGAAAGTCATTGCTCAAATCATCTAAAACTAGAAACCTAAACTAAACAAATTACTGGAACATATATAAAGAAAAATTCTGCATTTAGAGAGAAAGAAAGTAGATGTAATAAGTCACATCTATTCCTATGGTAGGGCCTAATCCAGCAGAGCAATGTGTATAGTTGTGTGCCTATGCCTGCTTGACATTCACTGATTAAAGGGTATACAGGCTACCCACTTGGATTGACCAGCGGGATTAGGAGCTTAATTTCTATGTGTATGTGAAATCTGATCAAGGCTGCCCTAAAATATACATCTTCTCTTAGAGGATCTTTCCATCATTTATTTACAGTACCAGCTATCACAGTACCTATTATATGTACATGTATATAATTATGTATAAGAAGAAGCCAAATACTTCCCTGAACAGCCTGTGCAATTTCAGTGAATGGGAATACAAGGGTGTAAATCAAGATAGACTGTGTTATCCTATTCATTTGTACTTTGTGTAATTGAATGATGCCTTTGTAGTAAAAATTAAATAGACAGGGGCAGATCCTCTAGTTGACTTCAATGGCGCTATGACAATTTACACCACATGGGGATCTGGCCCTGTGAGCACAATTCTACCTCCATAGAGAATCACAAGAGTTACATTAGTGTAACTGATGGTAGCTTTTGGCCCAGTATGACAGGTTCAAAACCTATGGCCATAAATGAAAGTCTTGCATGTGGCCTGAGAGCTGTACAGCATTTGGCCCTAAATGTAAGCATTATATCCAAACAACTTCTCTAAGGGCATTCAGAGGTATTTAACTTTGGTAGAGAAGGTTTTTTTAGTTGTTTGTTCATCTCATTTAGAGTTCCATTAGAGCATAAAGAAACCCAGCAGAGAAACTGATATTAGTCAATGGGTAAGCAGCAAATTCTCTGATAACTTTGATTAATACATATGTACCAGATTACATTGGAAAAGTTTGCCCAGATAAACTTACAACATTTTATTTTACTTGACCATAAGGCTATTTCAGATTTGGGATTTAAATTGCCTGGCTGACACCGATAGAAACAAATTCTCAGGAACTTTGCAGTATATGATAGATGTAATCTAGTAAATATGCCTCCTTTTGTAATTTGAGAGTGTTTAATTGCCCTTCTTATGTTCTACATAAAGTCACTCACACCGTATAGTCTGGCAAAATATTTATCAGATCAGCAAATCACTTTAGTATGTGCTTAACTTCAAGCATGTGAGTAGCTGCGTAGTAGTTGGTGGAATTGCTCATGTGTAAAGTTAGGTGTATATGAAATGTTTTGCTTTATTAAACCAGGTGTTCATTCAGGATCCAACATCTAGTCATACTAGGAATTCTTGCTCCTCTGAGTAGTCCACTCAGTTAGAAGGGGCTTCATGGGGATAAGCCTGATTGGTAGAAACAGAACAGAGAGAGAGAGAGAGAATGGATGCTTGTTTACTAGGAGACCACAAGTTCATGATTTACTTACGTGTAATATAATAGAATTTGTATTAGATCAATATAAGCTTCAAATGACTATACCCTGTTGAAAAACCTTCAGCATCATAAGTCCCGGTTATACAATGCTCATTCTGTGAAAGTAAGAGGAGACTATTGAAATAAGTTACCCTAGTGAGACACAGAATTAGAACAATTAGAAATGCAATACATACATTCCCAAGCTCCTGTTCTTGCCTCCAGCATTACTGCTATTAAATTGGAATACAATATACTGGCCACTAAATCAACAAGTCAATAACTTCTTTGGCAGATGTAGGCTGCATGAAATAGACAGCTAATATCTCGACTCATTAGAAAGGAGGATAAAGTGAAAAATGTATCTTCCTATGGATTTGGAAATAGCGTGGCGACAAAAGAATTAGCTGGATTTCTGGAACTCAGATCAGTGACAGATGTCTTCAAAAAAATCATCTTTTTTGGTGGGATTTCCGTGAAAGGATGTGGTCTTATTTAGTAGTCTGAAGCTGTGGATGACAAGAGTGATAGAGAGAAGATGTTAATATGAAAATAGAATTAATCTCACCAATTAAACTGATTCATGAAGGGAACAGAGTTCCCCTGATAATCAACTGATTTGTTTTGTAAAACTCCAGTGAGAAATTGTACTAAATGTACTGATCAATGTCTGACTGAAACAAATATCCCATCTGAGCCTTTAAAGTTGGCAGAGATGCAGATGATATTTCTACGTAATAAATATTCCTTTACTATGGTTTATATCATCAGATGGCACTGATGAAAATGTTTGTAAATATAGAAAATTGTTTACAAATGTGATATATTGAGATCAGTCCTGCCAAGAAAATCTCCTAAATATTAGGTGCTATATGTATATATATATATATAGCACCTAATCTGAGGAGGCTCTTCAGACTTCTGTGTATAAAAGGAGAGCACTGTCACTGTAAATACTGAAAAAAGCTTTGAATCCCAGTGAATGGGAGTATTTATTTGGGAGAGTACAAGAATTCAATTTTGGATTTAGGTTTTATATCCTAATCTCCCTAGTATGATCTGGAGTAATGTATTTCTCTCAATCCTATTTTCAGTTTCCTGTGCTAGCAGACAGAAGTCTTCTATCTCCAGTGCTATTTGCTCTAGCAATAGAATCATAAGCAGCATATATTGATGTAAAACCCCAGCAATATATTGCTCGTATTCCCTGCTCAGTGGATCGATATCCAGTGTAATTTGTTTGGATGTGGCTACATGATACTTCTGGGGGGAAAGAATTAAATTAATTATGCTAGGGTATTAAAGGTAATTAATGAGTTTGGCAGGTCTTCTGCTCGCAGCATTAATTGGAAGAAATCCAAGATCTTTCCAAAGTAATAAAGCTTTGCCTTTTGCCAGGTTTCACATATTCCCTTTTAAAATGAAGATCTGACTCTTTTCAGCAATTAAGAGTTTATGTAATAACTTCATAAGTTTAGCTCACAAAATAGGTTTTGGAACAGATTCTTAGAGGTTTAATTCACTGAATTTCTTGTCCTTTTTCCAACAGGAAAGTAAGAAAAAAATCAAAATCATAAATAGCCAGAGATTTGTGGAAGCTTTGTGTAGTGTTTAGTGCAGAGGACTATGAGCCAGAATCCCAATTTGACCTTGGGCAAGCCACTTCAAACTCTTTGTACTTCAGTTCTATCATCTTTAAAACAGATAGTTTAAATAAAATAAGCATAATAATACTAACCTGTCAACTTTATCAGGGAGGTTCATTACCAGGGCTGTGTGGAAATCTGGTTTTATTTTCCCAGAGATCATGTGAATAGTATCTTTAATTTATCTTGATAGGGTTGTGCACCCTATAAATTTAGATGCACTCAAAATCCGAAAGTGATGTTTAGCTTCACTTACTTTCATGCTTAAATCAGGTGAAACCATCAGTTTAACATAATGTCAATGCACAACCATAAACTGGCCTAGATTCACTTGAAACTCAGCCCAGTTTCCCTCAGAAACTAAGCAAAGCTTTTGACTAACGTGAGCTGAGCTTCATGTTTGTGAGAGAACTTGAATACATGTGAGTGTCACACAGTTAGGTAGTTTGCTGCTGATGCTTTGTGCTTCTCTCCTAAGTAAGGCCTGATTGTTCTCTTCCACGATTGCAGCTGAACTAAAAAATATACATATATCTTCATTTGGCCTCATGGGTATTTCTCACTGATGATGTGCAGTGGGATTTGACCTGTTCACCAGTGGAATCTGTCCCTAAATACTAGGATGTTCCCAGATTGGTACAAATCCTGGAGCCTAAAAAGGAGACCAGAGTCACCTGTGAAGGATTTTTTGTACCTTTGCCCTTGTTCTGTGCCCCAGCGTTCTGGCAGTGCTACTCCAGTGGAGCTGTGCTGCCAGGATATACCCAACTGGCAGCTATTTGGGAAACCCCCTTACAGGAGATCCTTACCAGGGAGGGGAGGCCACGGTAACATAATAAAGCCTTTACTCAGAAGATGACACATACCATCCTCTGCATGTGCCCCACTCTTTTTTTCCCCAGCTTGCCCTCCCGCAGCTTCCTCCCTGCAATGGGTTCTTGCTCCATACAGAACCGTCCCTGGCATCCGCAGAGAGGGAATGAAGGTAGTGCCATAGAGGCAGCTGAGTCTTTTGTTTCATGCAGAGAAATGCAAGAGTGCTCTCTGTACATGTATCCTGGGGGCATGGAAGGGTACTTGGTATTTATTCATCTGTCTGGAAAGCTCTTGTGGTATTACTATTTACATTAACATAGTGTCCAGGAGTTACGGGCCAGGCTATCGTGCTAGATGCTGTACGAAGACCGAATATAAAGATGGTCCCTGCCACAAAGAGCTTATGGTGACATAAGCAGTGCAACTAAACTAACTTCAACAGTCACCCTGCTTACACCACAAACCTGGCCATCTTCAAAAGAGTGCAGTTAACATACAGCTTCGTATGACTGGTTCTGGAGCCACAGTGAAATTGTACTCAGCTGTAAGGAGCAAAATGATGAAATATGAGAACAGAGATTTATGTTCATTATCGTGGATTAGTTGGAGTAAGAGCAATTGATTATTAGGTAGTGTATTGGAGTACAAAGGCTTGTTTTAATTAGTTAGCACACCCTAGTGGAAACAGAAACGTGCCAATTAAGCAATCAGCCCAATTATCAGAGACTCATGGGAATATATTGTGTAATTTAACTTCATCGTTTGCTTGAAAAATAAGTATTGCACGAAACATTAAAAATATTCTATATATAATGAAGATTAAGTCATTTAACATAATAATATATCAAGGAAGCAGCCTGAAGTGAAAAATCGGAATAATATGCTCAAAATCCCCAGCAATTCACACTAGTAATCTGTGATTAAATAATAATACTTTACCTGCTGCTGCTCATCCTGAACAATCCCAAAGTGTTTTATAAACCTTACAGACTATATACATAAATGAAAATCACTTTACCCATCTGGGAAATGCGGTCATCTCTCGGGTTGCACACAGCCTCTGCTTAATAAAACTCAACAGCATGGCTCAACACCTTGAGACAGTGAATTGTGGATAGCTAGTGAGATGCCTTGCAAATAATTTTGATCCTCCATTTGTATAGGATAGGCATACATTTTTTCTGTTCTTTGGAGTCATTTAAAACTATTTGATCTGTGCCACTTACCAGGAAACTGATTAACTCCTAAGATTCATCTCCCCTTCACCCTCATTGGCTCGTTTCACTTCCCACAACACACAGAGAACATAGCAGCGTGCAGTTTCTTTCTGCTGTATCTCTTAATGGTCAGTAGAATCGCAGCTATGCAACACATGCCAGCTGAGCAGCTATCTCTGGTCCCATCCAACTCCTCTTACTAATGCTGCTTCCATGTTCCCTCTCCTTTTGCATTCAATTTTCATTAATTTGCAACCCATTTATGGGCACAAGGACTGTAAATAGCTAACATTTCAAAACTGCTCAGATAAATGTGGAATTTTATCTTGTGTGGCTTACAATTGCCACTAAAGTGTCTGCACACTTACCCACTCATGGAACAGGAACCCCGCCATCTAATGGCACGTCTACACTGCAAATGAAGGTGTGATTACAGGCATGTAATCTAGTTAGCGTGGGTAACAATAGCAGTATAGCTGCTGTGGCACAGTCTTCAGCATGGGATAGCAACAAAGGTGCAAGCCCTTTAGGGACCCTACGTACATACTTGGCTTGCTAGCCCATGCCACCACGTCTATCCTACTATTGTTACCCATTCTAGCTAGGTTAAAGCTTGCTCGGGTATGCTCACCTATGCTACAATCACACCTTTCACTTATAGTATAGACATACTCTACCTGACCAATCATAAGTAAACAACAGAGCTCGAACTGCAAATATCTGTGACTCATCATAGCATAAAAATATTTGGAAACCTTTTCAGTGAACAAGTTCAAATAACTGATCAAGTTGAGGAAATTGAGTTCTGACCACAAATATTCTGTGTACAGAAAAGCAGCTAAGTTTGCTGAATTTGTTGTCAATTGTTTATTTGCTAGGCACTAGAGCTAAGAGGAAGGCAATGTGAGGAAGAGAAAGTTTGAGCAAGAGTACTGAAACAAACACCTATTTTTCAAACTATGCGATAGGGTCTTTTCTGTGTCTATGAAGACAGGGCTGGCTGTAGGCCAATTCCCCTGATGGATCGGGCCCCGTGCCACAGAAGGCCCCACAGTGTCCGGAAGAGGAGCCCCACAAGGTAAAGCCACGGAAGACAACTACTGCCAAGGAAGGACCCTCCGCTAAATTGCTGCCGGAAACAGCGGCAACCGATTGAGTTGCTGCTGAATTGCCGCTGCTATCTTTGGCGGCAGCTAAATCGCTGCTGCTGTCTTTGGCGACATTTTGGTTGCAGCTCTTTTGAATCGGGCCCCGCATGTCCTAAAGCCGGCCCTGCATGCAGAGCAGACAAAACTTCTCACTCTGAATTTGTGGAGTAAGGTGCTCCTCAGTAAAACTCCATTCAATGGGGCATCCATGGAGTAAGGCAATGGTTCTCAACCAGAGCCACATGTATCCCTGCAGGTACTCAGAGGTCTTCCAGGGTGTACATCAACTCATAAATCTAGATATTTGCCTAGTTTTACAACAGGATACATAAAAAGCACTAGCAAAGTCAGCACAAACTAGAATTTCATAAGACAATGACTTGCTTATAGTGCTCTATGAATTATATGCTAAAATGTAAGTACAATATTTATATTCCAGTTGATTTACTTCATAATTATATAGTAAAAATGCGACAGTATGCAGTTTTTCAATAATAGTGTCTGTGACACTTTTGTATTTTTATGTCTGATTTTGTAAGCAAGTGGTATAAATGAAGTAACTGGAGGGTATGCAAGACAAATCAGACTCCTGAAAGGAGTACGGTAGTCTGGAAAGTTGAGAACCACTTGAGTAAGGCACCATTCAACATGAGAAACGGCATTGGAATTTGGTCCTCTATGTTTATTGCTAGCAATGGATATTGCGTGGGGAAAATTACACTCCTATCATTAAGGACTTAGACACGGTGAAACTATAGTAAAACTATCCATCTTGATTTAAGGCAGGTATATTTTATGTTTCCATTCCAGTCCATAGACATTTATAAAAATGAGTTGAATGTCTGAGATCAGTGCATTTGAAGGAGTGGGAGGGGAAATGGGGCTATTAAAAATAGGTCTAAAAATGTAAAATTTATAGATTTATATTTTATTAAGAGTTGTATAAAAGTTTAATTTCTATTACATCTTTTAGAGGACCCCCTGTGGAGTCATGTTCTTTAGGTAGCACAGCAATCACTGTTTCAGTAACTACTGCACTGATTTCAGCAAGACATGTGGTGCATCTGAAAAACCCCAATCAACTTTTATTCACTGGCAAAACTTATTATCTTCCGCAAAAAAGTTAACAATATGCATTGCTAGCTCCAGAAAGTAAATTTCCTGCAAGGAGAACATTTATAAAGCAGATTTCAGTGTAGGAAGGGGGAAAAAAAAAGTTAACTGATCAAGTAGAACCCTTTCCAAAATGGCATTTCTCAGACTTCTAGGCAAAGAAATATCTATAAGCCTATTTCTACCATAAATATATAAAGGGCCAGATTGTGACCCTGGCTATAGCGCTGCACAAGCAGGGCCGACGCTTTGATTTAGGCGACCTAGGCGGTCACCTAGGGCACCAGGATTTGGGAGGGCGGCATTTTGCCGTCCTCAGTGGCAATTCGGCGGCAAGGGAACCTTCCACACTCTGGGTTGTCATCAGCAATTCTGCGGCGGGTCCTTCATTCGCTCCGGGACTCGCTGCCAAAGACCAGGAGCGCGGAAGGACCCTCCCCACCACAGAATTGCTGCCAATGACCGGAAGCTCGGAAGGACCCCCACCTACGGCGCTAAAAACCCTGGCTCCGCTCCTGTGCATAAGAGAGTAAGGAGGTGAGAAATTGTATTGCTGTCCTAAATAGACTATTTAAACTGCAGTTTGTTGAGAAGCTGCCAGGGGGCATTACTCCCCATCCTATGTAGATGATCAGGGTGTATGAGTAGGTAGAACATTGACTCTGCACTCTTCCCTGCCCGCAACTCACACAAAGAGGGAAGAAATGTGCACTTTGAGGGCTGTTGCAGGCACCTTTCTCCTACAGCAAATGAGATCTGTGAACCAGCTTTTGAGATTCACAATCTCATCTGCATCTTCAAGCCACACCAACTTAATGCTGTTCCTTATGTGGGGTTTCTGACATAGCCAAATTAAGCCTTCCATGAACTCAATCCTGTACATCTATCTTAGGTAGTTATGTAACCCCATTACTGCTGTGGCTGAGCACCTCACAGTCTGTTTATGTATCTATCTTCACAGCACCCTTTTAAGGTAGGGAAATATATATTGTCCCAATGTTTTACATACATGGCAACTGAAAAACGGGGAAACTTTCAAGGTCATAGAGGAGGCCTATGGTAAAGCAGGGAATTGAAGTTAAGTTGCCCAAGTCCTAGATTATTGTCTCTATCACTAGACCATACTTCCTTTCTGAGGTTTATATTGTGCTGGCATTCTCTATAGTTACCATTAGGACATTATATGCCAACTTTCTTCTGAATATTCAATAACACTCAGTGAATTCAACTCAACCCTCCTCAGTGAGATAAGAAATATTACTGTTACTAGGAATGTAACAGGATCTAGTTTCAAATAGGTATTCAACTAAATTCTGATTGAAATTCTAGTATTTGGCTTTGTCTGAATATTTGTTTTCAAAGATATATTTGAAGCAGATGAGTAGCTGCAAACTGTGGGGCACTTTTTGAACATACAGGGCTATTGCACTTTGGGCTGCAGAAAGAAGCACTTGGCCTGCTAGGCCTGCGAAACCTAAGCTGGCTTGAAGCAAGGATGCCATCCTGTTCAGACCACTTCCTAATCCAGGGGAAATAAAAACTCTTCCCATTGCAAGACTAGAAAAAAAAAACTGCTTATATCATTCACCTCCTCCAAGAAGTCTTGGACCATTACACATTGCAAAGCTTACTGATAGAAAACTTTACTCAGCCAAGAGACCAATGAGCAGAAGAATTAGTGAGAAATTGCACTAAACAGATCATTGATTGATGGTATCGACCTCACAAACTGCTGTTCTTTGTCCAGCTTCCTTTTATAGCAGAAGACAATCTCCAATACCTCCTACCTGCTGCTAGTATTCCTTTCAGCCAGGCTTTATGAGACAGCACTGTGACATTCTGGTGGATGGATGATTTGTTCATAGAGGAGGGAAATAAATCTATATTCATCTTATTGGAACTCTCTCTTCCATCTGATACACAACATTCATGCCCTGACTCCAAGGAATGCAGGGATGGACAGAAACAACCTGGAAGAGCTTCTCTTAGACAAAACACAGAGAATCATTGTGGACAATTTTCCCTCCTCCTTCAAAGTCTTCACCTGTGGAAATCTACAGGCTCGTATAATTCAAAATCTATATGAAGCCATTGTGAGAGCTGGGCTGACAATGCCAGTTAGCTATTCAGATAATAGTCTCTACATCTCAGAAGCATAAACTGTACCATCTTCTAGCTTACTCAATGCTTGGTAAAAATCATTACCTGGATGAAGAGCAACAGATTAAGTTTGAATCTTGACAAGACTGAAGTGAAGCTGTTAGGAAGAGGAAGGTGCTGCAGATAACATGAGTCCTTTGAAACATTCCCTACTTAACTCAACTCTGGGGCATCTATTCTCAGGTTGTTAAATGTGTCTGCAGTGTTATACTGCTCTTCTCTTCTCTCTGCTCGTGGGTACCCAACTAGATTACCCAAACAGTAACAATTACCATTTGCATCTAACTGGAAGATTGTACCCTACCACATCAGATGCAGACCTGATCACAATTACTCACGCATTCACCACATGACTTGATTATTCCAACTAGGATTGAAATTCCACATTCTGAAAAAGCTCTGCCTGGGACAAAACTCAGCAGTCTGTCTGTTTAGGAACACAAATCACGGTAAATACACAACCCTGATGCTCCACTCTATGAAATGACTCCCCACCAAATATAAAGTCCACTTTGCTTCTCTGATATTGAAATCCCTCCAGAGGATTGGTCATAGCTACTTGATTACTTGACTAGTAGACATTAATTTGTTCATACTTTTAAAGTGGATTGGAAGATGGGATTATAAATCCAATCTATGGAGGGATTCATAGGTTATAGGACAGAAGGGGCCAGTCTGACTTCCTGTATAATAGAAGCCAAAGGAATTCCCTGAATTAATTCCTGTTGTAACTGGATGATATCTTTCAGAAAACAGCCAATCTTGATTTAAAAGTTGGCAGTAATGAAGAATCAACCACAACTGTTGGTTAGTTGTTCCAATGGTTAATTACTCTTACTGTTAAAAATGTGTGCTTTATTTCCAGAGAACAGCTTGTTTTCAAATTTCTTTTTAAACTTTAATTACCAAGCAATTATTTTTACATTTGTAAGAATTTTTTCTCCACTACAAACCTTATATAGTCTGAAATGGTGCTCTTCTCTCTCCAAAATATTGCTACAATCAGCAATCCTTCCACATTTGATTCTCAATTGTTGCTCAACCTTATTTAAATAACTCTCATTTTCATCTTTAAATGTATTCATTTTAGCAGGTCAATGACTGCATTAGTCAGTCATGTGCTGTCATAAACAGATAGCTAAGGGGTAATGTTTCTTTCACCTGTAAAGGGTTAACAAAGGGAACCAAACACCTGACCAGAGGACCAATCAGGAAACCGGATTTTTAAAAGCTCAGAGAGGGAATGTTTGTGTGTGTGTCCCTTTGTGTGGGTCTTTTGTCTGTCTCTCGGCTATGAGAGGGATCTTTCTATCTTCAAGCTTCTAATCTTCAGTTTCCAAGTTGTAAGTACGAAGGTAAGAACAAACAATGTGCGCTTTATTTGGGTTTTTTTGGTATTTAACATGTAATGTAGTTTGCTTGAATGTTTTTAATTGGATATCTTTTGAATAAGGTGCTTTTATTCCTATTTTTCTTTTTAAGTAATTGACCCTGTATTGTCAACCTGATACAGAGACTATGTTTATGTGTTTTTCTTTCTTTTTATATAAAGCTTTCTTTTTAAGACCTGTTGGAGTTTTCTCTGGGTAGGCTAAGGAACGAAGGGACGGGAAATTCTCTTTGTGTTAGAACTACGGAGGTGGATCTGAACAGCCTCAGGGGAAGAAGGAGGCGGGAGGGGAGAGATACTTAATCTCTCGGTGCTTGTGTTTCAAGGACTTGAAGCTGTATCTTCCAGGGGAAGCCTGGGAGGGGGTAGAGAGGAGGTTATTTCTCTTTGTTGTAAGACTCAGGGCATCTGAGTTTGGGGGTCCCCCAGGGAACGTTTTGGGGAGACCCGAGGGAGTCGGGCCCTGGAAATTCCTGGTTGGTGGCAGCGATATCAGATCTAAGCTAGTAATTAAGCTTAGAGGGTTCATGCTAGCTTCTCATTTCATGAACGCTAAGGTTCAAATCTGAGTAGGAAGCTACGACATGTGCCCAGTGCAAATTCTGCCTCGCAAAATACATAACAAAGTATGGAAAAAATCTTCCAAGCTGGTTTCAAATCAGGAAAAGGGAGGAGGGTGGCATTACTCAAGGGAAATCAGCACCTGACTTAATCCATGAAGACAAAAATTGGCTACCTTGTCCAATAGCTAATCTGGTTATAAAAACCTTTAATCCCTTGTACATGTCTTAGGAATGACTTGCTGTAAAGTGACAAATTGCTTCAAGAAGTTGAAACAACAGTTGATTACAGTAGCCATGCAACTAATGGCTTACACAAATGTTAATTAATAGGTCACTGTAAAGAATCATATTTAAGATTTTGGTAAAGACCAAACCCTCAAACCACCATTTTCTCTTCTTGGGATATAATAGAATAAAAGTAAAAACCAACTAAACAATCTCCTGATTAAAAAGTTTTGTCTATGCAGATTAACTTCTCTATTTTTATGTGATTTTTATTGTAAGAGATGTTATGCTTGAACAGCATTAACATTATTATTTGCCAGGGAGAGAGCGTGGGTTTTATTTTTGGCAGAACTGGAAGTCTTTTATTTATTATTTCCAAAGTATGACAGTTTGCAGCAACTTACATTTCTTTCCCTAAATTTCTGTGACATTTATAACTAATCACATGGATTCTTATTTGTTGCAGGCACAAGAGTTCTGTCTTAGAAGGGGCGTGTGACATGAGTAACCATGGCAATTATGCAGTTTGGGGACAGAAAAGTAAATATGCATGTAACTATCAGTACATCAGTTACTACTTTCTTGTGGGCGTTTGAACTTCTGTACAATGTCTATTTTGAAAACTGCTTACGCTTTTTTTAATAGGTTGGCTGGTTTATTTGAGAACTAAATAAATTGGAGCTATGAAAACTAATTTTACTTAAAGTCATTTTGAGAAGGTCAAGGAGATAACTCAGATCATTTCCTCCTTCTCTGCTGTAATCTTGCCTTTTCTTGTCTCCCCACTTCCTCTCTGGCTCACACCCCATCCCAAAGAATTCAAAATGTTGCATCTCAAACAATCTTTTCTCTTAAGCTAGGCCACTCCCCTTTCTATTTGCCTCTCTTCGCTTCTTCTCACCTCCACATCCTTGGTTTTTAATCACTATAAAATATCTGCACAATTAACCTATTTCCTTTTTCTCGCCTCTCACTTTTTCTCTGATATACTGCCCTTGCTTCTTCTGCCTTTCTGTTCCCTTCTCCCACACTCAATTTTGTGTTTTCTTTGTGGTCCCTTAAACTTGACTCTTCTCCTGCCCCTTTTGGAATTATTTTGTCTTTTTGTTCTTTTTAGGGCAGTGATCATTCCTCCTTCTGTCTTGTACATATTGCCTATCATACTGTTGCTCTGAAACAGATAAAGATTAACAATAAAAGTATGTATGCAAGAGGAAAAGTTCAGTGCACGTAATGAAAGATGGTACAGTAATCATGAAAAAGTGTCAAGTGTGTGACAACTGGCAGAAAAAATAGGTTAACTTTATCTTGATGAATTAGGTCCTGGGAAACATAACACCACACAATATTTAAAGCTCTGGATAAAGAGAAGCAGCTGGTATTGATCAATACATTCAATAAAAGGCAACACAATTTTTCTAGTCTGTATATGGCTGGAAATAAAACCTATCATCCAAAATTCATGGGCTCTAGGCTAGAAACTATGGGCTCTCCCTGATGGTTTAATTCAAAGGAGTTTCACCAGGGATGAATTTGACCTAATTTCTTTTCTTATTTAACATACCATGGACTATACATTTATATGAAACAAACATACACTCTTTATTTAAGGCCAGTTCCCAATCCGACTGTAAACAATGAGATTTTTTTGCCACTGATTTCAATGGGCAAAGGGTTTAGTTCCTTTCTATTCTATTCAGGTCCTTGTACTGTGCCCATCAAAGAGTGGTATCTCAGCAACTATATGGACTATACCTATATGGACCAGACATATTTTTAGTTTCAAAAAGTATATATAACTATGTAGAGGGGCGGTTATCCCGCTCCTGCTCTGAAGGGCTTAACACAGCCCTGGGAGAGAGCTGAAGCAGGGAAAGCAGCTACTAGGCTGAATGGGGAGCAGCCACAGCTGGGCCACGCCCCAATCAGGCCTCAGCTGGCCCTGTATAAGAAGCTGGGAGTCAGGAGCTCAGCAGTCTTTCTCTGACTTCAGAGTGGGGGCCCTGGCTGCTGGGAAGCTCGGGCGGGGGGCGGTGCTAGAGTGAGACAGGGCTGGGGAAAGGCCAGAGGCGCTAGGGAGCTCTACGCAGGGCCAGTGCAAGGATATTTTGTGCCCTAGGCCAAACTTCTGCCTTGCACCGCCCCTTTGCACATCAGTTCATTGAGGGGCAAATCCCAATAAGCCTTTATAGACCCCAGGGGCCATCTGTGCCCAGGGGCTGCTCCACAGACTAGGTTCTCCTCTCCCCACCCCCTGAACTCCCCTGGAGGGTGCACAACCCCTGCCCCCGTGAGTCCTCCCCACCCCACCCTGGTGGCCCCCACCCCGAGCCCACTCACTGGCTTTGCTGGGCATGGGCTGCTGCAGCATCTTGGCAGGGAGGAGCTACCTTCTGGAGGCACCAGAGAGCCAGAGCTTTGGTGGCAACCCCCAGCCATGGAGGAGCTGGCATGGTGCAGGGGGGCAGCAGCCCTACAAAGGCAGTAGTGCTGCTAGCGAAGAGCAGCCCTGCCCCCGCCCCTCTGCCCAGGCTGCAGCCTGGTGTGTACCCTCCCCCGCCAGGGGCTCCTCTAGGTTGCAGCGGATGAGTGTAGGTGGCAGCCTCCATGCACCCCCTGCTCCTCCTTTGCCTACGGTTACCATATTTCAACAGTCAAAAAAGAGGAGGGGGGAGAGCCCTGGCCTAGCCCTGCCCCATCCACTCCCTCCCACTTCCCACCCCTGACTTGCCCCCCTTAGAATCCCCAACCCCCTGGTTCCTTGCCCCCTGACTGCCCCTCCTGAGACCCTCCCATCCTAACTGCCCCCTTAGGACCCTACCTCCTACCTGTCCCCTGACTGCCCCAAGCCTTATCCAGACCTCTACCCCAGACAGACCCCCGGGACTCCCATGCCCCATCCAACCACTCCCTGTTCCCTGACTGCCCCCCCAGAACCCTTGACCCATCTAACCCTCCTGCTCCCTGTCCCCTGACTGTTTCAACCTCTCTCCACACCCCTTCCCCCTGACAGCCCGCCCCTCTAAACTCCCAACCCTCTTCCTGCTCCCTGGGGCTCCCCTTACCATGCCCATGTCAGTCAGACACTGGCTCTATGTGGAGCCGAACCAAACAGGCTGGCACATGCACAGCCCCTCTCCCGTAGAGTGCTGAGGCAGCGGGAGAGGGGGAGCTCCGGGAGGGGTAGCAGTGGCTCACATGCCCGGGAGCCGCAGAACCCAAGGTGGGAGCCGGGGGGTGCACAGGGGTGCCTCCCGCATGCATCTGCTGCAGCCTGCAGGAGCCCCCCCCCCCCGGGAGGGGGCACCAGGCTGCAGCCTGAGAAGAAGGGGCAGGGGGCCTGGCTGCTTCCCATTAGCAGTGCCACCACCTTTGCAGGGCTGCTGCCCCACGCTATGCAGGCTCCTCCATGGCTGGGGCTTGCTGTCCATGCAAGCCAACGCTCTGGCTCTCTGGTGCCTTCAGAAGGCAGCTCCTCCCTGCGGAGCCAGGGCACCACTTTTTGGCGCTCCCAACCACTTGGTGTCCTAGGCAACAACCTAGTTCACCTAGTGTTTGTACCAGCCCTGGCTCTAGGCTGGCAACACCCCAGGCTGCAGGGCCTTGTCCAAGGCCCCATAGAGGCATTGGGTTGCAGAGAGAGGCAGCAGATTCAGACCCAACCTTGCCCTGTGATGAGTGGCTGACACTGCAGTCTGCCCCAGGGCATGGGGGCTAGTTAGTGACTGGCAGTAGCCTATGACTGAGGTGGGGATAGGGGGTGGGGGTTCCCTGGGGAGGGGAGACCCTGAGACTGAGGGTTTACTGCCAGGGGGCAGCACCCCAGATAAATAGGGCACTGAAGTCCAAAGAGGGACATGGGGGCCAAGCAGCAGCGGGACATTGGCCTGCAGAGGGCGCTCTGGAGGCTGGATGAGCTAATTCCCAGAGATAACCAGCAGGAGGTGCCACAGGGGTAAGTCCTGCACCGTTACAAACTATTACAGAAGACCTTAATTGAGCTTTTAAATATAATAAATTAGAAACTAGATATATGAAAACTAACAATCTCTTCTTATAACAGAATAAGAGCAATAGATATTAGAAATGTTGAATTGTTTGTATTAATAAACAATCTTGGAAATGCGGGAACAATTTCTATCTTTGTTTAATGTGTTTTTTCACTAAGAAGGGTCACAGAAATAGCTATAGTATCTCTTGTATGCTGCGGACTTAGGCTGGAGGGAAATAGAATCAAATTTTTAAGACAGATATAGAAAAATTATCATTTTGATTGTGGTGAAAAATCCATTTTTCATTTCTGTGAATCATGTTGTGATGAGGACTAAACTGAGAATGAAACTCTGGAAACCTGATTATTGTTTCCTGCTGCATTGTTGAGAGATCACTTTACATTCTGTATCTGCAAAGTTGATTTAAAAGTTTCCAAACTATCTGTTGAAAACATAGCACTATTAGGAATTGGTCAACTAGTTCAGATAAAAGAATGATCCTTTGCTCTTCACTGAAAATTCAGACTATATATTTGTTGAACCTTCAACTGGAAAAAAAAATCAGTTATTTGTTAGGAGTAACAAATGCTGTGTTATAGCCCTGTTGGTCCCAGGCTATTAGAGAGACAAGGTGGATGAGGTAATATCTTTCACTGGACCAACTTTTGTTGGGGAGAGAGACAACCTTCTGAATTGTGCAGAGCTCTTCTTCATGAGGGAGACTTCTCTGAATATTTCTTTTCTGAAATAGGAAGCAATAGAAATCTTGTAGGAAAACCTGTTCTCATAAGACTTCAACCCAGTGTTGCAGCCCCAAGAGTGTTTGTCTGAATATTGGAATCAAACCTTAGAACCATTTGATGTTTAGTCCTTACTAAATACTACTAGACCCTCTGCATATGGGAAATACTTAATGAGGGCAAAGTTATGAAACATGACTTCAATTCCTATGTGCATTGAGACTTCTAGACCCTGATTTTCAGAGGTGCTGAGCACTTCCAGGTCCCCACTAATGTAGCTGAGAATCAAGCAAAATGGTCTCAAGCAAGTCAGTGAAAAAGAAAAAATCACTCATCCAAAATAGGGTTGCCAACTTACTACTCACACAAAACTGAACACCCTTCCCCCTCCCCCTGTCCTGCCAGTCATCTTAGGCCCCGCCCCATTCTAAGGCTCTGCCCCCGGCTCACTTCATCCCCCCTCCCTCTGTCGCTCTCCCCACCCTCAGACACTTGCTTTTTTTCAACAGGCTGGGGCAGTGCGTTGGGATGCGGAAGGGGGTGAGGGCTCTGGCAGGGAGTGTGGGCTCTGGAATGAAGGCTTTCAGGTGCAGAAAGGGGCTCCAGGGTGGAGCCGAGGGGTTCAGAGTATGGGAGAGGGCTCTGGGCTGAGGCAGGGGTTGGGGCACAGGGGTTGAGGGCTCCAACTTGGGGTGCAGGCTCTGTGGTGGGGGCTGGGGATGAGGGATTTGGGGTGCATGAGGGGGCTCCAGGCTGGGGCTGAGGGGTTCAGAGTGTGGGAGGGGGCTCCAGGCTGGGACAGGGGTTGATGCATGGGGGTTGAGGGCTCCAGCTTGGGGTGCAGACTCTGTGATGGGGCTGGGGATCAGGATTTTGGGGTACAGGAGGGTGCTCTTGGCTGAGATTGAGTGTTTGGAGAGTATGAGGGGCTCAGGGCTGGGGCACAGGATGGAGTCACGGGTCCAGGCTCCAGGTTGTGCTTACCTCAGGCCGCTCCCTGGAGCAGCAGCATGTCCCCTCTCTGACTTTTACATGGAGTCACAGCTCTGTGTGCTACCCCGTCCACAGGCACCACCCTCACAGCTCCCATTGGCCATCATTCCCAGTCAATGGGAGCTGCAGAGCCAGCTCCTGGGGTGGGGGCAGCATGCGGAGCCCCCAGGCTGCCCCTATGCATAGGAGCCAGAGGGGAGATATGCCGCTGCTTCCGGGAGCCGTGTGGAGCCATGGCAGGCAGGGAGCCTGCTTTAGCCCTGCTGCACTGCTGACTGGACTTTTAACGTCCCAGGCAGCAGTGCTGACTGGAGCCACCAGTGTCTCTCTTCAATTGACGTTCTGGTCGAAAACTGGCAACCCTAATCCAAAAATCAGAGGCCATGTTTTTTGTTCTGGCAGCCCAGTCCTGCTAGTTGTGCAGCACCTTCAAGTCCTGTTGATTGCTTGAGCATTTGACAGGGTTCAGCAACTGACAGGATGCTCTCAGTGCTTCACAGGTTGGGCTATTCAGTAGTTGAAAAATAGCATTTCAAATGTTATATAGTTTGAAGATGTTTTTTCTGATCATAAACATAAAAATGGGATTTCCATAAATATGCCACATTTCTGAAAAACACACATTAATCACTAGCACCTGGACCACATTTGAACCACTGCCAAGCTCTAGATCCTCTTATCAGTCCTACCAGTTATATGTTCCTTCAGAGTTCGTAACTTTGCATAGTAGTGGGTAAATAAATAGAAAAGAAAAAAATTCTTGAACTACAGGTATTGTTCAACTCTCCTGAATCGTTTGTGAATTATAGACATACTGTTACTGTGGTCGAAGCCTACCTACTTCCATACTAACATTAAAAGGAAATAGAAAAATGTGAGTACTTGTCCTTTCAAAGTGACATAAAACTGCTGGAGCTGGTTCATAATGGGAAGAAACTCTGAGTTTCTCCTTTTTATTATATGAAAATTAAAGTAAATCCTCAACTTATTGTTGACATCTCTGTGGCAAATATGTACAGAAAGTAACAAGTAGAAATAAAAAGCCTGGTAGTAGCTATTGCCCATCTCCACTCATGATTTATTCATGTGGCTTCTTTTAAAAAGTGGGATCTGGGGGGGAAAAAGAAAATGAAAAGGGGAAAAAAATGCATGATTGATTTATTCTATCGAAGGATGGTATTTAAAACATGAGTTTCATGCACTTTGCATTTGAATTCTGGAGTGAACATATTGTATTTGTATTCAAACAAAGAATATTAAACTAATAAATAAAATCAGATTCTATTTGAATATACTTAAAGAAATTCAGACTCTGGTGATTGAAGGCCTCTGTTAAAGTTTTTGGGGTGAATCCTCCGTGTAAATAAGCATAACTCCATTGAAGTCAATAGCGTTACACCATTTAGTCCAGCTGAGCATCAGGCCCATTATCTTTTATCTTTATGCTCCACACACTTCAAAAAGTAGTCACATAACATGATGGCAGAAAGCACTACTGATATGTAAATTGAATTTCTTTTATACAATTGTGACAATATGAAATCATTTTTTCACATCACGCAGCTGTTACCAGACCCTTGTCATCCCTGTCTGGTTGTTTCTTGTGGCTGAAGATTCTAGGCTCAATCCTGATGTGTGTCCAATAAGTTCTAGGTGTTGCTTTGCTGGAAACCAATAAAAAAGCAATTTGCAAGAATCTGTTCCTGGGGTCAATTATATAATGCCTTTGGTATAGCTTAGAGCAGTATTCTGGTTACTCCCAATTTGCCCCAAGCAGACAGCACACCAGCCAGGGATTACCAGAGTGCAGTGATCAGCCAACCATGCCTGTTTTCTTCTGAGCACACTGCCCAGCACATCACCTATGCTGCAACAGGGAGAGTTAGCAAGTTCTACACTTCTGAGAAATTCTCCTACTGGAAGGATACCAAGCTGTCCAGTTATACTAACTTTCTGGCCCCTTTATATCTCTCAGAGCTAAAGAACAGGCCTTCTCTCTTATCTCAGCCATTTAAACAGACACCTTAATTTACACACAATGCAATTGGAGGGGGTGTATTAACACTCTGTGGTCCAGCTTCTGTCACCTTTATACACACTGAGCAATAAATGACCTCCAAGGGGTAAGGTTCTGCTCTAGGTAGAGCAACAGGAGACCAACAGATGTGGATGAGGCCCCATGCAAGGACATATCAGGTGAGACAGTGGAAATGAGGAACTAAGTAGACCTGCAAAATGCAGTCAGACTTGCAAATTAAAAGCTCTTTTCTTGCTCTATTGTATGTCCTTAACAACCTCTGTCACTGACAGACTCTCCCCTTTCACCAAAACACAGACAGCCAGAGATTCATGACTCCTTCCTTTAACTTGCACTGAATTTAAACAGCAAACAGGTGGGAACACTACATGGATATCATATTATTTTTGCTGAGTTAAAGCTTGCAGTTACAAGAATGTTGTGCATGCTATGTGTCTGCTTGGCAGAGGGGTGGATTCTGACAGGAAGAGTGGTTAATGTAAGGAAAGGACATTATGGGATGTGAGTGAAGGTATCTTACCTGGTCATTTTCCAAAGCATCCAATGCCTATTCAGTATGGTGCTCTGTCCCCCTCTAGTGGTGGCTGGGTCATATACAGAAGTTGATGAGCCTGAAATATTCTTGGGTAACAGAGGTCTTCTATCTAGAGCTGTAGGGCTCATGCTTTTATAGCAGAAGTCTCATGTCCGTGTCCCACCCAGGAGTGCAGTCTAACACCTGCATTCAAGGGTTTGTGTGGGTGGGTTTTTCACTTAAGTAACCTTAACTGGTCGGTAATGAAACATCACATCCTTTGCTGGCTTAAACTGGTGTAGCTCCATCCACATCAATGAAGGATCTGACCCAAAGTTACAGGAGCATGTGTGTATTGTGTGTGTTGGTCATATACACAAAGTTTTAGGTAAAGTTATCTGAATGTCGGTCTATGCAGTGGGTAATGAAACTTTCTACTAGCAGTTGGTGACAGGAAACAAAGAAATCTGTGACAACAGCCCCAGCTGCATATCCATCTCCTAGCGCAGGCTTCCGTCTGACTGAGTTGGAAGATTTTAGTCCTTTTTAGATGTTTTAATTTTTTCTAACTCTTCTTTTATATTTGCAGGATTAAATTTAGCTGAGGACTTACTATCAGTGATGTATTTTCTCTTTCCCCACCAAAACCTCTCTCTTTTCCAGCTCCCTCCTTATAATCCACATATACATATTTCATACTATCCCTGCTCTTCCCCTTTTCTTGTCGCTAAACATTTTGTCAGCTAAAATGAGATTGATAGAGAAGACGGATTCTTGTACAGTTGCTAATGGTCGAAATGTTACACTGTTTTGTCAACAGCACTCTGTTGTTGAAAGCAATTTCTCTCACTGTGTCAATATATATGCCATGCTGTGTTGATATTAATGGATCTGCCAGGAAAGGCATTTAATTAATCAGTTCCCAGAATAAACACTGTCAACTTTAATTTCCTAGCTGATACTAATGTTTGGTCCAGCCTGGTGGTCAGTTAACAAATGTTGCAATAAGTTAGATGTGTATTGAAAAGGCCTTGGTTGAAGACCCAGAAATGCTGCTTAGGTCAGCAATTTGTTGCTTTCAATCAGTGGACAAGTTTCAGCTGCCTGACAGCCCTGACATTTGTAAAGGGGAGGAAAAGAATAGTTGACAATGTTTCAACAGGTCATAACAGCAAGAGTGCTTGCCGGAGTTCTAAGGGAAATTTGTATAAATTCATTCACGGTAAGGCTGCTATTCAACAGCAAATCACTCTCTTAAAAATGCTGCCATGGTTAATAGAATTTATAATATGGAGCTTCAGGGGATTTTGCATTAATTCAAACAGGAAGAGCTCACATTTTAAAAATAAAGAAGTCCCTCTCCCTTTTTAAAGACGGTGCCTATAGCTACACAACTGACCTTGTATATACTTTCAAAGGTTGCATAACACATCCAGTTAAGATTTTTCGTAGTGGTTTTACTTGAATTTCCTTACGCAGGTGCAGACTGAAATGGTTAGCACATAGTACATTACAGAGTAAATACAAGAGCCTGATCCAGTACCTATTAAAGTCAACTAGTTCAAACAGAAATTAATTAATGCCCCTAGAGGTCAGGCTAGATGATCACTATGGTCTCTTCTGGTCTTCTAATCTATGAATGGAGAAACTGATTAATGTTATAGTGCTGAACAGCTTGTCTTATATTGTTGATTTGGAGTGTGAGCCAGTGTTCATTAAAATCAATCATAATAGTTTTCAGGAAAAAAAAAACAGAGAAGGGAAGAAAAGAGAAGTTAAATATATTAATTGAGTCTTCTATTCAATTTTTCTTCCCACATATGGAGTCCATAGAAGGTCTCTGAGGCTTTGCACCATTAGAAGCTACTTTCCTGACTGGTTTTGTGCCAGTGTGAGTTCATGAGCTGAGATAATTTGTAGAGGAATTTTGCTCAGTCCTAATTTACCAGAAAAGATAATGCACTAATGTGTTTTTTTGTTATTTCTAATGGTGCCATTGAGGAATTTCTACTCTTTGAAGTGACTTCCCAAACAAAGATGACTGGTACTTCTGTGTTCCACACCCAGAGGGTGGTGATCCTTTCTGAGTCAGTGAATGTAGAGCCTGCTCCTGAGACACATTGAACATTTGCAGCTTTCACGGATTCCAATGGAAGTTTCAGGTGCTCAACATGCAAAGTTATTTCTAAAAATCAGGCATCTGGAAAATGAATGTGTGTATTAAAGTGTGTCCTTTATCAACCACTTGGCTCATCTTTCAAAAGCTCATTTCATTACACAGAAATGCCTCACTTAAGCAACTGGGTTTTTATTTCATGTAAGTAACATACAAAGAATATATCTCTGTAGTACAGGTTATCTAAGACTCTATTGCCGTACTTTAAAAACAAAACAAAACTATCATCAGCAACACCTGCAGTACTATATTTGCATACGTAATTTCATTCTTATTCAATGTATATCAAATCCATCTACAGAACTCATCAATATGCCAATTTAAATTATCGACTACTCCAGTTTTTGTTCGGTAGAGAAGCGTTTTACTGCACAAAGCTAACAGTCAAAATTAATGTAGGGCCCAAATTCATTTTAAAAAGGCACAGGCAGCGCATGGTGCATTTTGTTTTGTTTTGTTTTTCACGAAGATCTTTTTAGCATGAGTCTGGATGTGATGCATGAATGATTCATGAAGAAAAATAAAGGATGAGTTACAGAGATACATGTCAGCTTGTGAGAAAATTGCAATGAGTTTGTATATTTTAGGCTGTTGACATTGGGAAAATACTTTCCTTTTATTTTTAATTGTGTTGTTATTTGTCAGAATTTAATATTCATATGGATAAATAACACTAATAGCACAAGATTAATGCTGGGGTAACCTGGGAAAATACTCTGCAAACTTACTCACATAGCCAACTCTCTTGATCTGCAACACTTCTGCAAGTGTTGACTCATTTGAACAGTTACAATCTGAGTGCTCTACAGTTGGCAGTAACTGTGAAGATTTTATACACAAGCAGTAATGAATAACTGCTCCTGTTTCATACATGTCCCACCCAAGCAACTGTGTTCCTCTCAGATAATGCAGCTCCCAAAAGTAGGAGATCTGAAGATAAAGCTTAACTGATTGACTAGGATATGGCTCTATGATAACACTCCAATGGGGATAGGTAAGGCCACAGTCTGACCACATTTAGGTCATGCTGCAAGTGAGGCTCCTCTTTGATAAAGCTTCCTCACTATAACCAGAATGATAACCCAAAACACAGCGTCTATAATCAGCAAATGGAACAGAGATGACTCTATGAAGTCTGCTAGGCACTTTAACATGCAGATCTAATTTATCATGCAAATGCTTAGATACGTTGTTTATGGCTGGCTGCAGAGATGTGGGAAAGGGGACATGAAAGCATCTATGCTGGCTCTATATCCCTTCAAGATTCCTCTACCCTTGGCGATCATGAGGCAGTCAGTTAGATGAGATTTAGGGCTGCCTTGATGATTTTCTTTTTGATAATGTTATTCTGGGGGGTTGGTGAAACCTCATTGAAGATGGTGGGTGTAACAGCTTCCATTTATTCACGCTACATGTAAAAAGCAATTCAGCTTCTTTATGGAATAGATAGCTGGAACAATAGAAACCACCTCCCCAAACACAGGCCATGTGCAAGCCTGGAATAGGAGCTGAGCTGTACGGTTTGAGGGTTTCAGAATGCAGATGTAGGGAGCTACGTATTGTTTGATGGAGCTCTGCATGTGAGAGAGAAGCAGCTAAAACAAAGAAGCACACAGAGAAAACAGCAAGGAAGCTGACAGTGGCATTCGGAGCAGCATGTAGTGTGACCCTGAGAAAAAGTTGAGAGAGAACTTTGGGGTAGAGTTGTGTTTAGAAAGAGGCGTAGAACTGTGAGAAATGAAACTGTCTCCTGCTGTTTGCTTCCTCTTAGATTTTGTGTACATTCTTTATAAATAGTAGGGTTGCATCAAAAGGATACCTGACACCATCATTTCTGCCCCCATAATGAAAACAATTTGAAAGATCTCAAATATTGGATAACTGCTCTGGTCAAAAAGGATAACACTGGTGGGATTCAGTTTCCAGGAAGAGAAATTGTGAGTTGGAAGTGGTCACAGAAAATGGAGATGGTCAAAAAGAACTACAATAAGGCCTGCAACACCTGGGGACTTTGCAAAAGAAATAAAAGCAACAACCTGGAAGCTTCCCAGAAAAAGCTAAGATAACTTGCAGGCTAAGATTTAAATCTTTGTTGGGGCAGCAGCTACAAGATATTTGGGCAGAAAGAGGGGCCCAGATGCAATAGTTCTAATCTGGAATGGCAAAATGGATTAATAATGTAACCAGCAACTGGACTGCCATGGGTCAGAAGGTTTTCCGTGAAATACAGGAGGACAAGAAAGCTTTGGTCAACTTAGAATATACTAACAAAGAGGAGCTGCAGCAAGGAAAAAAGGAGCTGAGAAATTACCTTGAGAAGGAAATCAAGAGTCATAGACCCAGGGCTGGCTCCAGGTTTTCTGTTGCCCCAAGCGGGGGTGAAGGGTGGGGAGCAATCGGTAGCACTTCAGTGGGAGCTCAGTAGTACCACTCCATTCTTTGGCGATGGGTCCTTCACTCCCTCTCTTCCTCTGTGGTGGCAGCTCGAAGAGGAAGAGAGGGACTGAGGGACCCGCTGTTGAATTCCTGCCAAATACCCAGCCATGCTGCCCCAATAGCGGACGGAGTACTGCCCCTTTGTATTGGCCACCCCAAGCACCTGCTTCCTTAGCTGGGTGCCTGGAGCTGGCCCTGCATAAACCACAGTGGAAGTCAGATCCTGGATGTGGAATTGGGACAAAACTCAAAATGTTTAAGGGAAAAACTCCCTGGAATGCTTATTTGACTCAGTTCAATATAACAACCCAAGTGACAGTCTAGAGCCATGGTGGGCAACCTACAGCCTGTGGGCCACATATAGCCCATCAGGGTAATCCGCTGGCAAGCCATGAGACAGTGTTTATGTTGACTGTCTGCAGGCTTGGCCACCTGCAGCTCCCAGTGGCTGTGGTTATACATAATATATTCATAATATACCATATATAGTATGGACACTAAAATAAGGTAGTGCCCAAATCTTGCAAGGTTTGGTATATGGTTTGGAGCCAGCCATCAATCGACCTGGTCAGGGCAGAGGTAAAAGCTAGAAGGAGAGGGAAAGAAGAGACCCCACCTGAACTGGCAAAGAATGTGCAGAGTCTTATATTCCTGGCATATCCAGATATCAGTGAGGATAGGGTGTTCTATGGCATATCTTTCTTAACTTGTTTGTTATACTGAGATGATACTAGTGCATGCTAAAACCATCTAACAGGAACTGATACATATACAAATAGTCTATGAAAAAGAGAAGGCTGCCAATATTGAACTCAAAGGAATGTGAGTTGTTTCGAAAAGAGGTAATTTACCCTGGGCACACAGTGAGGGGAAAATTTCCGCTGACAACAAAAACTGAAGTTGTGAAGAACTGGCCAATTCCTCAGACATTCACCGTTGTGTAGAGTTTTGCAGGACTCTGCTCCTATCATAAAAGGTCTTAGTTTATTAGAAACAACTCTTAAGACCCTGAATATTGGTTAACCACTTGGGTCAAAAGGGGTAATAATACAATATTTGATTAAAGCCCTATGAAACATCTGATATGCACATTGCTACAATGAAGTTGGAATATTTGGAAGGTGTGCATCCTGTAGTGTCAGTCCTTTTCCTCATTCTGTATCAGCTGTGGCCCTTTCTGCTACTAACCATCTGCTCCCATTCTCAGATTTTTAGAGATGTTCAACAGCATGCATCACTCATTAAAAATGAGATCATGTCTACCGTTCTGAAAGAATCAAATACGTTGCTTAATAAAACATTTTGCCTACAAAACGAAATAGAGACTCAACATGTTACATTGTCTCAGGTCTTTTATTTTGTCTCCCAAGTGCTTTATTTGTTGACAGAATGAAAGGCCTTGAATTAATGCATTTTATCAATAGAATCAGAATTATGGAAGAACATTGTTAAAATCCCCTCACCCCCCTCTTTTGCGTGTGTGGGGAGGAGGGAGAAACAGAGTGAATTAAAGAGCTTGGTCATACTTTGTGTTGACAGAAAATGGTAAAAACCTTTACAAAAATGTGTTGTTGACAGAATAAAGTAAGGGACTTCAGGAAAAAAAATAGATTGTTGACAAAAAATGAAATATGACCTTGGCAGAAAGTGTAGGTCAACAGAGTATAGCACATGACTTGATTGGTAGAACTTTGTGGGGGGGAAATGCACTCCATCAACTTGTTAATGTGTTATAGTTGACACAATGCATTTAGTTAGAAAAAAAAAAAAGGAAGCAATTATACATTTTTTGGTGAACACTGACTTAAGTTCAGTGTTTTCCTAATGAAGTATGTCCATGGAATTAATTTAGCACATTTACTTCCACTGCAGCAAACCAGCCAGAACCAGAGTGATTCTTACTCTATCATTACATTTTCCCCTAGCCATGTATTCCTCTAGCTAGATAAACAAGTCAGACTAGATCCTCGGCTAGTGTAAATAGGTCTAGCCAATGTAACTAGGCCAATTTATAGTAGCTGAAGATCTGGCTCACTGAGTTTACTTAGCGCCGGAGTTTCATTTTTCTACTACACCTAACTTCATGTTCAATAGAAAGTGAGAAATCATTGATCATAGAAGAAAAGCACTGTACAGTATGGGTGGGCTGTTAGCAGGAATATCTCTTTCTTCCTCCCTTTGTTTGTAACTACTAATTTTCCTGTTTCCTGAAAAGACCAGTTGATAGATTTTAATTATGCTAATTTAATACTTATACTTGTCCTCCCTGCTTTTCTCATATTACGCCACTTAAGGGTATGATTCCGAGTTCCAATGTGAGCACTGTGTTACCAAAGAGAGGAACATAACATATTCATATGAGGCACAAGCAGAAATTTCTGTCAGAACCCTAGTTGTGCCAGGGAAGCTTTGTTCCCCTAAAAGCCCTTGAGTTTGTCTAATGTGGTGTTTCTCAATCTTTTTCCTACCAGCGACCAGCTTGCTGCCTTCCTAAACTGTATCAGGGAAATCTCAGGGTCTAGCAAGGAGGCTGCCATGGACCGGTCACTGAGAAACACTGGTCTAATACATCCATTCTCAAAGATCTAAAGCAGTGGTTTGACTAACATGGTTTTAACCCAACACACTAGGTATAGGTATACTATCAGAAACTGGCACATAAAATTGCCTACTAAAAGGTGAATGTTTTAAATGGGTCACTATAACATGCCTTAACTTTGGGTGTGTTCATTATTAAGGCCTATAAGCAGGTTGTCAGGCCTTTTCTGCCCCCTGCTGGAGGTGTGTGCCCTGACACCCCCATCCCCACTTAAGGAAAACATACTCAGGCTGAGCTATTAAGAAGTCTCAGTCCTCCAGAGGCCTGGGCCAGGAGGAGACACTGACCAACAGGAAGCCAGCAGGCCAGTGAAAAAGGCTTTACCCGCTTTCTTTGAAAGGCAGTACTGAGTGAGCCTGGGGCAGGTGAAGAGCTTTCAAGTATTAGTCCAGGTTTCCAGGGCTGGGTCAGGCTGGTTGCTTAGAAACTGTTGTGTTGTTTGTTTAGTTCTAAGACCTAGACAGCCAGATCTTGAGTTTGGTTATTGTTAACCACTGAAGACTGACACTGAGCTCATAGCATGAGCTATTCTGCTCCAGCCCAGCTGCCTCAAGCTCCTTTCAATGTACTCCTTGCTGTACTGCTGCCACCAATCTTTTCAATGAGCTTCTCCTGCTGCTATTGTTGCTATAGAAGCTCTGACTGAGTACACATTATGCAGTCTGGAGCACTACAGCAGATGCATCGTGTAGATTCTTCATGTGGAAGAAATCCTCTATTAAATGAACAGTTGTGAATGGACTGTAGAACTAAAATGAAAATCTTATTTTACCATGATTTTATCTTTTCTTTTTTGCTGAGACCAGCAGTGGCTGCAGATGCCCTTTTAATAGCATGGATGGGCTATATTTCATGAGCATAATGTATCCTGTGTGCTTTCTAGAATAAACAATGTGCATAGGCTTTTCATATTTCACATTTGGCAGCTAACAGATCTAACAGTTATGCAAATTCCAACAAACAAGGATATCACTGGGGGATTCTGAATATCTGGGGAATAGGAATAATTAATAACTCATCTATACATTCAGTTATTTCCTTACCTAAATCTGATATGTGACTAGTCAAAAGAATGTAGCTCCCAGCTAGGCACCTAGTAATGCTGATCAGAGAAATTTAGACTGATTCATATTCCATCAGAATATGCAGTTCCTTCAAAATCAAAATGCTTCACAAAATAGTGTCAGTTTCTCCAGAACTTCATTTTGGAAGAAAAACAGTAAAATGATTCCTACAATGTTGAAAGGTCCTGTTTTGATATTTTATGGAACAAAATGTTCTGATTTTACATCTTCAAAACAACTTTTCTTTTCAATTGTTATTGTAATATATTACAAAATTTAAACTCAAAATCAAAATTAAATGTTTTGATTCTGTCCCAATGAAGCCTTTTGATCTATTCAAAATGAAACTTTCCTTTAATGCAAAAATATTCAGTTTTCATTCCAATTTGGAATGAAGCTAGATTTCAGAACCTTCAAGTACATGGTGAAGAAGAACTTTCATTCTCTGCACAACTCTAGTACATTAGGGCCCAAATTCTCAGTGGAATTTAGGTGCTTAACTCCCCTTAATTTCAAAGGGATTTAGGCACCTAAATACTTTCCAGAATCCTGATACTTCACTAGCCAGGTTTTCAAGAATGTTCAGCACCCAGTAGCTTCCCTTGTTACTAACAGGAGTTGCAAGGTTCAGAACACTCTTGAAAATCTGGCTGTACAGACTTTCCTCATTTGATTTTTGTTTCAGTTCCTTGATGGTATTAAATGCATTTAGCATGCCCTTCTACCTTGTTACTGCTTCAGAGATTTCTTGGAAGGCTGTAGTAGGTTGGGCAGCCTGTACAAGAAGCAAAAGGAAAATAAAATATGTAGAAATCCTTACACTGAAGTAGATTTGTTGTAGGACAGAGAGACAGATGTCAAGGGGGAAAAAAGTCCACAACCAATAAACAGAATACAAAAGTATTCAGAAAGGATATTGCCGGGCTCAGGATAGATTGCATACAGTCAGCTATATCAAAAGAAAGTAACACAGTAAATATTGTGCCATTCTAGCAAAATACAGACACATAACAGCTCTTTTGAGATAGTCATTAAAGAAAATGAAAGTAAAATATACATTATGCACAAATTAAAGCATATAGACAGTCATATTCATTTACTATATTAACAGTATTCTCTGATCCATGTAAACCTACACACTTTTCTTAGTTAGTCTGAAGCAATTATCACTAAATTAAAATGATTCTTTTAAAAGTTACAGTTGAAGGGAGAATAACATCCTTTTTTAATTGCCTGTATTGGAAATGAACTATCTGTGGCAGAAGGGATACCAAAAGTTATTCTTCAACAAAAAGAATGTTAGCAGTCAGGTCAGAAATCTAGAATACATAGTGTTATCTCTGAAGTTACATTAAGACATACAAGGTTCACTTTTCCAACTTGGCCTCATTACTTGTATATCTTCTACATCCAAGCATCCATTATAGAAACTTAAGGGTGATATCAGGATTAGTACTAAGAGCTTGATCATGAAAGCTATTAAGCACTTCCTTCAATATGCCTCACCTTCCTTTAAATCAGTGGCAGTCAGGGGTTCCCAGTAGCCTGCAGGAATGAATCTTAAGTGCTTATGTGGGGCTGACAAGGTGCATAACGCTTGCTATGGCCCCTCTGGACATGCATAAATTTCACCCTTAATAGGAGCTGAAGGAATCTTTATCAAATGCATTAGGCCTTATGTATACACATTCTCTTTTCTCCATCTGAGCACCAAAATAGTGATTGCAGGTTTCCAAATTAAATACCATTCATCCCTTAAATGTCTCAAGTGATGAACTGTACTATATAGTTCTGTGATAGGGCACCCCATCCCTGCCGACCATGCACTCAATTCCTCCACTAGTACACAACAATGTAGCCACATCTTTGTGTTCTTTTACAATTTTCTAGCCCCTTCTGCATGTGTGCTCCCTACCCCCTCTGTGCTTGTTTTAAACCACTTGCCTCTTAATGGACTAATTAGCTCATTAACTTCCTAGCCCAAGTCTGGCCTGGTAATCAGGCACACACACCTGACCAACTAGGCCTTCTCCAGGGGAATGTTATTAGTCCAAATAGTGATCAGAATCTGGCTCAAGCTCTATCTCTCAGTATTGTGTCACAAATGTCTATGATAGCCAATAGAAGCTGCACATCAAAATCTTCAAGTACAGAAGTGTAAAGGTAGGTGTTCAGTCTTTACTGACTTTCCAGAACAAGTCATGATTCCTCTTTTATGTAATTATGTGTTTTTCAGGTATATTCTAAGGCACAGACTAATATTTACATACTCCACCTTATCTGTGGTGTTCCTCACTGGAAAGTTTCAGATTAATGTAAAATAGCACTTTCAGATACTCAGAGAAAGGGAGACTTTTTTCTTTTGTTGTCTTCTGTTTCACACTACAGTTTGCCATCTTTTTTGCTTTATAGTGTATGAATGGCAAATAGCTTTTAAGTGTGATTAAACTCCAGAGCAAAGTTGGGGCATTTAATAAAGGTGAACAGCTATTTAACTGCTTTATATAAAAGCAATGGTGATTCTTCTTATTAAGTATATAAATCCACTTCAGAAAGTCTGCAGTTTTTTCCCCCTTGACTTTGATTCTCCTCACCCCATCTTTTCTCCTAGGAAAAAAAGAAGCAGTAATGGAATTGCTACAGCATGATAAAGAAGCACTTTACAAAATCATTAAAACAGACTCTAGCTCATGTGAATACTTAAACTCTTAGACATCTAAATATATCTTAAGGATCTGGACCTTAGAGCTAGATTTACCAGGATATTTAGTTGTGCAAGATACAGATTGTCCCCTAGTGCGTTTTTCATTGAATTCAAGGAGAATTCAGCACCTAGACTCTTTTGGAAATTTTACCAGGTGCCTATCTGCATCTTTAGGCACTCAATATCTTCACAAACCTATACTAAAGGCATTGCAGAAAACCAAAACATAGACAGCAAGACAGATTTCTAGGTTGATTTGTGGTATTTGATTAAAACAATATATATCTCAGTAGTCTGGATTACTTTGACAACAAGCAAGGTAACAACTGGCAATTTTGCAAGTTTTTTCCTTTTGGGATTTAGTTTACCAAATCTCCAGATATATCAAGTCGAATAAAATAAATAATAAACCATGTGCATATTTTTTTTTCTTTTCAGTGCCTGTTTCTTTTCCCATTGCTCCATGAACCAAAACTGCTGAGTTTTGCACAGATCTTGGTTTAAGGAGAAGAGGAAAGGATGCAGCAGGGGAGCGGAAGAGTGCTTCACTCTGTAAGAGAATACAAAGAATTACTTGTTCCATGGTGGGAATTGTGACTCTGGTCCTACTAGGTGCAATTAGATTCTACCTCATTACACAGGACTGTGTCTAAAGACTCAACCTAGATGTAAAAGATGAAATCTCTACTTGTTTTAACAGTGCTGATAGATATTTTCACACTCTAAAAGCCCTTTTGTCACCACAGGTTTTTGCAGCTGCTTCTCAGGAAAGACACTTAATCCTCATCCCCTCTCTTGTTTCCTTTCCTTTCTTTATCTCTGTAAATTCATTTCTCTCTCTCTCCTTCTTTCCCTGTCTATTTCTAACATCCATATGAGTTAGCTACAAATTTTTAACTTAACCTCCAATACAAAGACACTTATACAAAGACTTATACCCTGCAATACAAAGACACTTCTCTCTTCCCCCCCCTTTAAATAACTTGAAATATTCTGGGCCAAGTGGAAACCTTGGATATTTCCCTTTTGGAAGTTTTCCACTCAATGCTTGCTGATATCAAGAGACATTTCTTTATAAAAAGGACATTTCCAGCATGCTCTTCCCCCTCCCCCCGTCTTAAGCAATCGTATATTTGTGGGGGAAGAAATTGAAATGAGGAAATTAAAAAAACAAACAATAAAACAATTTTTGAAGAATCACAGGAAGGAATAGAATCTAGTTTCCTTTCGTTTTCACTACTGTATTGTCTATTGGATGCTAACAGGAGTGAGAGCACTAACTTTTAAATGTACATTTATTTTGAGGTTGCTGAAGTCAGCAGCCCTTGCACTGAATACAAATGTAGAACAGACCTATTAGGTAAGGAGATGTCACATTTTTACATAGTCATTTTTCAGAGTAGTCCTGCATCTTAAATCTCATTCTGAATAAACATAGGTCTGAATATTAAAACGTGCAGCCATTAGGTCTAAGAAATTTGAGCCCAGATCCAGGTCCTTGTGCAAATGGCCCCTTTCTTTATAACACGCAAAACCTCCAAACTTTGAGGAATTCAAAATCTAGATGTAGATCCAAATTTGATAGCTTTAACCTGTCTCTAGTTATTAATTCAGTGATCACTATTATAAATTTGCCAGTTACCTTAAATAACTGTACCTCAAAACCTGCTGTACAGTCAGACTTCGTGAAATAAAATCTTTCTAGCTGTAACCTCCATAAACGGGATATGTTTTTCAACCATTATTTACAGATGGGGGTCAGAATACAAAAACCTGGAAACAAATAAAATATTTTGTTACTGTGCCTCCCTTGCCACACACACTCTTGAAAATATTCCTACTGTATTATTTTGATCTGCATTTTCATTGATTCAGATATGTGGAGCACAGTCTAACTGAATCTTCCAAGATCCATGGCATTAAGCAACTTCTTTAAAAATACTGAGTACTTCAATGTAATTTTCTTGTCTAAAACAGGTTAGCAAACATCAGACTATTTTATATTTATATATTTTTTTAGCATATCTTGCAAGCAAATAGGATGGTTATTTCTTTATTTTCAATGTGACTCTTTCCATTAGTACATCTAAAAAGACTATATATTTTAACTTTATTTGTCAAGGACAATTTAAAATTACTGATGCCAAAATAAATGTTATGATAAAACAGCATTCAAATCTAGCACTGTTGTTGATGGAAAAATAATTTCAAACCATTAAGTTCAGGGGTTAGAAATGTACTCTAGCATGTCGTGATACCTCTCTCCTTCAAAAAAAAAAAAATGTCAAGAAAGGATTGCTGCAAAGATCACATGTTGAAAATGTTTTCTGTTTGTATCAGTAATACACTGCAAGTTAGTGGTTGGATTGTACTTTTACATACAGTCCTGTGAAAGGCAAGGACATGGATTTGTACAGAACTTGTAGTCCAGGCCTAACACTATGTATGTATCAATTGTAACAGGGTAGTCTCCCCCTTTAAGAGTAGAGATGCCTAGTGGTCAGCTCACCACCCCATCACATGGCATGGCCCTTTAAGAATTTGAAAGGTTTTGTTGTTTTTTATATATATAGACACACATCTCCCTCTGACCTAGGTCCTAGAAGATATTGTTAGAGTAGAAGAGGTCCAGTAGTGCTTGGGAGGAAATCCCATTGCTGTGTCTTTAGGGGCCAGGAACCTGGCAGTGAAGGCAAGGTGAGGCTCCCCTGTCACAAAACCAACTGGAGATGAGCTGGAGAAGGGGACTAGTGTAAATGCTGCCTCCTCCCTCCCAGTAGGGCAGATGCCAGCAGGAGAAGTCTGGCCTGCTGATCCTCCTGAGTCTGAGGACTGACTGGGGGAATGGGCCAGCCAAGGGAGAAGTGATCTAAGGCCTGACAGCTGGCTAAATTACAATCCAGCTCCAAGAAGTGGAGCTGGGAACTCCTGGCTTGAGGAGAGAGGTATAACTGCCTGAACTACCTAGCTACAAGAGGAGGGGTGGGACTCCTGTTTAAGGAAAGACTGAAAGGTAACCCAGAAGGGACTGGGAACAGAGTGCAGCAGGTAGGCTTGGGGTAAGCCCTAAAGCCCAGAAGAAGCTTCTTATTTTGGATTTTAGTTTAGTCATCTTACATCCCCTGTTCTGCCCCTCCTCCCCCTCCCCCAAAAAAGAGGATTGAATTCTCAGTGACCCAGCTGGAATGCTGAGTCACCTAAACTCTGGGAGAAAGGGAGGGGGTGCTACAGTGTAATTGGTGAAACAGGCACAGCTGTGTGGTAATGAACATTCCATATCATTCTATGTGTAGGCTACCAGTAGACCTGAATATGGAATCTAAATGCTATATCTTCATCTTCATCAAGAGGGGGGGAAACCCCGCAAAAGATATTTCCAAAGATATCAATGATGCCTAGTAGAAGCTTACTGCAGAAAACTGACCTTATTAGTAGAAGCACAGTTTAAGGCTGAATTGTCTCATTTAAACAATAATCTAGGCAAATATATTGCTAAGGTCCTTTGTGTCCTTGCAGTTAAAGATATCTGTAAACTCAGTCTACATCTCCTAATTTGATATTTTTAAATGCCCTAGTACATATAATATATCACCACTGATTAACTAGTTCCCAAACATCTAAGAAGTAGATTCAAATGCATCAATTTTTATAACAAGTTAAACCAATTTGATGAGTGTTAGGGAGAAATTATGGGATGACTCATACTCATTTCATATATGGTTTTCCATTGTAAGTGGTAAGTTTCGTCCATGAAAGAACTGACAGACTAAGCTCTAATTATGTATATATTTAATAGAGCTGGGTGAAATATTTATTGCCACAGTATTTTAAATGAAGTTTGCTGAGTTTCCACCTCACATATCTTCCATGAACATACCGCATTTATTGCAAACACTTTGTGCTTGAAACTAAAGGAGTGTGTAAAAAATTCAACTAAGGACAACAGAATGATTTTTGGAATGGGGAGAGATTGTGCCATAGTGACTACAATAGAGAAAACATGGCTGGACGCATTCCACAGCTCCTGAGATCTAGACCCACCTCCTATCCAGTCTTATGGACGTGACAGACTATTGAGACTCGGAGGCAGAGAAAAGTGCTTGTAAATGTGCCTATATTGATGGGATATTGTATACTGAGTGTTTAAAAGATTCCTAAAACAGATTGCATTTGCAGACTGTAAATCTGTTGTTTCATGTTGGATCCCCAGCTGTTTCTGGATATATTTGCAGGGCACACTCTCATTTGTGCTTGGCACAATGGTTGTGTCCTTAACTTTCAGATACAGAGCTCATAACTGTTATCTATGTCTTTGTTACTGAAAGTTAAACTACTGCAACATGCTCTGCAGTATTAACACATGCCTCAGGATGCACTTACAAATTGTAGATGGGGTCTTTGACAGGTGGAAAAAACTAACTCAAGGCCACACAGAAAACCAGAGTCAGAACCAGGATTAGAAACCTAATCTACTAGACCATAAAATAGACCATAATAGGCTCCAGGTGAGGTATTTAACCTCTTTAAAACACAGATGGTTGTTTTTTTTTTATAGTGGGGGTGTGATATATAGTAATGTTTGTTTTTTCTGTGATGAAATATTTCTGTACTGTATTGTAAGCCAGATCTTTTATGTATTCAGATTATTTTGAAAATACTTAATAAGATGGTAGAAAGAAATCAAAGTTGCATTTGGACAGCCAAATTGTGAGATGAATAATGCAGGTAATTTTAAAATGGCTGAGTTATAAAGTTAGAAGAAACACTTTGTGATTGAATGCACCAAGAGAGAACCTTTGCCATTGTGTATGCTGGTGAGCATTGTAATAATTGCTCGACACCCCACCCCCCCCAATTATAACTCCCAACAGCTCTAACTGCTCGCTTAATGCTATGTGAAGACTACAGTTTTAATAGTGCACCACGCTGCTGCTAAACAGCAGTTAAACCCAGTGGTTAAATTATTGCGTTGAGTGCTATTGAAAGTCAATACAACGTGGCCACTTTTTTTTCTCTCTAATTGCTAGCTTACTGAGGCTTTCAACAGCACTCAACCTCCAGGGCCAGCTTTTACATTTTTTTTTTTCTCTGAATGGCAAATTGTGGAGATTATAAACCCTGAATTTTGCTTCTTTAATAAAAAGTGGAAATTAAAAAGCCAGTGTGACTTAAAGTAAGTACCCCTGAAAACTGTGGTTATGCAAATCCCATTATACATAATAATAAAAAAACAAAACCCAATGCTGGACAATAGGAAGGGAAGAGGAAAGACTACAGGAGGGCCAAGACAAAGTTCCGTTGGCCAGCAAGATGTGAGAACGTTACTGAGATGATATGGGAAACCCAGGGGAGAAGCAGTGATTCAGGGAGCTCAGCTGCAATGACGGACTCTGCAAAATGCAGGGGGAGGCCAGGGGAAAGAGAGAGCTGAGTAAATTCCAGGGGATCAAGAGAGAAGTCAGTACCCTATAAAGGAGCAACCCGAAAGAATGCACAGGAACAAGAGCCAGTTATATACAGCTCAGTGATAAATGAGGAAGCTGTTTGGAGGTCCAGGAGACCAGAGGAAAGCTAAAGTAGGTCAAAAGGCAGTTGAATTATGCAAAGCAGTACAAGAAGAGGTAACACGGAGGGCAAACAAAGGAAAGAGTTTGAGCAAAGACAGTGGGATCAAGCTGGAACTGAAAAAGAAGGAAAAAACATGCATAGCTCAACAATTCAATCAGTGGCATCAGTTATACACACACGTTTACAGAGAGAAGAAACAATTGTAAATGGTTAGAAACGTTTTAGGATGGTGCAGACATTGCTAGATTTAGTGCTTATTGCACTGCTTTTATACCAAATTAAGACTAAATGCCACTTTAGGCACCTAAATCCCTGCATCAGGCCTCTCTGGAATCCACAAAAGCCCTGCTCAACTGCTGCCTAATGCTGTAGGTACCTGAACTCACTCAGCACCTTAAGTTTTTGCAATAGAAGTTGCTCAGGTTTCTGCTTCTGAGCATATGCACTGTAGTTCATGACACACATCCAGACATGTAAGCCACAGTGTGATGCACAAATCAAAGGAATATAGGTGTGCCTCCACCTAACTTGCCTGTGGGGCCTGATCCAGTACATGTGCTCAGAGTTCACCTAGCAGATCCAAGGATCTTATAAGTGAACTTAGACAAAATGGTAAAGGGAGTTGCCTCCCTCCAGCCTGGATTTCAGCATCAAACTCTCTTAGAGGGGCAAAGTTTAGCATGCCTTCCTCGACTTGGCATCCCTAAGGTGATCAGACAGCAAGTGTGAAAAATGAGGATGGGGTCTGGAGTAATTGGCATCTATATAAGAGAGAGCCCCAAATATTGGGACTGTCCCTATAAAATAGGGACATCTGGGCACCCTAGGCGTCCCCCATTGACTGGTTTAGGTGAGGTGCTGCCTAATGTGCTGGATTTTGTGAGTCCCACTCTGAGGCTTTTATTTCTCTCCATTCCTTATATATGGAGGCGACATAGACTAACTCTGCCTTTGTGAATTTCTTGGTTCTTTACAGTTAGGCTCGGTGATGCTGAGTATCACCGTGCTTAAGATCCTTTGTGAATCTAGCCCTCAGTGTGAGATGGAGAGTCTGTGTGTCAGTACTATTCCTAGATGTTTGTCCTATATCCCATTAGGGTGGGAGTGACAGTAGTTTATGGAGAAGAGGTGGGCCATTGAGCAAATGGGACTTTTCTAGAGTGGGAGTGCATTAGGCAGCTGTCATGCCACAACTGGTCAATTGTTCTAGCCATGTTGGTCCCAGGATATTCGAGAGACAAGGTGGTTGAGGTAACATTTTTTTTATTGGACCAATAAAATAGGGAGGCAAGCTTTTGATCTTATACTGAGCTCTTCTTCAGGTCTGGCCAAAGTGAGCTAGAAGCAATGCTTTTCAGTATGACATACATTCCTTTCAGCAGAAAGCTATTGCTGGATAATGACCTGGTGTTCAGGCCAGTGCTTTAGTCCTTATGAGGAAAAGTCCACCACAGGGCTGTGAGATGGAAGGAAAATTAAGGAGAAATAGAATTTGTAAGAGTAAACTCTCAAAGAGGCTGATGACGTAAATAATGGATCTGAATGTCTTCGTGTGACAAGCCACCCCATAAAGGCCTTTCTCTAAAAGGGCAAGCCCATAGAACCAGATTTGATGATAATTCTTAGTATCTGTTGAGGCCTCCACCAAATGCTATTATAAGTCAGGATCCCATCTCTGAAATCATAGAGGAGAAAATGTTCTGCTGTTTAATCTTGTGAACTGTTCCCTTGGTTACTATCTGGAAACAAATGAAGCTTAAAAGTGATAGTTGCCAGTGAAATGTTACCCAGACCATGGTGTTAATTTCCAATAGATAGTATGGTCATGAGTAAGACCCTTGGCCTCCGCTATGGTTAGTCTTAACATCTTAAAATAACCAAGAGAATTATAATTTTAGGGACAAATCATCTGCTGGTATAACTCCACTGACTCCAATGAAGTTATGCTATTTTATACTAGCTAAGGAGATTGCACTTGATTTTGAGTTGTTTTTTTTTTTTTTGTATTGGGGGGGTGGGGAATTAAAATATAGATAATCATAGAAGTGGCCCTATAGAGAACCATATTTATAGTGCTGTTACAGAGGAATCTAGACCAGGAGATTATAATTGGTGATATAGAGCCATGTGTTTCTCATTGTGAAAATTGCTTAAATGAACTCTGCTTATTTATAAAAGTCCTATTTGTAGACTTAAGGCCTTTTCTTAGTAGATAGATATAGATTAAAAATATTGGCGGGGGGGAGTGGCGGCATAGGGGAAACGTCTTATCTTGCAACCTGTCTTTATTTAGCAAGCTTCTTCATGTAATCTTAGTTTATCTTTTCAGTTCTTGTTAAGAGCCATACATTCATTGTTCATTCTTCCATACCTCTTTCTCTCATGAAATCTAGTTAATTCTTTTCAAAGATGCTTCTTTTGTATTTGTGATAATAGGTTCAGCACGCCACAAGAAGTCATGCTAGTCTATACTTTCCCACTTCACAAGATACCTAAAAATATGCCCTGATGATATCTTGTAAGATTAACTTTCACATAAATCTATTTTCTAAGCTCTCTGAAACTGGAGACAGCTTGCTGTTATTAGACTGTATAGTGGATATTAATTCCTATATGTGGTTTTTTTAGTTGAATGGTAATGGAATGAACCTGTTCTGAAGCATGTTAAATCTGCACATTTGAGTGCTTTGATGCCAATGTTCATTTTACTTCAAGGTATCTTATTTTCATCTTCATAAAATTAAATGCTTGCAAGTACCATATAATTAAATTTAGCCACATCAGAGACTCCAGTATGTGCATTTATTAACTTCTCACTGCATCTCTATTTAAACTTTGGTCAATTTTAGCAAATCAGTTAATTTACCCAAGATGCAGCTTACAACTTAGCCACAAAAGAAATGTGAAAATGTCCCTTTTTCAGTTAGTCTTCACTGTAATGGGAAAAAGATGTGGATGCATCTGTTTGTGCATACCGCTAGGGTAAGTGCATACTTGAATGGAGAGCTGGGAGTCTGCTTTGGAGTTTTTATTCTAACCATAGGGTTTTGCATATACACATGACATGGTCATGCATTTTTCAGGGACATTTATGAAGGGCTAGAGAACATTTACTTCTCATGATTATCTATAGTATTGTTCCCACATAAATAGTGTGTGTGTCAGCTTTGCTAAATAAGGTTCCCAGACACACACATGATCAGTGGCACTTGCCTGCTAGGTTTTCAGTGAACAAGGTGACTCAAAAATATATTCTTCTAAATGGTTGATAAAGATCAGATCTAAGAAAATGACCCAAAACAGAACATCAGGACAATTTTGTGGTTCTAAGAGCTTGTCCACAGAGAGATGCCCAAGACAGTTAATATGAATTACCTAAAGGTGTGAATTTGAAGTGATTAGTTTAACCCCTGTGTGGACACTCAGAATTATTCAGGCCTTTATTCAGTTTATCTTAAAGTGAACTAAGAACTGTATAATAACTAGCAAAACAGTGAAAACTCCAGCTATTTCAACATGCTGCAGCTTACCTTATAAACAATCATAATATGAATTGCATATCTCACCAATAGTCCACATTCGAAAGTATATGTCTTCTGTATTTGGGTTTTATACTGCTAGCCACCACTGTATACCTGAGCACCTTCTGCATAAAATCAATAGCAAAGTCCGTAGTGGAGTCTCTGACACTTGTCACTTTTGGGGGATAAAATCTCTAGTTGGGGTAAAACATATTCTTGAGATAGGGATATTGTGGTTTTGGTTTTTTTTTTAAAGATATTAATTAGCTTTCTGTGGGAGTGATGTTGAGAGTCATACCTATTGTCACACTGATGGAATTCTGACTCAACTCAATAAGAGGGCTAGAACAAGGGAGTGACACAGACTTTTGTTCCCTTATGGATAAACCTGATGTTCCTAATATGTACATGTGGTGATAGGTATGTTAGAAAGGCATAGACAAAGTACTTTAATACTGAGTACTTTAATCTATTGTCAAAACCTCAGTTATGACAATAGATAAAGAATACAATTCTTTCTCTTACTCTCCCTCAACCAAATGCAGATGAGTGTTGTAAAATCTGCTTCTCAATGGATATCTAGTAAATACACAATGATAGCTAGAGGATGGCAGAAAGAAGGGAGATAGAAGAGGAAAGAGACAATAAGAGGTCTAATAAAAAAAAAAAAACAACTTCCTAATAAGACATGAGAGGACACTATGTATTTACTTCAAGTTATACTGGGAGGAGGTTTCATTAGAGATCGAATCTAAATCACATTTTGGGTCTCCATTCTAAATAGTTTGCATTTATTTGGCACAATGATTGTTAATTATTAACTTAAAAAGGAAAGGAACATCTCGTCCACAGAATGGAGAAAGCTCTATCCTCCAATGCAGAGGAACTGCAACAATCTTGAGCCCTGAAAAGATTATATTTTACTGTTTTTGTGGAGCTTAGTCATTGGTGAATGAGCCACAAACAAGCACGAGAGTTCTAGAGGTAGTAAAATCTATTTTTTCGAGGTATGAACTGAGCAGGAAACCTTTCAAAAAGAAAAAGCAAGAGCCTTCGGTTACTACCCTTTCTGTGAAGCCAACCAACAATTTTGGAGTCTGGACGTGTTTTAAAGACCATAATCCTAGCTTTCAAAGTCTTATGCTCTTTGATCATAGCAAAAACACATGCCATCATTATATAAGGGAGCAAGGCTTTCTATATCAGGGACTCTTGCCTTCAGTTTGTTCATATTGCCAGACATTGCCTTTAATCTTCTGTTTAATGTTAGAGAGGGACTCCTGAACATTATCCCCTGTATCTTAGTGCAGCTGCCTTCAGATCTTATGCTGTGCCTCCTGAAGTGTCAGAAGTGGCTGTACCGCCAACATATCTGGCTGTCTAAAGACTTAGCAAGTAGCAATGTCCTCATTAAAATCCACTTTGGATTTCAGCAGTTTTTCCAAACAAATAGTAGCCAAATAATATGGATAACGGGAAACAAAATAGATGCAACATAAGCACTAAAAACAAAACAGAAAACAAAAGGTTGAAACCTTACCTACTGATTTCACCAACCCTTGTATGTCTCAGTTATGTCACCCACTGGTTCCCAAAGTTTTTACTAAGCTACCTACTAACAGTATTTTGTCTCTTTTGGCATCTCATCCAAAGTCCGTGTGTGTGTGTGAGAAAGAATGTGTGTTGGAGTGTGCGTGGTTTGAATAATAGGTCAGCATCCTTCACTACTGCTGCCTCCCCCTCTTTGCCCTGCAGAGGGTTCACTGACAACATGCTGCAGCAACCTCTGCCCTGGCACTGCAACTGTATTCCTAGCTGGTACAGTGGGGAGGCCGGGCTGGGGGTTGGGGTGGCAGAGGGGAAGGGAGGGAAGGAGAGAGAGAAGTGTTGGAGAGCGAGCCTGCACCTTGCATGAACTCCGCAATGGTGGCTCCTGTGGGACTGGACCCAGCTTGCCAACAATGGTGGCTCCTCTCCCATGAGACTGGGCCTGGCTCCCCATTCAGGGCATTATGACTTGGCGCATGGTGCTGCATCACCACTCAGGTTTGAGAAGGGTGGCCAGGACAAACCACATGCACCAGTGGGGAGATGGGCCACGGGCTGCTGCTGCAGGGTGAGTGCAGGGTGGGCTTGCTTTCCAACCTTCCTGCTCCATTTCTGGGCCTCCCCTTCACAATGGCCTTTCAACCCACTAGAAACTTTCTGCAACCTACTGATGGGTTGTGGCCCACCAAGTGGGAATTACTGCACATCCCACAGCCCATAACTCTCTTTTATAGCTTTTTCCAGCTTCTGTTTACTTTCTTTCCTGGCCTAATTATCTTGTGGTTTTAATTTCCTCCACTGAATTTCATTAAACTCTTTACAGGTTGAACTTTTTGCCAACCATTGGCAGGGTGTAATGCTTAACCTTGATTGCATGGACAAGGCCATCATCTAAGTCTGTCATTTTCCTGCTGCCATTTGCTTTTCTCCCATTCCTGCTTTGCAATTAGTGCTCAGGCTTCAGGCATACACTACAGTGTTATGCATGTAGGAACGTGTGCGTTCCAGGAGAATAGAGAAATGGATATTTTAAAAGCTCACTCTGCCTGTCTCATTGCATTTTTAATTTAAATATACTTTTTCATTATGTTTTTTATAATCTTTCGAATGTGCTACACCTTTTAGCTGTTTGTAATCTTGAAGAAAATACTAAGTGCTTTGGGATGCCTGGCTAGATGCTATGTCTTAGAAAAAGTGAAAGTGGTTGTTGTTGTTGTTGTTTGTCATGCTGTTGATCTTCTGCTTATTTACCCGCATTACATGTCACAATCATAACTGTATTATTAAGGTTATTTCAGGCTTTCTTGATATATCCTATTTTTTTAGATGTAGAATTTCTATTAGAGTTTATCATTCTTTGCTAAAACACATCATTTAACGTCTCACATTGGGACCAAATTTTGGAAAATCTGCAGGGGCAAAATACTTTTTGAAAACTCTGAAGTCTTAAATGGGAAATTGTGCTTTAATGTATGACAATAAAAGCTTTACATCACACTACTGTCAAACATTCCCTATCCTCTGTATGTAAATTATAAGCTCCTGATCACTTTCAAGTGGTGAACAATATAGACCTATACCACTGTTGTAAATATTTCAGATTTTGCCATACCATCTTCCCAAGCATACTCTCTCTTGTCTTAAGCCATCACCTCTTTCAATGTTATTATAGGATGATAAGAAAACACAGGGCATATGGGAAGGGTATGTAGGCTTGGCAGAATTCTAATTTTTAATTTCAGCAGATAGAACTGATTATTTTAAAACATTATTAGATTTTTGTCTATTTAAATTTTGACAGTTGGAAATGATGAGTCAGACAATGGTTATTTAATGAAAGTAGATGCTGATATTTAAAAAAAAATCTCTAACTTCTAAAACACAATTTGTCAAAATATCCTAAATAAATATCCTTAAATCAAACTCTAAATTCTCAGTGTAAGGAAAAATGCTGCTTAGCTGTAAACTATAGTTGTTATCAATGGAAATATTTGTTGTCAATTTGTATGTGTGGTGAAATCGATATTTACCTATTTTAAAAATTGAATCCTTCCAAGCCTATTTATGTGTGACTTTCACTAAAGACTGGGGTTCGAATTCTGTTAGCTCAAGGGGGAGTCTGAGAATTTAAATCCTGCTTAAAATAGCTCAAAATAATGAATCAGAAATGTTGGACTGTGCAGAATTTTTTTTTTTTCCAGATGTGATCTTTATGAAGACAACAATTTCTTTGGGGAAGGGTTATAAAAGAGGTTCTGTTCAGGTGGTGGTAATTCTACTATCAACCCCCTTCCCCTGACCAGACATGGATAGAAATCTTTTTATTATTATTACACAGATAAATACTACTGAAAATTGTAGAGACAAGGTGACTGAGGTAATATTTTTTTATTGGACCATCTTCTGTTGATGAGAGACAAGTTTTGGAGCTTACACAGAGCTCTTCTCCAGGATGGAAAACTAAGGCTTTGTCTACACTGCCTTACTTTTAGTGACAGCCTTGCTGCTAAAAGGCGTGCAGTGTAGCTGCTGTGTGTCCGCAGGAGAAAGCTCTCCTGCAGACAAAAAAACTTCCACCCCGGCGCTTTTCATCAGTAAAACTTTTGTCATTTTGGTGTGTGTGTGGGGGCGGGGGATGTTTTAACGCCCCTGAATGATTAAAGTTTTGCCTATGAAGTTCCAGTGTAGATAAAGCCTAACTCAAAGTGTCACTGATAAATGCAAGGTTTGGACAGATTGTTTAGCATAAGTATTTAACACACATTTCAAGTGGCAATTTCACCTTAAATGGTACCTTGAAATATGTGTTAACTACTTATGCTGAACAATCTGTTCAAACCTTGTATTTAGCAGTGACGCTTTGAGTTAGTTTTCCAGACCTGGAGAAAAGCTCTATGGCCTTGGCTACACTGGCGCTTTACAGCGCTGCAACTTTCTTGCTCAGGGGTGTGAGAAAACACCCCTCTGAGCACAGCAAGTTACAGCGCTGTAAAGTGCCAGCGTAAACAGTGCCCCAGCGCTGGCAGTGCGGCTCCCAGTGCTGCAAGCTAATCCCCATGGGGAGGTGGAGTACCTGCAGCTCTGGGAGAGCTCTCTCCCAGCGCTGGCGCCACGACCACACTCGCACTTCAAAGCGCTGCTGTGGGAGCTCTCCCACAGCAGCGCTGTACAGCTGCAAGTGTAGCCGTAGCCATACCCTATGTAAGCTTGGAAGCTTGTCTCTCTCACCAACAGAAGTTGGTCCAATAAAAGATATTACCTCACCCATCTTGTGTCTCTAATATCCTGGGACCAACAAGATACAACACTGCTTACTGGAAACTGTCATTTTGGGAGACTTTAGCGTCCCAGATATAGATTGAGAACAAATGCTACTAACAATGGTAAGGCCCAGATAGTCTTGGATGTAATAAATGACAAATTTCTTTACAAAACAAATACTGAACCAACAGATCTGAGTCTATTTTAGACTGGGATCTATTAAATAGTGAGATCATCATAGAAGAGTTGATTGTTTTTTGTTTTTTTTTTAAAAAAACCCAACAACTTTGGATTAAGTGATCATATGTTAGACAATTTTAAATTAAATTGAAGAATAATCAAAAACAAGTTGGTAACTACATTTTTTGAGTTTGAAAGAGAAGACTGAGAAACTAGGAGAAATAATGAAGTCATCTGAACTGAAGAGGTCAGGGAGTAAAATGTGGTCAAAACTTGCAACTTCTTGAAATCAAAGATGCGAAAAATATCTGGAAAATGCATCCGAAGCATGGGCAACAGACTTGTAGGGAAGGGCCTCTAGACTGAAGTGGTTGTTTAAACACCTCAAAAAAGAGAGCATACAAGGAATGGAAGAAAGGATTGATTAGCAAAGAAAGCTACTTCTTGATGGTCAAAAAGTACAGGGATAAAGTAGAATTGCCAAAAGTCTAATTGAGTTAAACTTTGCAAAGTTAATTAAAACAAACAGTATTGCGGGGGGGAGGGAGGATGAGATAGAGATGAAGGATAATCTAGATATAGCTCAGAAACTAAACAAATACTTGGCCTCAGTTTTCAATACAGATGATAATTGCCACATTTGAGATGGAAGCTCTTGCATGTAAACAACTGAGCAATAGTTTTTCAGGCATTAATTTATCATGTTAAATGAGAGTGTCTGAGATGGTCTCAAGTTTGGACTATTGCAACTTTTGATGATTTTCAGTTTGATTCAGAAATATCCATGCATGTGAGACAATCCCTGAGTTTGATATAGTCTAGAGACTGAATTTATCCCAACTGTCAGATAATTGTGAGCTTTAAACTACACAGAGGCTAAAATGACTTTGACTTCTATATTATGCTAACTTTGATTCAATGTAAATAAAACTAGGCAAGAAGTTTTTCATTTCCAATTTAAACTTTAAAGTTATAAAACTATTGAGGTTATTTTTCTTTAAACTTGGCTTGTTCTGCAAATCTGTGACATCTAAAAATCAAAAGTCCAAAATCTGTATGTAGTATACCTGCAATATATAGGTATGTACTGTAAATTGATCTAAGGTTGTTTAAGCAATTTAGGGATTTTTTTATTAGATTGTATTAATGGTATAAAAAAGAGGACCCATATTTTAAAGCATTAGAACAAGAAAGAGTGTTCATCCTAAGCTGGCTTCTGAGTGCCTGATTCCTCAACCGTAACAGTGCCGGATATTAATGTTAGTTTTTAAATGCATGTATTATATTTGTTCAGAAATGCAAAAATACAGGAGCAGTGATATGATCATTTAAACTGAGAATATATTTATGAAGAAGGAGCTGATTAACAATAAACTGTGAACAGTTTCTCATCACCCCCAAAAGAGTGAATACATGGTATTTGAAATGTATAATACATAGGGTAAATATTCTCTTTTTATAAGACTTAGCAAGATACCAGATTCTAGTCACTGCTAGGATTTCCTGCAAGAATAATACATTCAAAGAAATGCTTAATGGGGACTTCATCTCTCCCATTTGAATTTAAAGTTGTAATCAGTTGTACATCTCCTGCTGTTGCCATAAATCCACAATTTTCTTCATAATGCTTTTCAAGGAAATCTTGTCTATGTACTCTGAACACACACTCATTGTAAAGCTGAGAGAGAAGGCTTCTCCTGACTACACTAAGATCTGCTTTATGAAATACCAACTATTTAGAGGGCTCTGGGCTAGAATAGTTACTGCCTTTCACTTGATAAATTTTATGTCATCTAATGTATTGAAATTTAAGTTTAAATAACTTACATAACACATAATTGATTCTGGCTTAATATTCAGGATGGCTACAAAGTACATTTATAGAGAGAATATTGTGGAAGGTAGATTCAGATAGACTCGCTGAGTTTATCACTTGGAGAGACATTTATATTCTGTTATGTTACCAGTTTCAGATTCTCTAATTTCCCTACTAATTTAATTATTACACATACTCCATAGTAAGTGCATTAACTACTACAGTATCTCAGGCATACTGATCCTCAATAATTAAGGCTGAAGTTAGCTTTCTACTTTAAACCTGAGTGTGATGTACACATATGCCCTGTTTGCCAAAACTGAACCAAATCCACCTTAACTCTCATAAGCACAGTTTTAGACCAGGATAGAACTTTGTGGGCTAAAAAATGGGGTGTGTAATCACTTCTTGTATAGTTTCCTATTTTTTGTCTTATTTTCGATTTAAAAAATGGCTTGTTTAACACTCGCACAGAGCTTGTAAATCTGTGATATGCTCTCTCTAATTTATGTGGCCTGGAGGGAAATGGTTTGTGTGCGCATTATGGCTCTTGGAGATTATGAATGCCGCATGGCCCGCAAGTGAGCAGCCATGGTGGAAGGTATATCAGGTAGGGGACTGCACTGGGGATAGATAGGGCGATGTGATGTGGAAGGAAATAGAAGATAGAAAGTCACATGAGGCACAGTAGGATTGATGAGGGGGCAAAGAGAATACTTGATGAGGGGGAGCAAAGGGAGGCCCTATCAGCAGAGAAATGAGGAGGAATTTAATTATCTAGAACTCTCTCCTCAATTCCCCATTCACTAAACCCTCTTGATATAGCTTCCCTTCCAGCACGCAGCTATCATTTTCTTTTTGGTGGAATACAGGGAACTGTGAGAAAGAAAAGGCACTTCTTCTAGGGACTGTGTCTCCCTATAGATTGGGATGCGTGTCCTGCACCCTCACCTAACTCTAATCTGGACCCAGATTTTAAACTGCCTCTTTGATCAATCTCTTTTCAAAGTACTACAGTGTAATTTAGCCAAGTATGTATCGTAGGATTGCTGGGTCTGAGACATACAGTATGCCATTTGGCCACAGTACAGCAAAGCACTTAAGTGCAGGCTTAAATTTAAGCATGTGAGTAGTCTCACTGAACTCAAGTAGTCTGGAGGAGAATAATAACAACTCACTTCACAGGGTGCTGTGAGGTTTATTCCATTAATATCTGCAAAGTGTTTTAGATCCTCAAAGTGTTACAGAGTAATAAAGTGTGTGTAACAAAACCATGTTTACAATGAGTTGTGTTGCTCTTCTGCATAGAATGGTGCTGAGATTTTCTACATATTCATTTTTTTTTCCCCCATAAGGATGATGATCAAATTTTATACAGTATCTGAAACAAAACATTATCTATAATAATGTAAAGTACATATTAATCTTAATGTTTAGCTCTTGGATAATGTGATGCCTTTTAGGAATTCATGAATGTATAAACATGAAATGCAAGTACAGGATATAGATATAGTGGATTATCCATTGCATTATATACTCCAGTCTGTTGGGTATTCATTTCAAAGATTTAAAGTTGTACAATAATATATCAACACTGTTTTATTACTGTGATATTTCTATTATGCTAATTTGTGAGGGAGATCACTTCCATTAATGTGTAATTTTTTTAAAGGAAAATGTCAAATGCCTGTATGGCTTGATGGTAAATTTACATAGCTCACAGTTTAATAAAAGGGTTGTATGGAGAAAAAACCCTAGCTTTATATAACAATCTACTAAGAATTTTATAGCACAGAACAGCTGTATATACAGAATAGTTTTGCTGCCTATTCTAAACATTTTGAAGTTCTGTATTCTTCAACAATTATCCTGATGAGATTTTTCTCTCTTTTCAAGACCATGGTTGCTTACAGATATTTTCTTTGATGCTCTTTATGGAAAAACTAGCCTTGAATTTTCAAGGGGTAGGTAGACTCTCTCCCTCACTCCCTCGCCCCCAAATAGTTTTAAACATTGAAATACTACTTTACCACAAAACAAATGACCAGATGGGGGGGGAAATAGTCTGTCTGTGGAAGGTTTTAGTGTCAAATGTCAACAGTGTAGCCGTATTTAATGTATTCCCATATTTTGTTATAATCAATTTTGGTTGGGTAGGGAAAGCGATAGAAACAAAGAATCACAAACAAGATAAGATACGTTGCCACTACTGATTTAAATTTGTGAATCTGCAGTATTGGAATTCTCTCATATAAGTAAAACTTATTATGCAACAATTTGATTTTGGTTTTATGACACTTAATGGAATCTAGCACAGTATGTCATAAATAAACCAACTCTGATGTTGAACTCTGTAGTGACCTTACAATGAGAAAATGTCATCCACTTTGTCAGATCAGACATACCCAACCTTGCATATAGTCAGTCAATGATGCTGACTCATCACTTCCCACAAACATGCTGCCTTTGGGTATCACAGAGTGCTGATAGTTCAGTCGATCATTGTGATGAGATACAGTATTGGCTTCTAGTGACAAAAGTATGAGCAATGAGGCTAGATGGAGAGGATTTAACAGATGATAACAGTAGTTCATTCATAAAGAAAGTGGTAAACCTATTTATAGAAAAAAATAACACGATAAATCCTTATAAAACTCTGTTTAGTTTACTTGCAACCTAAAATTCCTGTGCGACAGGCTATGTGAATGCATGCAAACAGTCAATTTTATATAAAAGTTGTGTAACTGTTGTATGTGTGTGGAAGAAGGGAAGGGAAGAAATAAACTAGAGAGAGCTTGGCCAAAGAAATAATTTGTTCTTTTCCCCATTCACAGTCCCAAGTAGGACATCTTTATAATTATACTATCCTGCAATGCAGGAAAGGCAATAGTCAACACTGTCCCTGCCACAGGATTTAAGATTTATATTTTCTGACACCTCAAGCCTACAAATTAAAGAAGTATGTCATTAGAAACTCAATAAAACTCCTCTTCAGTGGCATAAGATTATTAGCCAAGATTTTAAAAAAACAGTTGCCTAAAGTTGGGCTCCTAAACAAGGGCCTGACCTACAAAAGTACTCAGTACCCAGAAACACCCTGTGAAGTCAGTACAGCAAATAAAGCCTCCTATATGTGTTTATCTGAGTAGGAGGATAATAGGAAAATGTGACATTTGAACACTTTTTTAAGTCAATCAGACTATGTTCCCCCTTAGGGTAATCAGATTCAATCTTCTACTAAAAATGTAGTCGCATTTGGATCATTATACAGTAGTTTCCTTGTTGGCCTACAACCTTCTGCTCTCTGCAGCTTCTACTCAACTATAAATACAACAAAAATGTCATGAATTTACTAAGTAGTGATACATCAGCAAAGCATGTCTCCTCCCTCACCAACTGTCAGTTAGTGGGAAGTGGGAGTTTCCCCTGCTCTGTTGTGATGCAGTTTAAATAGAGCATCAGGTCCCCAGCCTGCACTCCTGTGAGTAGACTGATTTTGTTGCACTGAGCGGTCCCTTTAAAAAATGATGACTCTGCTAAGAGCACACCTGATGTTCCTCCTCCTCAGGTGGGATATTGATCACAAAGAGGGAAAGGTTCCATGGCAGTTGGGAGGCTGGTTGTTCAGTGAGGCTGAGTGTTGGGAGTCTCTGGGAGAAGCACATAGTTTGAGACATGTTGGGTCTTCACTCTGTGTCTGAAACCCTGACAGTCTGATTTAGGCACCTGAAGAAGCAGCATACTGTAGCTTAAAGTAGTCCACTGCCTCTGATATAACATCATTGTCCAGCAAGTGGATGAGATGAGAGGAAAAAAAATGGGGGGCAGGAGAGTGATTTACAGCAACACGAATTGAACAAAGGGAGAAATGAACTTCCTGCAATGACAACTTTTTTCTCCTGCTTATTTTTCAGCCTGCTTTCCTTAAAGCTTTGCCTGACTGACAGGCCCTATTTGTGCAATCAGCAGGGGAGAGCTGTAAATATTGTAATTGTGGTGGTAACGCACTGCACCTGGATTTACAAGTATCTGCTATTTAATACCATAAGGAGCCTCAGTGAATGCATGGAGTCAATCACTTGCAACAATTATGCCCAAACTATACTGAGGTCTATGAATCTTTTGTTTTAAAAAAGTTGCTGTAATCCAACTGGCATCTTTATAAATTTTGTAGGCATTTCTCAAACACCCAGAGCAATCAAGTTGGGATTCCATACAAATCTAATGAGTTAGATAGTAGTGTTGTTGTTGTTGTTTGTTTGTTTTTTAAATAACTATCTATCTGTCTGAGGGTGGCAGACTTCAACAAGTGAAAGGCACTGTACAGTACACTAAGGGCTTGAACCAATGTCTATTGACAATGGGCACAGAGCAGGTCTTAAGAAACATCCCCAAACATCAGAAGGCAGAAACTTCAGGACAGGCAGAGCAGCCGTCTCAATATTATAATGGGATATCAGAAGAGGAATTAGAGACGGTGGTCCAGTGTTTCCAAGAAATCGTTGATACCATCCAGATTAGCATGAGCTGATTTCTTGTAGGCTGAGATACTCATACTGTGTCTTCAGACCCAGACAATAGCCAATTGGGGGTGGAGCATAGTCCATTAAGCAGATGGAGATAAATTACTAAAATGGTTCATACTCCTTTTTTCTGTTTTAAAAAGATAAAAGGAAGAGAGCATGGTAAGGCTCTTCCATTACAGTTCGTTTGCCTGTGATGTCAGTGAAGCTATTATAAGGCAAGTATAATGTTGAAAGCAAAACAGGTAATAATAATTGAGTAACATGAGTTCTTTAGCAGGGCAATCAAAAGCTGTATGATGAAGATGGAATTTACAGTGAGTTTTTCAAAAATGAATGATGATTCCCCATGTAGATCTTAATAAAAAAGTTTTCAGTATTTTGATTTTTGTTCCTTTTTGTACCACACTAGTTACAGTGATGAAAACCATATTTATCGCCTCTGATTTTTTTTATTAATTTGAACCTGTCAAGTTATCAAGATTTATAATAAACAAGCATTCTTGCATTATGTCATTGACAAGCATCTCTAGATAAGGATATTAGACATTGTCCACTCCAGAGTATATGTTAAAACATGGCTGACCAAGGCAAATTTATTAATTGTTTGGTCAGAGGCACTGACAGTGCAGTCTGGGTATCACGTTTGGTGGCGGAACCATCAGCTTTACTGGGCCTTGAAACTGTTCTGGGGACTTCTGACCTGATTCTTCATTGTCTGGCAGTGTAAGGCAGGTGTTAAATACCTGCCATTCTGATTCAGTGCTTTTTACGCTCACTTTCCCTCCATTGTGCACCAGCATTTATGACTTTACAACATGTAAGGAAGTGGAAAGTCAGGAACTTTATTGTTAGTGCTGGGAGAAGTGATAGAGAAGAAATTGAGAAGAAAAATAAATGTCTGTGTTACCTTAAATTTTGTTTTTTGTCATGAAACTTGTACTCATTCCCACAGCTTCTCATCATCTTTAGATTCTTCCCCAGAAAATTATCTCAAACTTTTCATAATCTCTTGATAATTCTAACACACAACCAAGAGACTTGTGTGGTTTAGCACTTCACGACTATGGGAACTCATTCCTCCACTCTCATTGATGTTAGTGAAGTTGAGGGTGCCCAGCAGTTCACAGAAGGTACTCAACCCCTCAGAATATGGGGCTCTTTGGAACAGGAAGGCCTGCCAGCAAACACTGCAGCAGGCTGTGCGGTGCAAGGTAACACATACATGACCTAATTATTGTGTTGACAGATTCCAGAGACAAATTCTAAGCTAGTATAAATCACACCAGTTTACACCAGCTGAGAAATCAGGTCCGCAGAATCCGGTACGTGTAGTAGTAAGAAATGTCTTCTCTTCCAATAAGCAATAACGACAATAATACAGATGAGGAAGCTGAGGCAAAAAGAGGTGAAGTGGCTTCCCCGGGGTCACCCAGGTGATCAGAGGCAGAGCTGGGACTAGAATCCAGACCTACACTCAGGTGCCTGGGCATTATCATATTGTAAATAGTATTATGTTTTTCAAAATAAAATACCTTATTCATATTCATTTTATTTTCAGACGACGACTGACTGGATCAAAAGCCATTCTTTTCTTTCAGGGCATCATTGAACAAAACAAGTTAATTCATATTTATAAATTCACAAGAATAGTAAAAAACCCACAATTATTTTAGTGCTAGTTTTGCAAAAGTAATGCTCAGCAAAATAAAGGTGTCTAAACATAAGTTCAGGTTTTCCCAGCACCAAGATGATGTCATTCAATTGAAGGACAATGAGATTTTACTGTTTTATTTTTTCAGAGTTTAACATAGAAGCTAGCAATCCATAAAGTATTTTGTTTAAGAAATTAATCAGATCTTGAATGTAGGTCTCTTGTGCTTTAAATAGTTAGTAACCTTTTATGCCCTACGGACTTTTAATTTCTGCCAGCAGTGTGAATCCTTTTCATTTATCGCACTGCTAAGAGTCATGGAGAACAAAATGATTTGTCCATTATCTATATCTAGCATTTAAAAACACTCCATGAAATTGGTCAAAATATAAACAGGTTTATGTATTGTGTGTCAAATTCATGCACCTTCAGTTTGAAAATCTTTAGTATTATTGCTATTAAAAAGCATCACACCACTGAATTAACTAATATCTAACATCATGGAAAGAATTAGTGTCCATTGCTTCCTTTAAAGCGGTTGGAATACTGGATGTTTTCATATGTTGATAATTTAAGGTAAAAGCTGATACTGAGCGAAAAAATCTCTCATAAAATGAAGCAATCAAAGGAAAAAAAAAATTGTCACTTTTCCTAACACAGTTCCATCATAAAATGAATGTGAATCTTGCCAGTGAAATTGCAGTCCCATAAGGAGCAAATCCTCCACATCATGCAAAGCCCATATGAATGGGCACAGCGTGTTAGCTGACTGTCTGACGCTGGGGTTTGGCCTACAATAGGAACTTATGTTGATATAACTGTGTAGCTGGGGTGTGAGCAGAGGTGAAAGTAAGCTGGTACTGGTCAGTACGGAGGACTGGTAAGAAAAGGAGACTGCCTAAGGGAGGGAGAAACCTGCTCCCTGCATAAGAATAGTTTAAACTCAGCTGTTCCATGAGTGGTTCAGCCCCTGGGGGTTAGGAGTGGTTTCTGGCATCCTTGTTAATTTCATTCACAAATGGGGGGGGCGGGTGTGTTTGACTATGGCAGGGGCAGTCCTTTTCTGCTCCCAGGATGAGAGAATCTCTCCAATACTAATATATACAACAAATACAATCATTTGGCTGCACAGCTTAAATTCAGAGCTAATAAAAGCAGGTGGAAGGGGAAAATTCACTATCACATTGGTTTCTCATCTCCTCCCTCCCCCTCCTCCAACCAGGCCACATCTCCTCCCTCCCCCTCCTCCAGCCCTCCCCCACAGGGGTTCTCCTCTAGGCTCTAGCTTGCAGTAGGGAGACTGGCTGAAATGCCTGCTGCTGCTGCCTGCATAAGAACAGTTTAAACTCAGCTGTTCCTTGTGCAGTTCAATCCTCAGGGTTAGGAGCCATTTCTGGCATCCTTGTTAATTTCATTTCCAGTTGTTGTGGGCTGGGGGGAGGGTGTGTGTGACCCTGGCAGGGGCAGTTCTTTTCTGCCCCCGGGATGAGGGGGATCTCCTAGATACAAAAAACGCAGTCAAAATCAGGAACTGTTTCCAAGTTCAAATCTATCCTATTCCCTCCCCAGCAGAGGATCATGATTGTGATGTCCAAATTGCTTCCAGATCCTCTTTGAAATGTTACTGAACTGTGCAGGGAACAGCTGAGTTTAAACTCTTCTTATGCAGGAGGCAGGCTTCTCCCTCCCTCAGCCAGTCTCCCTGCTGCAAGCTAGAAGGAAGCCCCTGCAGCTGCTGAGTGCCAGGCAGGGAGAAAGCACAGAGCCTAGTGTCGGCAGCCTGGCTGGAGGAGGAGGGAAGACACGGAGAAATATGTGACAGTGAGTTTCCACTTTTTCAGGCTTATTTCAATAGTAAAGTGTTTTTTGTTACAGACAGAACTGGTAGTAGTAATAGTAGCTTTATTTTCTCTATCTATGTCGTGCAACGGGAGGGATCCATGAAGTACATAGGAGAGGTGGGTTGCTTGCGATTGGACCATATGGGTAAGAAATGTAAATTACTTTCATCCCTGCCCAAACCCCAGGGCTCCCAGCCGCCTCTGCAGCTGGTAGCTCCGGGGGTGATTTAAAGGGGCCATCTCTTAGCTTCAGCCGAATCCCCGAGCCCTTTAAATTCTGATTTAAAGGCCCCACCGCTTCTGATAGAGGCCATGCCTCTTCCAGTTGAGGCCACTCCCCCTCTGCAGGACTCTGGAGTACCGGTAAGTCCTTTAAGTTACTTTCACCCCTGGGTGTGAGAAAAATGCATACCCCTGAGTGACGCAGTTATACTGACTAATCCCTAGTGTAGACAGTATTATGTCGACAGGAGAGCTTTTCCCATCAACGTAAATATCGCCTCCCAGGGAAGTGGCGTATATATGCTGATGGGAGAAGCTCTCCCTTTGGCGTTGTTAGCATCTTCTCTAAGCACTATAGCAGCTCAGCTGTAGACAAGCCCTGGGGCCATTTGAGGTGCTGCTGGGCTGTGTCCAAAGTTCATGTGTCAACATCAGTTCTAGCAGCCTAATTATATAAGTAGAACTAGTCAGAAAATTTCCAGTGGAACATTTTTTCCATTGAAAAATACTATTTGTTGAATGTGAAATGTTTCAGAGAAACATCTTGATTTTGACACAACTTCATTTTGAAAAATGAAAATGGAATGGAGCATTCTGATAAGGTCAGAACATTCCATTTCACCCTTTTCAGGAGAAAACATTCTGACCTTTCCACTTTGAAATGTCTTTTGATTTCAACTTTGTTTTATGTATATACTATGAAATTTTAAAAGGAATGAAAGATTTGATATTGGAATGAACTATTTTGATTTTTACCTAAATGGAAAAAAAACTGACTTTTTTGTTGTTTTTCAAGAAAATGTTTTTGGTTTTGTTTTTTTTTTCAGTTCGGGAATGGACCAAAATTCCCAATTTGAGGAAATTGGTGGGAAATGGAAAATCTGGTTCCCACTCAACTCTCATAAGGGCTCAATCCTGCAAAATATTGAGTGCTTCCTGGATAGAGCAGAATGACCCCCACTTACTGATTTCTGTGAGATGTAAGTCCACTCCGGCCCAGATCTTCAATGTTATTTAGGCGCTTAACTCCCCATGGAATGATCTGGGCCTCAGGATGAGGAGCAGTGAAACAATCAGAATGCAAGATATATAGTATATTTGAAGTATACTTTGAAAGCTTGAAGAGGCTCCAGTGGCGTCTGCCTGATATCACTGTTACCTAACAGTTTACAAAAGCAAGTTACTAAAGAACAAAATGAATTGTATTCATTTCCCTCCCCCCCCGCCCCACACACACTTCCAATCTATTCTGTTGTTTATTTGTAGCTTCCTTTCTAAGGTGTTTGTTCAGTTTTAGTTCTCAGGTTGGCTTTCAGAAGCCTTTATGCATTTTTGGTTTCTTCCAGTAAACCTAACCTGTTTCAGCTACAACTACAGGATTGACAATACCTTCAAATCTATGCCACAGCCCAGCTAGAAGAGGTGTGAAAGGGGCCATGCTATTGCAAGAGCCCTCAGGAGAAATTCAGTTTGACTTAGGTAACAACTCAATGATTTATTTCTGTATGTACCCAGGAATGCATTTATAGTGGTAGCTCTGGCAGCCTTTCCAAGGATGTAGTCCCAGTGTTCACTGTGCCCCTGACAAGCTATACCCTAAATTCTCCCCCTTTTTAAAGTAGTCAGTTGGTACCAGGGTGTTAATGGGGAGCAACACCTGTAGTCTCTAACATGATTGTACCCCTGGTATACGAGTTTGGGGAAAAGACTCAGGACAAAATTAATTCCATTGCCTGTGGCTTCTTAGCAAACCAGTCATTTCTTAACAAATAGCAACATCTTCTATAGTGTCCATTTGTTAGCTTGCCATATAAAGCTTCTTAACTGATTTGAGAAATGGATTTTTATTAGTTTAGCACAGTTAAGGTTTTTTTGTTTGTTTGTTTTAACATATATTGTAGAGTCCTTTTCATTTGTGTATATACCAATAGTTAAGCCACAATATGTTGTGTGTGTAATTCATGTTTTTTTATTTTTCCTCATTTAGTGTGCTTTAATTACACACTGCATACATATCACTGAAATTTGTTTCCCAGATCAAGTGGCCTGTTGGACTGTCTATTCATAAACAATGCCTGAACTGTGTTTTTTTTTCTTTACTGTCATTTTTAGAAAAAGCTTTACAGAACTCTGAAAGTAACCTTCAGTGTTGTGAGCTTTACAAATGTCTATTTGATCCATCATTGAACCCATAGTAATATTGCTGCTTGTTCTAAAGGCAATATTTAATCTAAATACAAAAGAGGAGGAAAAACCTGAAGGATTTTGCTTTTTACTTTAATTATTCTGACATGAACTATTTCCCATCAAGATATAATAGGAACATAAAATGTTCACTATATTTTAAGCTTTCAAATTTTCTGTTTGCCTTCTTGGCAACAAGGGCACACTGACTCATATCCAGCTTCTCATCCACTGTAACCCCTAGGTCCTTTTCTGAAGACCTGCTGCCTAGTCACACAGTCTCTAGTCTGTAGCAGTGCATGGGATTCTTCCTTCCTAAGTGCAGGACTCTGCACTTGTCCTTGTTGAACCTCATCAGATTTTTTTTTTTTTTTGGCCCAATCCTCTAATTTGTCTATAAAAGCAGCAGAGAATCCTGTGGCACCTTATAGACTAACAGACGTTTTGGAGCGTGAGCTTTCGTGGGTGAATACCCACTTCGTCAGACGCAGGTAGTGGAAATTTGTCTATGTCCCTCTGTATCCTATCCCTACCTTCCAGCATATCTACCCCTCTTCCTGATTTAGTGTCATCTGCAAACTTGGCAAATCCATACCATCCTCCAGATCATTAATGAAGATATTGAACAAAACCACCCCCAGAAACGACCCTTGTGGCACTCTGCTTGATACCGGCTGCCAACTAGACATGGAGCCATTGATCACTACCCACTGAGCCCAACGATCTAGCCAGCTTTCTATCCACCTTATAGTCCATTCATCCAGCCTGTACTTCCTTAACTTGCCGGCAAGAATACTAAAGATAAAATAACCATATTAAGGCACTACAGGGTGTGAATTATGATGCCTAATACTTCCAAAGGTGCTTAGTCTTCAACCTTTTCCTAATAAAGCAACAAACAGTGTGTGAATTATTGACACCATAATTCTCACCTTGTTGTATCTAATTAATTCAAGAGCAATGTGTGAGAAATAGGTGTCTGGATGACACATTGCTATGACAAGAGTGCTTTATTTTACAAATCATCAGGCCTGGAATCAAAGTTTCCATTTTCTATAAAACAATGGCGATTAAGGTACCTATTAAATTAAACAACTGTTTGAGTATCAAATTATTTCTCCATGACATTTTATGTAGGAATTAAATCACACTTCATATGTCAAACTCAAAAATGAGACAAACTCCAGTTCTACCATCTGTGTATCAGGATGGTTGAGATGATCACATTGAGGAGTGCCAGTGTCAGATATATCTGTGGAGAAAACAGCTGTTCTTCTTTTAAGAGCTGTATTAAGATATTGATTTCACAAATGAAAAGCAAGTGTAGTGAACACATCACAAAATGGCCCAGGGAAGTGTATGTCCTAGATTGATAGCCATTGTCTACCATTTATTAATCTGTCAGCCTTTGGCACAGCAAACATAGAATTTAGTTGGCACTAGTGGTATTGGATCACTGACAATGTGTGAAGCATAGGAAATGGCTATAATAAGATAAAGGAATGAATTAAGTTCCAGCTCTATGGTATTTTTAGGCAGAGCTGTTGTGTTTTTAGTTACCTGACAGACACTAGGAGGAAAGAAAATTCCACTTTTGCAAATTAACCAATTCTTCATTTATTGTAAGCATCTCTGAGATGATCAGCAGTGATTTACACAGGTACAGATAGGAGAATGAAGGGATGTACTGCATGAGCACTAATTCTGATGCGAGCATACATCCTGGAGAACAAACAGGACGTAGGAGTGCACAGACCTTCTAGAGAACATGTGAGTGCCAAAGACTGGCTGAATGGAAAAGGGAAGCATCTTAGAGATGGCCAGAGATAAGCACACAATCTATTTTCAGAAATGTGCAGGGCAAGTGTAGGAAGATTTAGGCATTGTTTTGGCAGGCAGAAGCCAGCAGAAAGGGTTTCCAATCAGCTCATCTGCTGGATCCACCACTCTGGCTCAAGAATGGTGGTGGCTGCACCAGGGAATCCCTACCCACAATTTCCCTAGCACTTGCACTTAGACAGTATAGGGTGAGTGAATGGGTTGGTTGATTGGTTTGTGATGGAAGTTGTGAGAAAGGTGGAGCTTGGGACAAATAGAGTTAAGCACATTTTAGGATGCTAGGGGGAAAGAGGAGTTTGGGAGGAGAGGGGAAAAGTTTGTGGGGAGGTGGATGAGGAATAAACAGCAATTTGTACTGAGATAGATGAGGAGGTACCCTTCAAGGAAATAGTCAGCAATCCATGTACCAGCTTCCTGGACATGGAAGAGGTTCAGATGCTCCAGAGACAAAGGCTGGCCATGCAGATTATCTATAACCACTGCAGAAAGCTTGGAGTCAGTGGAAACGTGCCCCTGGGAATACTGGCGATGGAATCATCCCAAATGAGTATTGGGGCAGCACAAGTATCAGCCAGTCATCCACACTCATATGTTTGGACGAGTTCCTTATGACACTTCAAATGAGCACAGGTAACGGTGAACCCACTTATAGGTAAATAGAAGGCCCAGAGCTTTATCAGTTTCCCCAGAGATAGGTAGACAGTCATTACAGCAAACCATGCAGAAGTTCTTTACGATGATTGTTTCCATTTACCTTGGGCCTTGTGGACTGCACAAATTTTACCCTGAGGATATCCAGCCAACATAACACAGCCTAAAAACAAAAATATAGAAGATCCCTTGATTCCACCATCATCAGCATTTAATAAGGAGGTTGTTCAGTTTTGGCAGGCTCAGTATTCCTGGCCTATTTTGGGCAGTTTTGCATGGGATAATTTACTCTACATTTATGTGCTATTAGCATATGCTAATATGACAAAGGGCAGGGAAGGTGCCGCACAGTCACTACGTGGGGCACCTTCACCGCAGTACTGGTTTTGAAACCAGGCCTACCAAAGGCCATCAGCAATATGTCCATCCCTGAGTGAAATGTGCACATGTTCCAGCCATTGCAGGATGATAAATGTTTTCAGGGAGGCTAGTCGGCCAGTTTAAAGTAGCAGGGCACATTTTTTCAGTTTGCCAAGAGTGCTGTTGGTTTTATACTAACGTTGCATGGCATGTAATGATGAATTACAAGAAAATCCCTCCTTCCCCTCCTCCCACATGTTCTGTAATCCCTCTAGCTCTCATCGTGCTCCTGAGTCTCCTGTGTGATAGCCAGGGTCCTGGTGAGTGAGGGTATGAGGTAGATGAAGTAGAGGGTACAGTAGCATGATCGGCACAGAGACAGGACTTGAACAGGGAGTCTGGAAATGAAAGGAGCATTTTGGGTGAGTTATACAGCTGCTGTTTAATTACAAATGTCTGTGGGATTTCCACGCATTGTATGCTGCCGTGAGGATGCAAGTGTCAGTCAGATCAGGGCCACATAAGCAGACCTGCTGTGCTACAGGAGTAGGCCTCCAATGAGATCCAAGATAGTCCCCCCCACCTCTTGTGCTCTAACATCACACAGATAGTCATCCAAAATAACATTTTACATTCAGAATAGTAATACAGAAGGATTTCCTTGTTTTTCTGTAAAGACTGACGCTATTTACATCAATTAAAAAGTGAAATCTGTTTTGAACATAAACCTGAGACACAGGCTGCAGTGGTCTAGATCAGTGTTTCTCAAACGGGCTGCACCTTGTGTAGGGAAAGCCCCTGACGGGCTGGCTCGTTTGTTTACCTGCCCCGTCTGCAAGTCCGGCCACTCGCGGCTCCCACTGGCCACGGTTCTCTGCTCTAGGCCAATGGGAGCTGTTGGAAGTGGCGCAGGCCAAGGGACGTACTGGCCACTGCTTCCAGCAGCCCCCATTGGCCTGCAGCGGCGAGCCACGGCCAGTGGGAGCCGCGATCCCCTGGACCTGCGGACGGGGCAGGTAAACAAACCGGTCCGGCCCGTCAGGGGCTTTCCCTACACAAGTGGCGACCGCAGTTTGAGAATACACTGGCCTAGATTGTTTTTCTCTTCATGAACAAGCTGCCTGACAAAATGCGGGGGAAGGGAAGAGACAACTAGAACAGGGAAGATTTTATTTTGGCCAGTCTCTGGCAATTAGAGCGGCACAACGGTCACAAAGCCATTGCTCCAGTTTGTTAACAAGGCTTTTAGGCAGAGCAGGTTTTTCCACACCCACCTTCTTTTCAGTCCATCTGTGCACATCCACAGGGCTCTTGAAAATAGACATTTTGTTTGTGCACAGAAAAGAGTTATGTACTCCGTTGTATGTGTGCAGTTTGTTCTTTAAGAATATGGCCCCCTGAACCTTTTTGGGAAGGATGGTGGAGGGCAGAATTGTTTAATTCTGGTTCTAGAGTAAACTTCATGAAATTCCTTCCCAGTAAACTGAATCTAGATTAGATATTGCAAGGTTCTGACTACCCTTACCACTCTGATCTTGTCTACATGTGAAACTTGCACTAGTTAACTCTAAGTGGTTTTAAATCAGTTTAGTTAATCTGGTGCAGACACCTGTAGCAACATGAGTGCTTCATACATTTGTAATAGCAGCAGATCAGAGTGTACTACGGAACCTTAGAGCATGGCAGCAGGGGCCACATGGCCAGCTAGTGCACGGCAAGCTGGTGGGCTGTAGATTCACACCCATCTTGCTGAGCACTCAGTCTCCATGTGTACATACCCTTCAGCAAACTGAAACAAACCAATCTTAAGAAACAGTTAACTAAGTAAGTTTAAAATAACATCTTTAGTTTAACTGGTGCCCCTTTCTCATGTACACTGGTCTCAGTGACTTGAGTGTTTGAGGATACTCAGCTGCACACAAGGACTGAGCCATAACTGACATCCTAAAGACCACACATGAAATGATGAGGAAGTGGGGTGGGGGAACTGAGATGCCTTCTGTGCAGAGGCCATTCACAGTTTGAAAAGGAGCCCAGTAAACAGGATTCAGGAACAAGAAAAATAATATTCAAAAATATAATTTCCCAATATAAATGTTAAATCTCATTTCAGATTCCGATCACTCAATGTTTATTTGTCTTATGTGGTAAGCACTGAAAATTGATTTTACATGCTAAGCACAGACATCACCATTCTATTGTGCTTAGGTGAACTTTGCTGATTTTATTTTTAATGTAATTAAAATCAAAATAAAATAAAATGGAAATCAAACATTTTAAGTCCTTCTAAGCCATCTCTGATAATATTCATCAAGAAAGAATTAGCACCAAAAATAATTCTAAGTCATTTGCGAAGTTGTTCATAACCTAAATTTATTTCCTATTCAGCTGATTAAATTACATGTCTGAGTAACTCTTAATTACATTTTGCCCTATGATTTCAAAAGCTTTCTATCTTTAAGGTCTGTTGGTAAACAAATGAATGAGAAAATAAAATATATCCAATTAAATTCACACAATGTAAAAGTTTAATCAATGTAAAAGCTTTTGGTGAAAAGAAGTTGCCATTAATACTGTCAGGTAAAGCAATCTGTTTGCCTGTGGATTTTACCATAGATACACTGAAGATAACATGAGACATTCCATATGGATTGTATTTGGGAAATGTGAACTTTTCCGGGAGGCTATCTTACCTAAATATACCTCATCTTACCTTACATATGTTTTTCATTGCCACATGTGTATTACTTTTGCTGCCAGCTGCTACACACTACTCCCTCCCACACATTTGTATAACAAAAAAGAAAAAGCCAATCTTTTTCATTGTTATTTTTATGTTTTACTTAGAAAGTGTGACTGACCAATCACAAAGTTTCTAGCTACATGTGCACAATGTAATATAAGTGGTGTGTGGGTTGTTGTTTTTTTTTTTTTTTAACGTTACAAGAAATTTCCTCCGTTCCTGGTATAATTATACGTACACACAGCATCACCACAATTCCTTCCACACCCACAACTTAGAGGCTACGAACTGAGAGAGGCCTCACATTGTGCCATACATATTACCAATCCGGGTTCTCACCAGTGGGGAATGTGGGAACTTGCAGCAAAAGATGTCCAGCTAACTGTCCTCTGACACACACATCCTCAGACTCTTACTCAAGTAATCTAGCTGTCACAATTGTCATAGAGGTACATGATGGGATGGTGGTCTGTGAAATAGCCAGAACCACAGTCATGGCTCAGTACACATATTAAAGTCAACACCATAAATTCTTCCCAAGAATGATTAGCAATGCTGCTGACAAATTCTCAGTAGGTGATGTGGGGTTAGAGCTGCCTCTAGCAAGTATTGAGAAAGGAGGTAAGGGTCTGTGTAAATAGGAAAGAGAGTCAATCTTGCATTCATGTCTGCCATCGTGTGGGGAGGTCTTTATAATCTCTATAGGTGACACTTCCAACCATTCGAACAACACTGTCTCATTTCCGGTAGGGTCTTCAAATGATTCCACAAAACCTAATAGTCAACAGTATGAAAAGACCAGCATACAAAAGTATTGACATAGACCAAGTGGCTTTTTCCATGAGGATATCAAACATCAGTTATGCTGGTGGACTCCTTCCTAAAAATCCATGTCCGACAGACAAAGAATATATCTAAAGTTGAGACACTAAAAGTCTGATCAAACGCTACGCTACAAATGCAAGAAACAGCACAAAGCAGGGCTAGTAGTAGTAGTAGAATAAAGTTACAAATTACTTTTTCTGCATTATTATTAATTATTTTAATGCCAAGAGGCCTGAGCCAAGATCAGGGTCCCATTCTGCTTGGTACTATACACATACTTAGTAAGAAACAGTCCCTGTCCCAAATTGCTTGCTATCTATGAATTGCATCTATAAGAAAGATATTGAGGCTCCGATATTTATCTGTGACTCTTTATGCTTTATGTATTCAGAACTAGATTTTGTAAAGTTACTAGTGAATTTTGAAACCTGAGTTTATTTTGTATTTTAAACTCCCCTCTGAGGACCACCCCTTTTTAAGGGGTCTCAAGTTGAGTATTCAAAGCTGAGGCACATGAAATCTGAAGTCAGTTTTGACAATCTTGGCTTAGATTCCTAACATTCTTTTAGTATGATTTTTTCATTGATTCATATATTTTTAAGGCCAGAAGGGACTATTATCCTTTTGTTGGCTGAATATAAAATATTTTGTTCTACCTATGTGATATCCAATTTATAACTCTTGGTTATAACACCACTCATATTTTCAAAAGCTAGTTACACAGCCCCAGTGTATTTGCCAGGCAATTTATCAACATTTATTCTTTATCCAAGTGGCAGACTACTTGTCATAATTAATTATTGAAGTAATAAATAGTCTTATTAATAAAAACTGATGACAAGAGTAGAACGACTTCCTTGATAAAGACTGATGACGGATTTTAGTATCTGACACGACATTTAGTATACTGTGGAGATTGAATCTAAGGCCTCCTGCATGGATAATAAATTGTTGTTTCAGAGAATAAAATGATTGATACATTTGCTTTCTGAGGGGGGAAAAAGAAATCACCTGGGAAAAGCTTCTACTCCCTAACTTATTTAAACAGACTATGGTGAAATTTTCTGTCCTTGTGACAAATTTAACTTTCCAAGAAAAGTGACAGCTCTTTGGCTGTGAGAAAGCAATTGATGCCTGCTTGGGTGCTTGACTTACAGAGTCTCCTAAAAGTCAAATTCATTTGAAAAAATCTTCTGGCATTCTTGCTTACATATTTTGCACAATCCCTTGACATTTCTTGGAGGAGTGGCTCCAACCTGGCAAAGGGATGATGGAAAATCATGGAATGTGACATAATGTCAAAATCTGTTCTGAGACAAATGAAGTATGTCAAATTACTTTGCAAAGACCGCCACTGTTCTTATCACTGCATGGCTGAGTTGGCCTGCTGCACAAGCTCATTGTATTTTTCTATTGGTTTGATCTTACCTTTTATGACAAACCAGCCCTTCAGACCATGCATCTTTTGACAACCTGGAAAATGGCTGCGTGGGGATGGAAGGGGTGGGGGGAGAAGAGAGAGGCTTTCATACAGAGTAGAAGAAAAATCTACTGTATACTTTAGTAAATATTTTATTCATAAATATTACCCTGAGTTAAAATCCAAATGACAAATATTGTAAAAATGTCCTCTCCCAGGGAGTACCGAGGATCCGAAAAATGCCTTCCAGTCAGTTTCCTCATGTTTAGCTTTTCCTATTTTGTCTTTTAAAACAAAATAAAACCCACTTAACTAGTAAGTGGTTTTAGATATTACAAAATAGACCTAACATATGCTGTGAAATTTTAAACTAAAAACAAAATTGTAACAGTTATTTGCTTTTAAATTCTATGCTGTGATTAAGTTTTATATTTTAATAGATACACTTACTTCTACATATCGCACACTAGAAATTTCTACTTTTGATCTCAGATACCACCCTGAACACTATATCTTCACTCTTCTTTTCAGTCTTCTAAATTATGTATAATGAAGGTAACAGCCTTTTTCGTATAAGAGATACCTTTGTTCTCCTGCTTTAGAATGTTTGTGCTGAAACTAGATATAGTATAGTCTTAAAACATATATTTTAGCCACCTAGTTTTTTATTAAATGATGACTGTCTTACATTCTTGTATTATGATCTGAAAAGAGAGAGACAAATGAATAGAGCATTTATTTTTTCAGCCCATTTAAAAGTTCTACTTTAAAGTACAAACATAATATTTCTTGGAAATGAGCAGCCATCACTATATAATTTTCTGTTAATTTATTCCTTTTGTATCTTTTTTTATTCTAAAATGGTTTGTAAAAGCAGCCTTAGCAACAATAGAGTAATGATATGGAAATTTAAATAGATTTTTAAAAATTATGGTCTTTTAAAGTTGTTTTTTATATTGAAAATATTATAAAGTAGTGCAGTTTTTCTATATACATTATATACTTTTCTCCCAAAGCAGCAGAGAATCCTGTGGCACCTTATAGACTAACAGACGTTTTGGAGCATGAGCTTTCGTGGGTGAAACGTCTGTTAGTCTATAAGGTGCCACAGGATTCTCTGCTGCTTTTACAGATCCAGACCAACATGGCTACCCCTCTGATACTTGACACCATGCAAGGCACTGCATTTAACCGTATGGAGTGAAAATCCATCAACCTCATGAAGAAACTTGCACAAATACAGACAGATATCATCTTCCTTTCCAAACTGATGGACATCATACCAAATGGACTAAAGGTAAAAAATCCACTGCTGTCTACATACTACACAGACCACACTGAGAGATTATGCCATACTCTATCAAAGAAACTGAGGAACCACCTGATCAGCAAACAGGAAAACATCAAAAAAGAGCTCTCCGACCTGGAGACTCTCATTAATAACCAAACTTCCATAAAAATGGACTTCACTAAAATAAGACAGGAGATCTACATTACTCACTTCACCTCTTTACAAAGGAAAAAAGACTGCAAGCAGTCTAAACTTCTACCTGCCACATGGGTCCACAACCGTGGTACCCCTAACCCACCCAGCAATATTGTCAATCTATCCAACTACACACTCAGCCTAGAAGAAAAGTCTGTCCTAGTTCGGGGACTCTCTTTCTGCCCTGCCACCCCCCAACTCCGCAAACAGTCTGTTGCGTCTGGAGCCATACTTTCAGCCGTCTCCAACTCCAAGAATAGTGTTCCAGGACACCAGACTGAAGAGTATGCAACTGAGTCACAGGTACCCTCCCACCAGCAGACACAGAACACTGCCAGCATGACTGCCTGCCTGAGGGTCGCAATGACAGTCGTGGACCTATACCATTAATCTCTCCACCGATGTGGCACAGGCAAAAAATCGTGGAAAACAAACATGCGCGGCTTGCCTCCATAACCTAAGTCGTGCAGAACGCAATGCCATCCACCAGCCTCAAACACTCCCTGACTTATCATCAACAGAGGCTATAAAAGGAGGTGCTGGTTGGTCATGATGACAGGTCTGTGACTACCGGAGAGAGGTTCCAGACAACTCTCCAATTACCAATCTCTACGGCCTCTTTCGCTCTATCCGCACTAAATACACTAAGGAACTGCATTCCATCTCTCAGGACACTCCCTACACTAACACGAAGGCAAATTCAACATACCCTCAGAGCCCCGGACCAGGGTATCTATCTTACTACCCAGGGATCCAAACAACAGGAAATCCTGGACGCCCCATCAGTCTCGCATGGCACTCTCACTGAAGGGACTGTGTCCGGATATGTGAACTCTCTGACGTCAGACCCTATGCACCAGCCTCCAGCTATCTCGGCGTGACACCACGATGTGTTCCTGAGAGAGCGTACAATGCGTATGGTCATCTCCCAGAACACCATCCTAGCCACCATGGATTGTACCGGCTTCTCTACAGAAACCCTCCCACAGCACAGGATGGAAACAAGCTGTCAGGAACAGGTATCCCTGAGGTGATGCCACAGGCGCACAACTGGCGTGCTGAGCTCTTGTGCCGTGTATCTTATCACACAACTTTTTGAATGTGATTTGACAAATATTATTCCCAGATCGTGGCGAGCTGATGGGCACTCGCATGCCCCACAATATGCCAATTATTTTTTATGGCTGAACTGGAAAACGCTCTCAGCTCCTCGTCCACTCGAGACGCCCCTTCTCTTCCTACGCTACATTGATGACATCTTATCTTGGACCGCTGAAGGGAATGAGATCTCGTGGACAAATCCACTCAGCGATTCAAGAGCTTCCGTCCCCCACCACAACCTCAGCTGACCTAATTCTACACGGGGCACTCCTCCTCCTAGGACACCACGTCAAATAAGAATGTCACATTAACACCACCCGTTATATCAAAAACACACAGCTGCCTACCTCATCATATCCACATATACACATCGCGCAGCGGAGATAGCAAATTTCATTCGTACGAGTGCGTGCGACGTTCATATCTCAAGCATATAGCACCTGCGATGGCTCAATCCGGGGAGTATGCTAACTACACCCTCATTGTAATCTCGCATGGGTTGTCTCGTTCAGGAGACATAGCTTAAGGCATCGTTGCCCGGGAAACCAAGGAAAGGGGAGGTGGGGGATAGATAGGGAGACCCAGGGCTCTGGGTCTTGTGGTCCCCCAGGATAAGTTGGGGCGACTGGAGGGCTGATAGGAGCCAGGAATCTACTAGTGGCAGCGAGATAAGATCCAAGCTCGGTTAAGCTTGGGATTCATAGTAAGCAACCCAGATTTTGGACGCTAGGTCCAGATTTGAGACAGACGTTACCACAAAACAGAATCCTTCATCAGCATGGATGCATGTTCTTGGAACGGTGGTTTGAAGACATGAAGGAATATGAATCTTTAGCTCATCTGCCACATAAATACCTTGTGACGTCGGCTTACAACAGGCCATTGCGAACACCTATTCTCACTTTCAGTTGACATTGTAAATAAGAAGCAGGGAGCAGCAGTCTTCCTGCAAACTGTAACCAAACTTGTTTGTCTTAGCATTGGCTAAAGTAGGATTGAGTGGACTTGTAGGCTCTGAGTTACATTGTTTTATTTTGAATGCAGGGTTTTGTTTGTACATAATTGACATTTTGTAAATCAACTTTCAGAATAAAGAGGATGCCCTCGTACTTGTATTAGGCTGACCTGACAAAATCACTATTTCTTTTCTTTTTACAGTACCAAATATTTGTAAACAAAAACTATAAATGAGGAACCTGTTACACTTCATTTGTGTTGTAATTTGAAATCAATGTATTTGGAAAATGATGAAAAACATCCAAAAGTGTTTAAATAAATGGTATTCTATTTAAACAATGTGATAATCATAATAAATTTTTTAAAACACTCTGACAGCTTGCTTTTACTTGTCTTGATCCTTCCAGACTACCTTATTACTACTCCTGCACGTAACTAAACGATGTATCAGAGCGGTAGCCGTGTTAGTCTGGATCTGTTAAAAGCAGCAGAGAATCTTGTGGGCCCTATATAGACTAACAGAGTAGAGCATGAGCTTTAGTGGGTTGATACTCACTTCGCAGGACGCAGGTTAGTGGAAATTTCCAGGGGCAGGTATATATATATGCTTAGCAAGCAGCCAGTGGTAGTTCCTGTTGGTTTCTTTCTATGGGTTTGTCTTTGGGCAGCAGGAGGCTTCTGGGTACACATCTGGCTCTGAGCAAGACAAACCCAACGAAAGAAACCAAGGACTCCACTGGCTAAGGTGGCCATCCTGCAGCAAAAAAACTTCAGGACCAGACTTCAAAGAGAAACTGATGAGTTTCAGTTCATCTGCAAATTTAACACCATCAGCTCAGGATTGAACAAAGACTGTAAATGGCTTGCCAACTACAGAACCAGTTTCTCCTCTCTTGGTTTTCACACCTCAGCTGCAAGAACAGGGCCTCATCCTCTCTGATTGAGCTATCCTCATTATCTCTAGCTTGCTTGCTAGCATATATATACCTGCGCCTGGAAATTTCCACTACATTCATCTGATGAAGTGGGTATTCACCCACGAAAGCTCACGCTCCAAAACGTCTGTTAGTCTATAAGGTGCCACAGGATTCTCTGCTGCTTTTATAGATCCAGACTAACACAGCTACCCCTCTGATACTGTTCTCCCAAATGCTCTTATAACTTAACTATACTATTTGGTTTATGCTATACACTATACTTTAAAGTATTGTAATTCCCATACTTCTTTCTAAATTGCAAGCATGATTACTATCTACCCATAAGCACAAATGCAATATAGTTGTGTCTTAGTCTGAGCCAGATGTAGTTTAGACAAATAAAACTATTCATATGAATGAGCATCATTTGATTATAATATTTATTTAGGTTTTTTTTTATAAGTATAATTATGGGATTTAGCCAGAAACACAAGTAGAGGGCCAAGAAAGAACAAACACACAGTAGGAAAAGTCCAGAGGTGCTTGCTTCATTTTTTCTTAGTCTTTAATGAGTTAAAATTCTCCATTTGGCCCAGAGATAATCACATGCACAAAATCTCCTCTAGAATGGCAGTGTATTTATCATTCATTAAACATATGAGGCCAGATGCTGCCAAATTTTGAGTAGTACCTAACCTTACTATGCAAGTAATCTTGTTGAAAGCAGTGGGGCTATTTGCATAGTAAGATATGATACAGCAAGACTGAAGATGGAAGAATTAATCCTGTAACTATTATATTTATGTATCTTGTAAGAGGTGTGGGGGGGGAGGGAGGGAATACGTTGTAGAGCCTTTACTCACACTGACTGTTTGTGTAAGTGCTCTCCAGTTTGAATGGGGGCTCCATAATCTAGTCCTAAAAAAATAGTAAATTAGAATGATTTTGACATCTCTTGTGATATTGCGTTACCTCCAGCTTGGCCATAATTCCATACCAACCTGATCGACAGCAATGGACATCTTTATACTGACTTCAGTGCACTTCAGAACAAGCCCTTACTGTTCATTTTGGCAGAACAATGGATCTAAGATGGAACTAAAAGGTAAACTGATACAGATAAATGATATCTTATCACTTGTATGTCTTTACTAGAACTGGGAAATTAACTCTTTTCAGTCTAGTTAGTTCATAAATGGACCAATACTGGACCTGGTCTGTTTTGGAATGAGAGAGCTGAAGAGCTACCAAGAGCCTGAGTCTCCTCTGGGTGTGAAACGCTACCATTTAACTACATAGAGTGTAAGATCCATATTATCCTTGTTCTAATAGGCTTAGCATGTTGTAGATTTTTAATTCTTTCTTTTCTGTAGGAAAGTGCTGTAAAAAGATGGTTCTATCAAATAAAAAATACCTTTTTGGAGATAAAACATTTCAAAACAGAAAAGGATATATAAAATTCAAAACATGGTATGTATAAAAATAAGTTTTAATATTTTGAACAGTGGCATGTTTGTAGAGAATATAATAGCAGTTTCCTCTGCATGCTCTTAAGTAAAGAGGATTTACTCATTTCTGCTGATCCTGGATACTAGTTGCTTAAAATTTTGTTGAAAACCAACAATATGCTGTTACAATGAAATATATGTTTTCCTATATAATGGGCCCCGTCCACTACTGAGATCTACAGAACTGGTGCTTGTGGATATCTGAAAGCATGGATGCTGTGCAAATCTCCCATATAAAATTAACAGGACATTCTGGTGGGTTAACCCTAACTCCACATTTACCACCTGGTTGCTTATTCTCTCATGCAGCTCATATATAAGAGTAAGAGTTTTTTTTAAAAAAAAAGGTTCTTGAGTAAAATTCTGAAATATAAAGTGAAAGCATTATGTTTCAGAAATGCCAAAACAGTTTTAACAATTCCAGGAAAAAAATTAATCACCTGAAATATATTTTGGTGAAATCTCCTAAATTCAATAATTGTTTTGGTCAAACTGATTTTGCATTTTTCCAGTGGAAAAAAAAATTATGCTGCTCTCCTTAGGAGCTGAAGTCCCACCTGAGATGTGGGAGACATGGATCTGAATTCTTGCTGTAAACCAGGTACAGTTAGGATTCAAACCTGAGTTTCCTACATTCTACAGAGGGCCCTAAACACTGGTCTGCTGGGTATCCTGGAGAATGAATGGGCCTCACAGCTATCTTTTGTACAAGGTGGGTTGTGGGTTGTGAGACTATCTATGGGATTAGGATTTGTAGACAAAGACTACAACAAGGAATTTGGCACATTTGAGCAGCTTGTTAGCTATGGGGCAGTATCAAGATTTAGGTGCTATTGTGCATGTCTACTGGTGCTAGGAATTTAGGTAAAAAAGCTGAAAAAAGTAGGTTTAGATGAGATCTTATTAAAACTGGGCAAAATATTTCAGCTAAAACTGTTTTCAAAAAATAAATGCAGATTCAGAGACACTGAAAAACTTTGTGAATTCATGTCAATTTTGCTGAATTCCTTGTGTCAAAAAATCTGAAATAGTCTATTTCATTTTCAGAGTTTTGAAACAAAACATTTCAGTTTAATGCAAAATGACTTTATTTTGAAATTTTCTTCAATTTTATTTTTTGTAATTAAAATGCTAGAAATTGAAAAGAAATGTTATTATGGGTCACCTGAAATTTCTTTTTTTATTTTTAAATTGTGGTTGACCCAAAACAATTTTATTATTATTTTTTTCAATGCTGTCAGTGAACCAAAAAGTCAGTTATTTGCACAGCTCTAATCTAATTAAGATCTGCTCCCTATGCTCAAAGCAGCTCTGAACATTTGAAGGAATTTATCTTCTAGGGTACACCTTATGCAAACTGATTATATCTAACGTGAGGAAAAAATCAGGAACAGATGAGCCAGAACTCATTTTTATGTATAGCATTAATAATAGCATAAATTGTCAACTAGATGACAATAAAATACTGTGAATGAAGTGCAGATTAGGCAGATAACAGGTAGTCTTTTTGCAAGGTTCTCTAGGTTATCTTAAATGATAGCAGATTAGTTGGCTGCTAGTCAGCTAGCTCCATCATGAATTTAGAACAGCTAAGTGCACTGGTCCTAGGCATTTTTGGATAGCTCTTAATGTAAATTTTGTTTATACGGTTTTGACATGCACTCAGATGAAACATCCTATTTTCATTTTTTAAAGTAAATTATACTAGATGGGAAGATGATTTGCAATGTAATTGGCATAAAGTGAAATCCAACTTTCATGTAAAGGTCAAGATATCCTCTGTTTCATAGTTTTGCAAAGTTTTTACATTTTCCTTTGTGTGTCCTTTGAAGTTTCTGCCTGGTTTTAAAGGAGGCACCATTTTATAAAACATAGCTTGTAAATAGAGTGACCAGATGTCCCGATTTTATAGGGACAATCCCGATAATTGGGGCTTTTTTTCTTATATAGGTGTCTATTACCTCCCACCGCCTGTCCCTATTTTTCACACTTGCTGTCTGGTCACCCTACTTGTAAATATGGCCAACAGCATTTACAGGGGTAGAATAATTAAATATTAACATATTTGTTGAAGAGTAGGGCAAGTTAAAGATGAGCTAAAAGCACAAATATGGAAGTTTAAAATAATGTATTTCTATCAACTTTAGCAAGTGTTTGTAGATTTGGATTTGGCTGTTCCTGACACCTCCACACTAACTTGGTGCATATTTGTGCAAATGATAAAGTTTTTTAAATTTTCTCTTGATGTTAATAATCTCAAGAACTATTTTTAAGTAAGGACTTATTTTTAGCACACAGAGGCATTATTTGTAGCACACAGAAGCATGTTTGAGAATGCATGGCAGACACAGAGAGCCAATCCTGGCTGCTTTACTCATGGCTTCAGCTTGGAAGAAGGATGGATACTTAATGAGGGGTAAATGTGGCCGAGGGTGTGGAAGCTTCTGATGAATATTTTCACTTATAAGATCACCGACAGAGCTAGAGCTGGATGAATTCTCACTCCTGTTTAATTTTCCTGTATTTACACCCCTTTCATGTTGTCACAATTTGTTGCAAAATGGTTCTTCTGTGTTGGTGAAAATCACCTCTGTGCAAAAGCTGAAAACAATACCATTCGAAGCAGAGGTTAAATGGAGCATAGGCTTTGTGTGATGCTTCTCAACAGGGGTGAATTCCACCCTGTAAGAATAGTGGTATTCAATTAAGCTAGAGTATTTGTGTGCAAATGTGTGTATCTGTGGGCAGCAGGTGAATATGCCCTTGGGGGAGGCTAGTCACTGTGCCCTCCCCCTATGCCCAAGGCCCCCCACCAGAACCCAGAACACACTACCCCCACTGCCCCCCAAGCACCCCTCAGCCCCAGCACTGGGCATCACAGCCAGAGTGCCACCAGACGCAGCATATTTCCAGCGCTGGGAGGATGGGTGGCACAGTGTGGCCCCAGTGGCTTGATGCAATATAAAACACATTATGGGCCAAATCTTCATTAGTGTAAATAGAAACAGCTCCAGTGAAGTTAACATTTAATTACATCACATATTTTTTTTTAAAAAAATCCAATTGTGCACTTTCCCACTGAACCATTCCCATTTTTTTTAAATTATCTGACATGTCCATGGGATCTTTTGTTTAGTTTAAATCCTGCCATACAAAGAAAGCACACACAAAGCAAGAACATCTCACTTGATTTGAAAGCTTAATGCTACCAGAACCATTTTCGGACTTCTGAGTACAACCATAACATAGCCAAGCTCAGCCACAACACTTGTACACTGAGGTAACTCCATTCATTTACTCATGATTTTTGCCCAGTGCAAGTGAAAAGATAATCAACTCCATTTTTGTATTGATATATTTTCTAAAACGCATATATGCTCCCAGAAGCATCTCCACATTCACACCTTAAAACTACTAGAGCACATCAGATGACCCAAGGAGATAATCTATAGCCACCCATGAGATTTGAATGTGTAATCCCAGGATAGGGGAATGAAACTTTACTGTCCATGGCATTATTCTCAGTTAGATTTGAAAGGAAAAGACTTTCCTTATTGATTTTCCTTACTCCTTTGATATTAAAGCAGAACTGCAAAAAATGACATCTGACTGTCCCATTTTCTCTGCAAATGCAGAAGAATAATGACTAATGATAATGACTTACATTGCCACAGTCTTTTGTCCTGAGGGATCCTCAGTGCTTCATAGACTTTGCAAAGTGTGTGTGTGTGTGTGTTGCATAATATAGGAATTCTTTCACCCTCTAACAACAAGAAGCCATGCCTGGAACAAAAATCAGATCATCAGATGGTTTAAACTGAATAGCTCTACTGACTTCAGTTGATTTACACCCATTGAAGATCTGGCCCCATTTTCTAACTGCAACAGTATACCACATTTTAGGAATGGAAATGAATAATATAGCCAATTGCAACTAAAGGGTAATTTTAGGGAAGAAGAATGTATTTACCCAAAATGGATTCTGGTCATTGCTCAGGGTTAACATCTCTACTCTTGCAAAAATTGCTGTGGGTTTTTTAGAAGCATAAAACCAGGATCTTATTGTGAAATCTTGTCCTAAAAATGTCAAGTTGAGCAGCCTATTACCCCTAATATTGTGAATGGACGTTGACTCAGTAGTGACCGAGAGAGGATTTGTGATGCTGTATAAAAGGGAAGGTGACTGTCTACACTAATATGGACACCACTTTTACAAAATTGTGAAGTTTTGTATGAAGTATGCCTTTTGAGGTATCATTGGAAAAGCTGTAATTTGCTGCAAATTATCATCTTATAATGTGGGTATCAAAATTGTGTGTGAAATTACAAAATTTTGCTGTAGTTTAATTCAAACATGGCGTGAGTCTGAAAAACACCCACATGTTAGCTCTTCAGGAATAACAAAGGCACTCTAAACAAGGGCCTCTCCACATCATTCCCAAAGACACCTCAAATAGCAACCTATGCAAAAGGTGCAAACTAGAATTTGCAATTCATATGAAGGACTGATGGCAAAGCAAGTACACTATCAAACTACCTGACTGAAAACACAGCCAGGATTTTTCCAGCAAAAAGAGTCAAGATCTGAAAAGAAAGAGAACAAAGGCCCCCTAGCCACCTCATCCCTGGGCTGGTGAATTCTAATCAAATTTTCAACAAAAGAATTGAGGTCCCCATAAACTATTTGGGCAATCTAGAGAGACTTTTAGAAAACTAGCAGATTTAACCTCCCTACTATCGTTACAAACTCTAACCTGTCATGTATTTTACCTGCTTTAACCTCTAAACAACTCTCATTTCTTTTTCTTAGTTAATAAATCTTTAGTTAATTTCCTAAAGGATTGGCTGTAGCATTGTCTTTGGTGTAAGGTCCTGAGCATCCACTGACGTGGATAAGCAACTGGCCTTGGGGGCAGGTAAACTAATGTGTGGTGATGTTTAGTTTTAACAACCTTTCATCACAGAAGTCCAGTTCATCTGGCTAGTAATATAGCCTGGAGTGTTTAAGGGGACTCTCTGGGACTCCATGTTAAGCTAGTATAGTGATTCAGGAGCACACCTTTGTTGCTGATCTGGTTAAATCTAATTATAGAATATAAAATCAGTGTGGGGATGAGTCCAGTTTTTTGACAGTCTGACCTGAGTTTGGCCCTCTGAGCTGTGTTCCATACCAGGCATAGTGACAGGATTTCCCTGCGAAATCTCCAGCACTATTCCAAACAGCTACCTGGGTTTTCCTTGGAGATTTTTTCATTCTAGTACAGACCAGGATGGATGATCCTGCTTGGCTTACATCATCAGATAACACCTTGACGTTTTAGTGCTGGTGATCACAGAGCAGGTATTCTCCGATCTGAGGCAAGATAGTCTGATTGCCGTTGGAGGACAGGGGGAAGAAGAAGGGAATAGGGGAGCTGGTAGGTCTGCAACCACATGGGTTCACAAGCTGTAACTGCTACCCCAGTCACAGACTGGTGTGCAAGGCAGCACCATCTGCTGAACCCATGAATTTGTGGTAGAGGTCACAGAGTCTGAATGCGTCCATGCACCAGTATGCATAGGCGAGAAGTGGTAATCTTATCCATCCCCTATAGCCCACTGATCTCAGCACATAGCCCATTTACTCAGTTTTCCCTGAATATGGATTTAGGTATTGATCCCTCTATCATGTAAGGTACGTTAACACCTTCAAAATTTAGGACTGATAATGGCATCTAAGGGTCTGCTTGTTTCTGAAAGTGGAAGATAAAGCAGTATTCATTCCACTTTTCTCATACATGCACATTTCTCAGAACTCATACATGCACATTCTCTTGCATTGATAGTGGCCTTTAAATACGATTTGTTTTGAAAGTGCAGGATAGGCAGTATATTGGATGGGTAGAGGAGAGCTGTATGCATTTCATTATATATCGTCTAATACATAAGGTTAAACAATTTACTGAAGTAACAAATACTTGAAAGAAAACTGATTTAAAATGTATGAAATCTGTATATATTTCATTTTATACAAGTATGCACTTAACTAAAAAGTACAGCACATCTGTTTCTGCAATCACTAACTAAACTGACTTAACATGATTTTATTTGAAAGATGGTTACATTAGACTTGAGAGCTTACATGGATTTGCTTATCTGCATTGTCTATGGGGTTTGGAATAGTAATTCATTATAATGCATTATACTTTATTTATAACTCACAAATGGCTTAGAGATTTAGATTTTGCCATTTTATTCCTAAATCCGATCTTACCGTTTAGTGCCATGTATCCATTAGGCAGGATTGTTATGGGCCAACTAAGTAAAGGAAAAGCGGTCAGAGCTTTATAGGACAAGCTATGAGAATTCATCCGTAGGCAGCCCGAGTACAGTTCTGAGGTCAAAGTGTAATTTTTATTTATTTATTTATTTTATTTTTATTTATTTATTTTTAAAGACTAGAAAATGCATATTTGTAACTAATGAATATCCTAGAAAGCTGGGTCACAATGTACATTCAGATTTTAAAAAATACAGTTGAAACAGTTATAACTTAATTATGTTTACATATCTCTATTTGTTATTGCCTGACTCTGAACATCCCGTGTGAGTTGAGTGTTCAGGACTCTCATAAGGTTCTCGGAATTTATGTTGTCAGGTCATAATCTTAATAAAATGTATTCTTCAGTAGTAATTTTATTATGGTCCATACCCCAATAATTATATCTATATTCCTATAAATACACCTTTATAATTCCATGCATGGAAATCCAAGAATATAGCCCTCAGAAAGGGATGATCAGGTTCTGGAGAGAGAATACCAGAGGCAGAATTACAAAAGAAAAATCCTAAACCGGGGAAAAACTATTCTATTTCAATGTGCTTTTAATCAAACGTGCTTCAGAATCTTGCTTTTCGGTCCTGTAGGAAGGATTCTTCTAGAGCAGGGGTTCTCGCAACAAATTTTTTTGGTGGCCTAAGAGTGCGGCCACCAACTCTTGCTGATCGCCGCCCTGACAATTGTTCCTAAAATACTTAATTAACATAGGAAAAGCCAAGAAATATGCACAATACACATCCAAATCATTGTAATTTATTCATGTAGTTTTTAGACTCAGTAATAAAAATAATGTGCCGTTGTGTCTATTCATTAGTGGACCTAAGAGAATAGAAACACAAATAAGTCACTTTGCGTGTTCTTGACTTTTTATTGTTCTTTCTTTTGCTTTTTTGTTGCTTTTAAAAAAAAAAAAAAAAACTTGCTAGCTGACAAGTCTGCTGCTGTGAAAAGTGATATTTGTTAATATCACTTTCCACAGCAGATTTACTCAGCACAGGCAAAGCGTGGGACAAATTAAGCCCTGGATGGGGAGATGGGCAGGGAGGGACAATGTTGGGGTTGGTGAGCCTGAGGCTGGAGCCTGGAGCCATAGCCTGCAACCACATGGCCAGAGCCTGAAGCCCTGTGGCTGAAGCCTCCCCCACCACCACCTGGGAAAGTGGGGAATTCACAGCTGCCTGCACCTCCAATATTTGTGTCTCCAGAGAGGGGCAGGGCCCAACCCTTGCTGGCAGCCCTGGGAGAGGAGGCCACTACTTTGCTTTCCCCCAGATCACAGCCCAAGAGACTGTGGCCGCAAGAAAAGCCCCTAGTGGGACGCATGAGGCCATGGGGGATGCAGCTGAGACACGCTGTGCTAAAGTCTGCTTTACCTTGAAGAGTGGGTGGGGAAAGTACCACATCATAGAAGTGGCACCTGAGAAAGTTAACGGTGTCTTTCTCAGCATTCACTTACATTGACAATGGCAGTAGAGCTTGGCCTCATGAAAGGAGGGTCTCAGCCATCCTGGTTGAAATATGTTGTGGACAGGACTTTAGATAAGCAGTACCTTATTAGCAAGAGGTTATCTGGTTTAGTTATGTTTAGGCTCTGAAACACATTGATTGTTCCACATGTAACTTTTTGTTTATAATATTTCTTTGTCCTATCACTGGCATCTCTAAGCTTTGTTCAATAAACTTCTTATAAGCAAATCTCAGGCTACATCAACACTACACACCTCAGAGCTTAGTGTAGAGTCTACATGTAGCTACACGCACAGTGAAAAGCAGGAGGTATCTACACTGCAGTGTGTAGCTATGTGTGTCAGTGAAAGGCTCTGGCATGAGGGAGACAGTAGAGAGAGGCTGGGCCAGACTTTTCCTACTGTGGAATAAGTCAGCACAAAATGTGATTTCCCCTTCTCCCCCCACCTTTTACTCAAGGATAAGCACACTCTATGGTGTACCCACGAAAAGAGATGTGGAATCTTTTGCGGGGGGGCAGTCCAGCAGCAGGGAGCTGCCCAACACTGTCTTCACTGCCTCTCCTGTGCTGGAGCCTTTCTCCATAGACAGTAGGGTGACCACACAGCAAATGTGAAAAATCAGGACGTGGGTGGGAGTTAATAGGAGCCTATATAAGAAAAAATCCCAAAAAATCAGGACTGAGCCTATAAAATCAGGACATCTGGTCATCCTAATTGCCATCATATATTTCCTGCTTTGAGGAAAGTCTCTGGCAAAGGGGAGGTGGTAGGGAGAGGGACTGAACTTTTCCCAGCTGCCTGCCAGAGACTTTCCTCCCTTTCCACAGTCTTTCCCTGCAGTGGGGAGAGGCTGCAACAGAGGGGTGTCATAGGTATAATTCCTCCATCTGAATCTTAGAGTTCAAATATGAGGTACCAGCATGAATCCTCTAAGCTTAATTACCAGCTTACATCCTGTAGCGCTGCCATCAGTCAGGACTCTGAGTGCCCGATGAACTCTTGTCTCCCCGAAACCTTCCCTGGGGACCCCACGACTCAGATTCCTTGAGTCTCACAACAAAGGGAAATAACCCACTTTCCTTCTCCTCTCTTTATCTCCTCCCAGATCATTCCTGCCTGGGTACACCAGGAGATACTGTGCTTCAACTATTTGAAACACAATACAGAGAGATCAGGTTTCTCTCCCCCTCACCCTTCTCCCGGAGAGAGAGAGATAAACACAGAGAGCAAGTTTTCCCTTTCCCCCTGTCTTCTTCCCCAACCAATTCCCCTGGTGAGTACAGACCAAGTCCCCTTGAGCCTTAAACTAGGAAAAAAATACAAACAGGTCATAAAAAGCAAACTTTTTAATAAAAAGAGAAGAAAAAACATAAAAATTGTGCTCTGTAAGTCAAGATGAAATATTAACAGGGTCTTTTTACGCTATAACCAATGGATAAACACCTTATCCAGGAAAAATACATATTAAAAATATTATCCAGCAAATCTACAGATAAGAACTCCGACCGAGCAAGATAACCAATTGCACAATACAGCAAAACATTAAAAGCACTATACCCGTCTTTACTACTCACTATTCTGAATAGATAAGAGACTGTAGCAGGGAGTTTGGCAGAAACCTGGTTTCACCTCTAATCCTGTCCAGGACCCAGAGAGAACAAAGCCAAACCCAAAAACCACAAACAAAGGCTTCCCTCCCTTTGAGATTTGAAAGTATCTTGTTTCCTGATTGGTCCCCTGGTCAGGTGTTTGGTTCCCTGTTTGTTAACCCTTTACAGGTAAAAGAGACATTAACCCTTAACTATCTGTTTATGACACGTCTTGGTCAGGTGTTTGGTTCCCTGTTTGTTAACCCTTTACAGGTAAAAGAGACATTTACCCTTAGCTATCTGTTTATGAAAAGGGGAGCTGGTGGAACCTTTTCCCAGGCCTTGCCCTGCCAGACCCTTTCCATGTGGGGGGAGCCTTTGTTTCTTGTAGTGGGGAAAGACTCCAGCTGCAGCAAGGTAGCAATATATCACATTGCTAAAAATAGCAGTGTAGAGGGGCAAGGAGGGCTTGGGTAAAGAGAATATGTTGATGTTGTGGCAGAGCTCCAAGCTTGTCCCCATAGGTCTCGCACTTCTAGGTGGTTTATGCTAACCTCAGTGGCTCACTGTGACCTTCCACCCAGCCCTTCTGTCTCTAGGGCCAGGGTTACAGTCTACTGAGCCCTTTTCATCATAGGCCAGCAAGGAGGTTGGTGAGAGAACTCTCACATTCTCTGTTATCCCTAGGGGCTTGTTTCAGAACAGTTTAGCCTCTTGTCCTGACGGGGGCCTGACTTCCCCTCCAAGGAGGTGTTCCTGTAGTGGCGGGTTGGTGGGGAAGCCGGGCCCACCCTCTACTCCAGGTTCCGGCCCAGGGACCCTAATGGTAGCAGCTGTTGGCAGCCAACCTTTCACTGCCAGAGTTACTACATTTCCCTGGGCCACTTCCCTACAGCTCTCTTCTTCACCCTTACCTTTGGGCTCCCTTACTGATGGCTTGAGGGTGTCTTCATTAACCAGCCCTTCAGCCGCACTTCCTCTCCTCTGGCTCCCCAGCTTTTCTCTGCCTGACTGGAGTGAAATATTTGGGGCCCCTAGTTTTAGAAATTAATGGGCAGCAGGTTTAAAACAAATAAAAAGAAGTTCTTCTTCACACAACACACAGTCAGCCTGTGGAACTCCTTGCCTGAGGAGGTTGTGAAGGCTAGGACTATAACTGGGTTTAAAAGCGAACTGGATAAATTTATGGAGGTTAATTCCATTAATGGCTATTAGCCAGGATGGATAAGGAATGGTGTCCCTAACCTCTGTTTGTCAGAGGGTGGAGCTGGATGGCAGGAGACAGATCACTTGATCATTGCCTGTTAGATTCACTCTCTCTGGGGCACCTGGTATTGGCCACTGTTGGTAGACAGGATACTAGGGTAGATGGACCTTTGGTCCTACCCAGTATGGCCGTTCTTATGATCTTATTTCCTTATATGTTAATAGGAAAGGAACAAATCCAAACATGACATTTAAAAAACAGCATAAGAAGGCTTCAGAGAGAATTAGTAATGTTTAGAAAAGGAAACAAATCAAGCAAGAGAACCTGGACAGCCAGATAATTTAACAAAACTACTATAACTGAATACACTTACAGTAATATGGACATATAAGATGTCCTTTATTAAAAGGGGCCCATTAGATTACATTTTAGACTAATGGATAAAATTCCCATCTCAATAGAAGCCCTAGAGTAGTTATCTGTGAATTTCAGGCTTGTCTACAGATCTTGTGATGGGTCATGGTACCATTATTCATTGGAAATAATGCCTCTCACCTATAGTGAAACATGATAAATGCATTAGCAGAATCACATCTCAAGATAACAGTCCCATTAAGACTTGTCCCCACTTCACTTTAAAGCATTTTCTGAAAGTTAGTGACTCAATTCACTCAACAGAAATCCCACTTTGATATGATATACTGGATGGGTTTTAATTACTGCATCCTTAGGGACTTTCCCTATGAATATATAGCTATCAACAATAGGGATTGAACAAAAATAACCAATTCCCAAGTTCTCCAGAAAGTTTAAAGAGAGAGGTAACTTCAAGTGACAGTCATTTTCTAACCTGAAAAAACATTTTTCCCATGAATCATTTAAGATTCAAATAGGAATTTTGTAGCTAAAAATAAATTTCCACAATGTAAGATCTAAAATTTTAAGAGAATCTCAGAGCTGCTGTCCTCTTGACTTCAAATCTGAAAGATATTTGCAGCCCTCATGGCTTCTGCATTCTCTCTTGCCTTCCCCATAATAGATCCCTTTTCCAGTTCTTGTATATCAAAGCAGTGTTAAGAGTTTAATATTTTTCATTTGATAACTATGAATATTTCAAAGAAGTCTCTAGAAAAATACAGACTGGTCTGCTCTAAATTGTTGTTGCATTTGTTGACAATCACACCTTTCTTGCATATACTTTAGGAATTCAGTAAGGCAAGTACTTATGAATAAAGGAATCTCTTCGCTGAACCACTGGTGTTTCATATGACTGAGACTTGACTTTGTGGGGCAACCTTGTTCAAGCCAACCTTTTTGGATGGGATATATGTGGCTTGGGACTCTTTGTGGTTTGTTTCCAGAAGAGAGATGGACAATAGGTCCGATTGGGAAGTGCCTTCTGGATGCTGTCCTGCTACAAAAGACACCATTTGATAGTTTTGTATTTGTGTGCTATTCTTTGCTTAAATATCAACGAAATGAGTAAAAATACTGTTGCAATTTCTTATTTTTCTTTAAGTAATCTTTTTATCTGTTCTTTATAACTAATTTTATTTTTTTCAACCATAACGATAGTACTTAGTATTTATCTGACACTTTCACCATACATTAATTAATATATATTTTACCCTGAATGATTTTTACTGTATCTTATTCTTCTGTCTTGGTAACTTAGCTTCAGCCATTGACTGTAGTTAACTGTAGTTAGCTTCTTACTTGATCTTGAAGAGAGATTTACATGTGTTTTAAGAGCAGGGGCGGCTCTAGGCTTTTTGCCGCCCCAAGCCCGGCAGGCAGTCTACCAAAGCCACAGGACCAGCAGACCCTCTGCAGGCAAGCCGCCAAAGGCAGCCTGCCTGCCGCCCTCGCGGCGCCGGCAGAGCGCTCCCCGCAGCTTGCTGCCCCAAGCATGCACTTGGTGTGCTGGGGCCTGGAGCTGCTCCCGTTTAAGAGCAGAGAGATCTTTGCCCTGAATTGATGGCAAAGAGTGTTTTATGTTGTTTTGTCATTAAATCTCTTCATCTATTTGTACCACTTTTTTTGTGTTACCCTCTGTAACTTGCACAATTTAATTCCTCCCTAATTTAAATAACTGTCCAAGCAGTCCTGCAGTGACTCACGAAAAATACTAAGAGGTTCCTAACTTTGTAACTATTTAATTTTATACTGGGAAACCAGTCTTCAGCACAGCAAAGGCTCCAACGTCAGAATTTCAGTACAGCGAAGACTGACATCTAAATTATGATCTCTAGAGAAAGTAAAATGGCTTTATTTGAATAGAAGAAGAAATTTAATGACTTGAAAAAAAATCTCTAGTTGACATCTACAGACTCTTTTATATCAATTAACTATTAAAATCTACCAATAAATTAGCATTTAAAAATCTGGTTCATAAATGCAAAAGATTGGAGTTAATTCCTTCACTTAAAAAATATGTAATTTTGACTTTTACATGTTCATAATATCACTAGTTATTTGGTGATTCTTTAATCTTCTGATACTTGACAATAAACAACAGTTTTTTAGAAATGCTACATTTTTGTGAGAAATTTAACGCATGGATTATTCTATTTAAAAATTGCATATTGCCTCCATGAGTGCACAAATATTTAACCAAGAAGATATTAACACAATGGATCACAGTTTCTTAAAAAAACAAAAAACAAACTTGTCAATTTATTTTGATCTTATCTTAACCAAGATTCTTGTGATCTCCCTACTGAATACACATTCATTGACCACTGCCTTCTCTCCTTCATTAATGGCCACATTCCACCTACCTTGCAATCCTCCTCCAAGCTACAATCCATCAACATTCCTAATTTACGTAAAGTTCTGTTTTTTCCTCCCCTCCCTCACAACCAATGATCTCAGTTCTCCACAACACTTATCTCCAGTATTCTCGTCTCCCTTCCACCAGTCCCAAGCCCTGGCTTCCCTCTCACTGCTGCTTCTTCCACTGCTGCTTTTAACTACAGAGCATCTCTGGATAAAATATAGAGGTAATGGTGATTTTCTCCGCTGCCTATTTATCCTCTTCTCATACCAACTCTGCCAGCAAAGAGCAGAATTTCTTTTACTTGTCTGGTTCCTATACTCACAACCCTCTTGGCTGTTCTCCAGCTTTGGCTTGCTCCACCTCCTCTTCATTCATTCTCCCTCTCAAGCTCATAATCTTGCCAACATTTTCAAAGACAAAATCTACAGATTATTTAAGGAACTATCTTCCCTCCCTCCCCTGTGCCCCCCACCCGCTGCTTCCTGTATTATGTGAGTGAAAATGTTCATAATTAAAGCAGTTTTAATCTGCACAACCCAAGTGCATCTTGCTCATGCACAGTGAGTATGTTACAATCAAATTCTTCTTAAAAAAGAAGCTGTTATTATGTGTCCTCAGCAACTTATTTTTAAACTAAAAAATCAAATGCATTTATTTTGGGGGAATATAAGCCCCCCCCCCAAATAATATGCATTCTAGAATAACCATTTATCTTTTTGTCAAACAGGCATATGTAGAAAAGTTGCCCTCTGAGAGGTTCGATAGTTTTGATATAACTATGGACATTTGCATCATCTCTCCTCACCCTCAAAAACCTGATGCTGAGAAAGCCTCTATTATCTGTCACCTTGAACCAAAATGCCAGATATTGGCACATCAATATGTCAAAAAAGTAGATCTTTTTCAAGTGGGGGCACATTCCACTCCTCGAGAACTATATTATGAGTTGATACAGGAGGACACTAGGTAGATTTAAGCCAGTGTTTCTCAAACTGGGGTCGCTGCTTGTATAGGGAAAGCCCGTCGCGGGCTGGGCTGATTTGTTTATCTGCCCCGTCCGCAGGTCCAGCCGATCGCGGCTCCCACTGGCTGTGATTCACCACTGCAGGCCAATGGGAGCTGCTGGAAGCAGTGTGGGCCGCGGCGACCCCAGTTTGAGAAACACTGCTTTAAGCTCTGAAAAGTCAGAAGAACAATTCTTTAAAGAGAAACAAATCAATGAGATAAAACACTAGCAAATGTTGGCTGCTGGTTCCCTATTCTATTTAGCTATTTATGCCCCTGTTCTATCGTTCTACTAGCCCATAATTTGGTCTCGCATAGCTTTATCCAATCTATTTTTCATATTTCATAATGTTATTACCAATCTAATTAAAATCTATATTCCCAAATATGCAGTTCAGATAAAAAATTGGCCAGTTTCTGTGTAGAGTAACCAGATGTCTCAATTTTATAGCGATGATCCTGATATTTGGGGCTTTGTCTTGTATAGGCGCCTATTATCCCCCACCCCATCCTGATTTTTCACACTTGCTATCTGGTCACCCTATTTTCATGATGTTTTGGTGTAAAATAACCAATTGTATTTAAAATGGGAAATAGGGTGAAAATCTTGCAAGGTCAATGGGACTTACCTGCATTAGTAAGGTTTGCAGGATCAGGCCCTATATTATACTATACTATGAGATCATCTGGGTTTCATAGTGTTCTTTCTTGTGCTGTTAACACTACAATACTGCATTGTATTTGTAGAAAAATAGGAGAAAAAAATACAGAAAAAGATTATATTAAATGCTTACAAATCAATTGATAAACTGTACTTGGAAGTTATATTTGGTATTTCTTTTGTTTATGAAATAAGTTTAATCAGTATTTAATACCTTTGTATATTTCAGAACAGTCCTTTTTGCAGTCCCAACTGTCTGGACTAGAAATGAAGATATTAAAATCTATTTTAAGCTTTAGAATCTATCAATTAATTTTTTTAAAAATTATAATGAAAAAACACTGTCACGGATGGGTCAAACACACCCTCTCTCCTATTATATTCTCTCTGTGTGGTAGTAAATACAGAGGTGTTATCTTTCTGGCATTATAAGAACTCCAGGCAAGAGATACAATACAACGGAATAGCACTTTCATTTAAGAATGGGAGCAAAAAGACTGAGGGAACGATAAAGACAGACAAGAAAAGATGGTCTGGCAATCAGAAGGTGAGGAAAGGAAGTACTGCTATATTTTTGGAGCCAAAAAACGAAATAGAACAGATTTTAAAACACTTACAACAGTCTAAAAGTTCAGAAACAACACAGAACCCAGCAATCATAACGGTAGATATGAAGCATTGATTTTGCAGGATGAGAGATAGCATAGCCATCTCACAAACATAATTTTGGATAGTATCTTATTGTAAGCGCTTTTTCTCTTTGTTTTTTATAAGCTAGCTCTAAAAGATTTAAAGATCCAATTTCCAGAATTGGGATTTAATTCATCTTTCCATGATTGCTCTGAACTCCTTTTAGTATTAATTATATAATACTTACTGTAGCATTTCAGTTGCTTGTAACACTGATAATATGGGAGTGCACCACACGTATGAAAGGCCAAATCCATGGATTAAATACCAGATTTTGCTCTCAGTATTTCCATGGTGATTCTTTCCCCATCTGAGGCCAAAGTGACTACTTAGGCCCAATGGGTGAATCAACTTTTAGAGGCCTCAATGTGTGACTGCTGCAGGGTGTGAAAAGAAGATCCACACAGTGGTAGATCCAATAGCCCTGCTTCTCTCCTACCTGTATGCCCTGCTGTATAGGGAACCCCATGGATCTGGACTTTGCACAAGAAGTGTGCAACCAGCTGCATAATTCCGCAGACCATCCCCCTTTGTGCAGTATAGTCACACAAGCACCGCTGCCATTGTTCAAGGAGGAATAGGCTGGCCGTTCTCTTGCCAGCAATACAAAAGGATTTGCCTCCCTTTGGAGCAAAATCTATTCTAATGGACAGCTTTTTACTGGAGTAGAGCACTGTGTCCATTATAAAATTGCACTGCATTGCCAATGTAAAGTAAGGTGATGTATTGGAAACACAGGCTGAGAAATAGAAACTGCAGATTGTATATGAGAAACCTGGGAAACTTCCCAGATTATGTATCTGTCCTTTTTTTAATAATGTCACCAGAGAAGAGGCTGAACCAGAAGCTGGTTGTTTTGTTTAGGGCAGGTCAGGCTGGGAGGACATTTCATTAGAAAATCCATGACAAAGCAAAGCAGCATTTTCCTTCTTTTTCTCGTTCTCCTCTTGTGCATCTGGACTCTCTTTTCTTTCACTGAGTCGCACTGGTGTTGTATGCTGATGAAACAATGATACCTGAGCCAACCCTGGGCTGTCATCTTCTTATAAATTAGGTTCCAAGTATCTGACCCAGTTCCTTTTGAAGTAATTGTCCATTACTTTTCCTTTTCTAGCTACAGGCAAGTTTGATGCAATAACAAGAAGGATTTTTGAATGTGATTATTGGCTGTCCTCTAGTAATAATTAGAGTAGAGCAGCAAAAGCTTCTGTGATGCTATCCGACATATTTGCTTAGTCTTTGGGCCAGATTCTCAGTGTAAATAGATGTAGTTCAACTGAAGCCAATGAGACTATGTGAATTTATTCCAGCTGAGGAGCTAGTCATATATTTTTTCCCCTTGATAATCAACATGTTACTTTTTCTCATACCTTCTTTCAATCTGCATGACTTTTCCTCCTGTTTCCTTCTTTGATGAACCATTGCTAAGTAGAATAACCAGTATAAAAGATTCTTCTCAAATATATGTATACTTAGTTTGGATGCAGCGTGTGTGTGTGTGTGTGTATATACACACACACACATATTGCATCCAAACTAAATATACTAGGAGAATGTCAGAGCTGCAGCCAGCACTCAAAAGTTAAGTAATGTCATAATTAAGGTTGCTCAGAAACCAAAAAATAGGAAACACACAATTAGTGGCCACTTTTGTGAAAAATTTAGTTTGTGACTTATCCAGCTTCACATAGAAACTCTGTGTCAGAGGCAGAGATGGAATTCAGTTCTCCAGGATGGCATTTATCTTCTTTAACTGAGACTATCTTTCCTCTTCTTGCAATCTCCTGCATCTCTCTGTACATACCTCCCAACTTCTGCTCCAAATGAGCAGGGAATCCTTCAGACAACAGCCTAATTCACTAAACAGTTCTGATTCATTCTCAGAGCACCATGCATCCAGTGTACTGAATGAGACAGAGAACCTATGGAAAATATAATATATGCCATATGAGTAAAAATAGTTCTGGTAGGCGTGTGCTGTAGAAGTCTAGGCTCTTCTGTTCCTGTTCCTTTCCTCCAAGTCTGACCTCTTCCCCCTCCTTGGCAATTGTCTCAGTCCTCCCCTCCTCCTACCTCAATCTCCCTCTATCAATCTGCTTCCTTCATAGAATCATAGAATCAAAAGGTTGGAAGGGACCTCACGAGGTCATCTAGTCCAACCCCCTGCTAAAGGCAGGACCATTTTCCCTAAATAATCCCAGCCAGGGTGCGGTCTAGCCGGACTTTAAATAGCTCTAAAGATGGAGATTCTATCACCTCCCTAGGTAACCCATTCATGCTCTTCACCACTCTCCTAGCAGAAAGTTTTTTCAATATCCAGCTCGACTTCCGCGCTCAACTTAACCATGCTCCTTGTTCTGCCTCCAGTCACCACTGAGACCAGCCAGCTCCCTCCTCCTGTGGCATCATCCCTTCAGTAGTTTGAAGGTTTGCTATCAAATCCCCCTTGTCTTCTCTTCTGTCAGAGCTAATAAGCCAGTTCCTTCAGATCTCTTTCTAAGTTCATGTGCTCTAGTCCTCTAATTCATTTTTGTGCCTCTACGCTGACTCTCTCCAATTGTTCCACGTCCTTTTCGTAGTTGTGGGCGCCCAACTGGACACAATATCCAGATGCGGCCTCACCAGTGCGAAAATAGGAGGGAATATATCGCACTCCGCGATTCTGCTGGCAACACTCCTACTAATAAGACCCAGTATGCTATTAGCCTTTTGCTACAAGAGCATCACTGCAGGCTCATGTTCAACTTCTCCATTACGTAACCCAAGATCTTTTCTTCAAAGCCTGCTACTAGCCAACAGTCCCCAGCTCTGTTAGCCGTGCATGGGTATTTTCTGTACTAAGTGCGGATTTGCACTGTGTCTCTTGTCTGAACTTCATGAGGTTCTTGTTGGCCCACTTCTCCATTTGTCTAAGTCTCCCGAATCTTTCTCTGCCCTCCAGAACGTGTCACACTCCCCCAATTTGGTGTCATCTGAAATTTACTAATGTGCAAGCTATCCATCATTCAAATCCATTAATGATAGAATGCAATAGAACGGGCCTAAGCAGACCCTGGGGCACACCATTTGTCTTGGTTGCAATAGAGTGTGCCATTGATACCTACCGCTGAGCCCGTTTGATTCAACCAATTTTCTTATCCACTTCAGCAGTCCATTCCTCCAACCCATACTTCCTTAGTTTGCTGATAGATATGCTGTTGGAAACGTGGTTAAAAGCCTTACTAAACGTCAAGGCGTATAAACATCAACAGCTTTGCCCCCTCACAAGTTCCAGTGATCTATCTCGATAGAGAAGCAATCAGGTTGGGTCAGCATAGATTTACCCTTGGTGATCATTGCTGACTGCTTTCTGATCACCTTGTTTTTTCCTCTAAGTGTTTCAGGATGGATTCCTTCAGCACCTGCTCATGATTGTTCTCCAGGGATGAGGTGAGACTGGATTGGTCTTTGTAGTTCCCTTGGCACCTCTTCCTTTTTCCTTTCCTTAACATAGGTTCTATATTTGCTTTCTTCCAGTCCTCTGGACCTCTCCTTTCGCCATGAATTTTCAAAGATAATGGTCAACGGCTCTCGTCACTCATCAGCTAACTCCCTCAGCTACCTCAGATGCAGTTCGTCCGGTCCCATAGACTTGTGCACGTCTAACGTCTTAAGTAGTCCCTAACCTGATCCTCTATCACAGTGGGGTCCGCTCTCCTACCTCTCTCTCTGCTTCCCCAGTGTAGTAGTCTGGGAGTTGATCCTGCCGTAAAGACTGAAGTGAAGAAGGAATTGAGTACTTCAGCCTTTTCCCATTCTTTCCACCATAGGATACCTGCCTCATTGAGTAAGGACCTACACCATCCCTAGTCCTCTTCTTGTTGCTTACATACTTGTAAAACCCTCCTATTATCCTTCACATGCTAGTTTCAACTCAAATTGCCCTTTGGCCTTTCTGATTCTATCCCTGCAGGCCCGAGCAATAATCTTATATGCCTCCCCAGTCATCTGTCCAAGCTTCCATTTTTTGTAAGCTTCCTGTTTATTAAGCATGGGGTGGCACTGAGAACACAACACTATCTCCTTTGCTCTTGATTCTAATGATGGCACACAGTCAGTTGTTCTGTGAGGATCGCATGTGCTTAGTCTAGTCAGGAGATAGAAGGTCTGAGGGAATGGAGCATGCTTGGTGCAGATGGAAACTTCTGAGAATTTAGCTCTACCAATTCTCCACTGAACATGTGGAAATTGTGATATTTCAGAGGAGAAAATTGGGCAGATTTCCATGGGGACAGCAAAAGGCAAGCTTTGACACCCTCCAAAGCAGAGCAGCACTAGAGCTTTTCAGTGAAATGGCTTACAAATTTTATCATGGGCGAAACAGCGCCTTTTTTTCCTAATTTTTTTCTAAAAGATTTCTGTTATGTTTGCTGAAACATTCCTACACATTTCCTCCTGGAGTATACATCCAGCATTGAGAATGTCATTGTGAACTGTTAATTGTGGGTGATGTTCTATGCAAATGAATACAGTCTTATAATGGAAAGTAGTACATAACATTAACTGTAGTTGTCACTACCAGAGCTATCTATAATTATATCAGGAAAAACTGCTACAGTTGACATTGCATATGTGTTTCAATTTCAACTCCCTGATTTTTGTAATTATATCTTTCCAAAACTTTTAACTATTGAGTTGAAATTTAAGGTCTTGTTTCTGCCTCAAAGGGAATTATTTTTCCATTTCTCTGAGTCAAAAACAGTTCTGTCATGTTTTAGTAAACGGAGAACTGGATGAGGGAGAGGAGAGAAGAAAAGGGAAATATCCTATAGCATATATCATTTTGAAACAATTGCAACATGGAAGGCCAAAGATAGAAAACAGAAGTTTGGCATGGACAGAGTCCCCATTTGAGGAAAAGTGTCTGAGTCTTCTGGTGAAAATTTATTTTAATACAACCATGTAATAGACTCTTAAATATTACACTTTGCGTAAGCACTATAGAAATTGACTTTTTTAATGTTTCCTAGAAAAATGTAGGAAAGGGTTGCCTGGTCAAGAAATAGGAAACGGAGACAGAGTACAAGAGCCCTGAATGGCATGTTGATGTTCTTACATAGACTAACGTATTCCAAAAGAGCTAGTGATGCAAGAAGCAGCCTTAATGATCTTTATTCACTCTGGGCCAGATTGAGCTACTCTTATTCATATTGATGCAGTCTGAGTCTTACTCCACAAATGGTCTCATTGACTTCAGTAGCACAAGTGGAGTAAAGTGATACTATTACTCCATGTTAAATATCAGAATCTGTCTCTGTGAACGTGTATGAGAGTGAGATACAGACCAGAGTACTGCTACTAGTCATTTAAATCATAGGTGCAAGACAGCTGTGTTGGGCATCATGGGTATTGATGGAATTGGGGGGGGCCTGGAAAAACCCTCTGCATGCCTAACTTGGAACTCTCAAGACTGAACCAGAGAGGCCTGTGAATTCCTAGCTTCTGCATTCTTGTTTGACTTTCCCTTTGCTTGCAACCACATCTACCTCTCCTACAGACTGTGATGGGTATACAGCTCAATGATACATAAAATCCCCTGGAAAATAGAGGGTTAATATCTTCCCCACCTTTCATGTTTATATGGGAGGGAAACATAATGCCTAAAGTATAAAAGGCTGAATCCAATGGCCACTGAAGTTAGCAGGAGAATATCTATTGACTGTAAGAGAAACTGGATTGTGCTCATAGAGATAATGTGTATTATTGGGCTTATAGCTATATATTGATTGATTGATTGTGAACTCAATCTTAGATCAGATTGTTATGAGCTCAATACAATAATCAATTTGTACTCAGTGAAGCACCATAATTACCTTTCATTTGGAATCCAGAGTTTGTTGATTGAGTTTCCTAAAGTGAGAGTTTGTTTAATGGAACCTAACGAATTTCTTCGGAGAACTATTTTGTTATTAATTATTAGCCTGAATTAAATGAGGTGCCTGAGTGCTCCAGAAAAAGAAGAGAAAAATCAAAAGCTGCATATAGAGGAGGAAAGAAAGCTCTCCGGGTGTAATTGAAGTTAATGTACATACATCACATCAGAATCATGTTGTTTAATGTTTCTTATTTAAAGAGCTTTAGTTTAATTTTAAATATACATGGGGAGAAAAATGCAAGGCATGTACTTATTATCACAAAGAAATGCCAAGCATGAGATTTCAATTATTTTTTAAGTTTAACCCACTTGCTTCCCACCCATATTGATTGTTTCACTATAGTTTCTTTATCTCTCACCACCATTTAAAATACAGTATAGGCAACATAAAGGTACAATTAATGCCCTTGTTCTGTTTTCTTCTCTGAAAATAAATTCTAACCCCATGAACTTTGTCCACACATACAGTATTTCTTTATGACAGTGTCATTTGGTGTGCTAGGAGGCGGAATGCTAGTAAGAACAAATGAGATTATGTTAGTACTCATTGAGCTCTGTCAGTGTTTCATTAACACAGAGGGAAGCACTGCATTACCGCCAGGACTTAACTTTCCTATTAGAAATTATAACATTAAATGGCACCTATGACACTGAAATTACCTCATAACTAAGAAGAAACTATATAGCATTTTTATGTACTACAGTTACATCCCTAATTAAAAATATATTAGTTAGAAGTACTGAGAATTTACTAAAGACTCATGCCACACTACAAAATGATCAGTTAAGTATATTAGCTTAGTAGTCATTTCTGTGAAGAATGGACTTTCATAATGACCATTTGCACTAATCATGGCTACAGCATTTGCAGATTTTGATTCATGTTGCTGGAAAATATCTGTTTGTGGTCTCAAATCTCATCTAGCTCATGATTCCCTGTGCTGTGCTTGCCTGAATCATCAATGTCAAGGAAAATGTACTTTTGGTATCCAAGAACAACAGGCCTATGATTTAGTAAATTTCAGATAAGCTCTATTTGAAATAATAACAACAAGGAATAGCAAACTACTAGTACGGGAATAAGCCTGTTCTGTCAAGTTAAATATATGTCATTTGAAACAACTTGTGGGTAAAACTCTTTTAATGATTAAGGGAAGAGGGGCAGAGAGCAGCCTCTGCAGAGCTGTGACTCCTCTCCCTCTTTGTGTATGTGGGTGAGGAGTGGTCATGAATGCAAAAGCATTTTTCTAGGTGAACCTATTGCCCCTTCTTTTGAGAGTTTGGCCTATACAACTGCAATGTTTGCATATATATCTGTTTTTCTGCAACGTTTTTTAAACATTAACCTGTCCCTGCCTTCTTCCTTTTTCTTTTCTCTCTGTCTTTATACAAATATTATGTGGCATACTTAAGTACAGGAATGTTGTCGTCTTCTTTGGCATGGTAAGAGACGTGATTAGCAATGTTCCAATAACTAAATCCGTATTAGTGTCCCCATGAGCAGCTTTGGAAGTGACTTGATGTAAGTCTAAGATGCCACCAGCAAATGTTTGAACCAGGCATTTATTTACAATGTGATCCATAGTTCGTGATTGGTGTCTACAATCACATTGTTTGTTGTCGCTCATCTTCCAGAGGTGTACGAGATGGCAGCATGTGCCGGGGATGGTCTAAAATGGTTCAATTTGGACCATTGTTTCTGGGATAGGTTGAAGTCTGGAAGTTCTTTTTGGGGGCTGGCAATCAGGTATTATTTTGGGAGATTATCTCAGAATTCTTTCCAGTAAGCCTCAGGATTGATTGTGAATGTATTAAGAACTTTAGCCCAATCTTAAAAGGGTTTATGAGATTTCAGATGTGTCCATAAGGTTTTGAAGGCTCTCATGAACTGGTAAATTCAAGTTGGTCATGATTTGATTGTATTCACAAACTGTATGTGTGTCTGTCCAGATTTTGGGTGGTGGTATATGGGCCAAAGTGGGAAACATTTGAACCAGCATTGGTTTTAATACCCAAATTATGATTGTGATCACGTCCAGAGATTTGGTATGTGAATATCCTGTGCAAACTTGTGTGTGATATTCAGTGGTCAAATATACCAGTGCTAGACTTGCTGCTTGAAGTGTGTGCGCATCTTCACCCGTGCTAGGGCCCCCAACTCATTAAAACAAAGTAAGTTAAATTTTAAGCACATGCATAAATCCAGTTGATTTTAGTGGCTTAAAGTTGAGCACATGATTAAATACTGTCTTAAATAGAGATGTTTTTTCTGAATCAAGGCTCTCAAATCAATCCTATCTTGTCTTTTTCAGTTTCCAGATTTCAGATAGGATTATACATGTGCTTAAAGCTAAACGCATGCTTAAGTACTTTACTGAATTGGGGTCTTGTGCACTGGAATGACATTCTTTGTCTCCCCTCCGTCGCCACTGAATAAGTTTTATTGACAAAGACAATCCTTAAATTCTGTTTCTTAGTCTTCTATATTTTTTTCCAATTCTCGTATATATTAACAAATAACAATTTTGGAACCTCTGCAGTTATAGTGAGATTTAATGGACCTGGAACTCTATGTACAATGACTTTACACTATACAACTCAGAGTAATATAACATGGAATAGGACAAAGAGAGTTTACAAAATATTCCACCATGATGGTCTTGGTAAGACCTCAAACTAAGTAAGATGCATGCTTTTCAGGATGTGGGGTCTTTCCTGTCTCTTTCCACTGGACTACAACTCAGCTATACATAGGAATTTAGTCTGTGCATGTGTTAGGACTGATGCTGGAATTAAAATAAAAATCCACATCAACATGAAGAATGTCAGAAACCATCCCTTTAAGTCCATAAATTCTTAAATAAGCAATGTACTTGAAGGATAGGTCCATCAATGGCTATTAGTCAGGATGGACAGGAATGGTGTTCCTAGTCTCTGTTTGCCAGAAGCTGGGAATAAGCGAAAGGGTATGGATCATTTGATGATTACCTCTTCTGTACATTCCCTCTGGGGCATCTGGCATTGGCCACTGTTGGAAGACAGAATACTGGGCTGGATGGAACTTTGGTCTGACCCAGTTTGGCCATTCTTATGTTCATATGTACTCTGACAAATATTTGAAAGTTATCTTTCCGTCCAAAATATATGTTGCTGTTGAACTGGCACATTCTTGAATAATAAAGGCAAATGCTGTCATTGCACTTTTAGGATTATACTGACATATGGAAGTCAGTATTGCTGGATTGTCCAGAGTACAGTTTGACAGGATAGTCTTGTAAAGTGCAACCAATTAAACATTGCACTAGAACGTATTACATCTAATGGGATTAGATTATGATTACATTGCATAGTGTTATGGCAGCTGTTGAATACCATATGACATCTTTCCCACTCCTAAATATGTCATTCATTTCTGCTGAGATGACATTATTTCACAATTATTGTATCAAACTTGGTTATAACTCATATGTGAAACCCAAAGTAAAAGTGTTACATGAAAACTTATGCTTTGTCTTACTATCTTCTAACTTTGACAGTCAAATGAGTTATATGGAAGAGACTCATATAATGTAGCCTGAGGATGGATTAAATGTGCAATAAAGGACTCTTTCTGAAGGTATTAAGAACAAATTCAGTAACATATTGGCAGCTACTTCTAGACTTTTATTATTTTTGCAGTAGTGCCTATGGACCTCAAACAGGTCCAAAATATGACCCCATTGTACTACATACAGTACAAATAAGTAACATAGGCAATTCCTACAACTGAAAACTCATCATCTAGTATTTAGACAACATGCAGTGGATGAATAAACAGACATTTGGAACTATAAGAAGACAAGTTGAGAGCAGAGACTCAGAGAGAGCACTGTCTAACCAAAGCAAGATATTTTTTTGTTTTCTTGTTATAAACATCGAGGCTGGCATTTGAGTAAGGTGGTGGTGTGAGCAGGTGTGAAACTCTAGCTAACAATGTTTTTACAAAAGAGACAATGGGAAGGCTGCAGCCAGGGGTGAGGCTGGAGAAACATGTGGCTACAGAAAAACACCTCAGTCGTTTGTCCAAAAGTGCATTGGTTATGTGTTCCAGTTCAATTTGTGCTGTTATCTTAATAAGTAATACATATTTTTCCCCCCAAAAAGCTATGAAAAGGAACTTAAGGGGAGGGTGAGTGATGGACAGAACATTATATGTAGAAACATTTCTAAAAGCTTTCCCTCTCTCCTGTTTTCGAATGGCATGACACAGCATTGCTCTAGGCAGATATAGACTGCCTGTAGGATGTATAGCCAGCTAACACATTTACTTCAGACTGTAGTCTGTACAAGCCAGAGATGCTGGCAGAATGACTCTTCTGCTTGACAGGTACCCAACACTCCTCCACTTAAGCTACCCACCATTGTAAGCTTCCATGAGAGAAAGCAATTACCCTCTAATGTTCAGTGACTGTAGTGACCTGTATATCATTTTCTCAACATTTTTATTTTTTCTGCTTCTATTCAGGATAGCAAAAGGATCAGTTATATCTTTGTACTATTCAGTCTCATATTTTCAATCTATATTAAAGAATACTGAAAGGCACATTTACTATCCATTCAGATAATCCACTGAAGCAAGTTTTGAACTACCTGCACAGATCAAATGAAAAATAAAACATAAGCTTTTTAATGCTTTTCTTCCTTCAGTTTACCTCCCATAGTAGAAGAGGGGGACTTATTAATGAAAAGACCATCCAACAGGACAAAACTAAGCCCTAGTCCACAGAACAAATGTATGTTGGTACAGTAACTCCTTACTTAAAGTCGTCCCGGTTAATGTTGTTTCATTGTTACGTTGTTGATCAATTAGGGAACATGCTCATTTAAAGTTGTGTGATCCTCCATTATAACGTTGTATGGCAGCCACCTGCTTTGTCCACTGCTTGCAGGAGGAGCAGCCCATTGCAGCTAGCTGGAGGGGGCATGTAACCAGGGTGGACCGGCAGCCCGTCTATCAGCTCCCTCTATCGGCTCCCTGCTCCCCTAAGTTCCTTGTGCAGTAGCTGCCTGCAGTTCAGCTGTGTCCCTCCCCCGACTGCCATGCGCTGCTCCTGCCCTCTGCTTTGGAGCTGCTCCCTGAGACTCCTGCTTGCTCTACCAGGGAGGAGGGAAGGAAGAGGGGGGCTAATGTTAGGGTGTCCCCCTCCCTTCTGCTTCTGCACCCCGCTTACCCCATCTTCCATAGAGCAGGGCTCAGGATGGATGGAGCTTGTAGCAGCTGCAGTCTCAGCAAGCTGATTTAATTAACAAGACGGTGTACTTAAGGGAAATGCACATATCTCCCTCCATTCCTGCTGCCTTGCAGAGTGAGAAAGTTAACCCTTGAGGACTCAGCCAATTGCTAGTTTATCATTTAGCTGTAAGGGAAATATCCCACCCTCTCACTCCTCCACCTCAACGAAGCTTCACAATCATCATCCCCGTGTACCAGTATTAAATTGTTTGTTTGTTTAAAACTTTGTGTGTGTGTGTGTGTGTGTGTGTGTGTGTATGTATAATAATATAGTCTTTTGTCTGGTAAAAGAAATTTCCCTGGAACCTAACCCCCTCATTTACATTAATTCTTATGGGGAAATTGGATTTGCTTAACATCATTTTGCTTAAAGTCGCATTTTTCAGGGACACAACTGTAACATTAAGTGAGGAGTTACTGTATAACTGCACCGCTCAGGGTGTGGAAAATCTACACCCCTGAGCAATGCAGTTATACTGACCTAACTCTTGGTGTAGACAGCACTATATCAACAGGAGGGTTTCTCCCTTTGACATAACTACTGCGTTTAGGGGAAGTGGCGTCCCTTCACTGACAGGAGAAACTCTTCTCTCAGTGTAGGAAGCGTCTTCACTAAGTGCTGCAGTGCTGTAAGTATAAACTAGCCCTAAGTCTCATAAAGGCTTCATTTTAACGTCCATGAATTAACTTAAAACTTAAAAACTGTTCTTTTACTAATTATGGACCATATTTTCCCGTGCAGAGTGGCTGTTTTGCACTAAGTCAGCCCCTAAAGCTTAATTAAATCAAAATTAAACAACCAAAATTAATTTTAACTACATCAGAATTTTAATTCAATCAAAATTAAGCAAGCAAAATAAGTGTTTAATTTCACAATATCACTCCAAAACCAAAATTTTCACTGTGAATTTTCCAATCAGAAAAATGAAACGTTTCATTGAAACAGACATTTCCTATAAAAAATTTCAGTTTAACAAAATTTCAATTTAAAAAAACCACATATTCTGACAGGTAAATTTTTCAGTCAATATTTTTTTGACCTGCTTTAGCTCTGAGTCAGTAACAAAAGCCCAGATCCTTAAAGGTATTCAGGCACCTAACTCCCAGAAGAGCAGATTTTGTCTCTATGGAGAAGTAATTAAAAAAAAAAAAAAGATAATTTTCCTAAATAAACATGCTGCATTTTTTCTGATTTTTATTGCCAGGTTATGCTATTTGTTATTCACATGTCCACTGACTTATTGGTGGAAATATTTGCTATTGGTGTATGAAATGGTTTGGGGGAACTATCTGTATAATTTATTAATTCTGAATGTATCTTTACCAAGCTGCAAAGAATGGCTATGCAAAGTTTTTCAAATGAATAACTATGATTCTAAGATATTTCCCCTAAAATGCATTTTTGGTTGACCCAAAATTATGTGCAAATTTGACCTGATTAGTTTAAACAGGGAAGGAGGTTTTCCAGGGCCCGTTTCAGAAAACGTACAGTTATGTGGGTCCCCTTATAACCGTTAAACAAGTGGTTAGGGCATTTGCCTGGAATGTGGGAGACTCATATTTGACCCCCCTTCTAGAACTGTGAACTCATATTTTCCCCTTTCCAGCTGATCATCCTGATAGGCAGCCTGTTCTAGAGCAGCTTGCTCTTACCCTCTCCTGTTGAAGCTGTTCTACTTTGTCTAACTACATACGTAGTCATTGAAGTAGCGATTTGATTTCCAATCGCTACGCCCTGCTGGTCTGCTGAGTAATCACCAGTCTATAGGCTATCCTGGCCTCAAACTTTCCTGTTGAAGCTGTTCCACATTCTTAAATTTTCACTGAGCCAAACAGAAAGAGAATGAATCTGTAGTCTGATGATTAAGGAATTCACCTGAGAGATAGGAGAGTTGGATTCAAATCCTCTCTCTGCCTGACTCAGACAGATTTGAATCCACCGCTTCTACCTCTCAGGTTAGTGCCTTAATCACCAGGCTACAGAGTCATTCTCTCTCTTTGGCTCAATGAATGTTTAAGTACTTATGAAAAGTGGAACAGCTTCAAAAGGAGAGATTGAAAACAACCCATCCCAAAATAGCCTGGTACCTGGTGATTAGGATAGGAGGAGGGAGAACTGAGTTTGAGTCCTTTCTCAGGATCTGCATCCAAACTTGGGTGTCCCCCATCCTTCTAAGTGCCCTAAGCTCGATGTTTTAAGGGGGACACATGCAGTTTTCTGAATGTGTTTTCTGGACTCTTCTGATTTGCTGACAAATTCTGAACATTTTCAGAACTGACTAGAGTATTTGTTCTGATTCTCAGTTTGTTGCCTGAACCAAAATATCAATTATTCAGCCAGCTCTACTGCAAACTCAATTTTAAAGGTGCGGCCTTTTGTCTTCTCTGTTCTCCTTTCAACCTCCACGTTGGACCAATATTCCAATCAGTTCAGTGGCAAAGGATCAACAATAGAAGGTCATTAACTCGTAATGATCCTCTATTGAAAAAGGAAACCCTAGAGAAAAGGCTGGCCTTTACCCAGAGAAACTGGTTTAATAGGGCACAGAGAAATCACCTGCTAGGGGTCAGTGGTCAATTGTTCAGGCTGACCAGGGAATCACCTGATAGAGGAGACTGGAAGGTTATAAAGGGCCAACACTGTTCTTTTTGCTCTCTCTACAGCAAATTTTCACCAATTTGTAGTGAGGGAAGCTACTGCAAAAGCTAGATGAGGCAACGAGGAAAAAAACCCAGCCTACTTACCTAAACACAGATGGCGTATCAAGGAAAGAGTAAGCTAGAATGAGGGGAAATGATTGAAAGGCTTTTAATTTTGTATGGATCTGTGTATTTCTCATGTGACTAAAGAGCAACAGTCTTGTAGAGCTCTGTGCAAAGTGTCTGCGTGTTGTAGCATATAACTAACATATGATTTGTAACCAAGAAGGCTCATGCTTTTAGTGAGATTCTGGCAGAGCTTGGGTTAAGTTATTGGGGGTATATTTCAGATCAACGATGGAACTGGTGGCCTAACACAGGAGGCGTGAGGGATTCCACTTCTGAAAAGGGGCAGCAGACAGAATGAGTGCCCAGGAAATGAGCGAGAGAGGTAATAGTGCTGAAGCCTGCAGAGACCCAGGGATCCTCAAAATACCAAGGTATCCAGAGGCTGTTTCCCTTTACAGCTATCTGGAAAGCTGCCAGCAAGGGTTGCGTGATCCGATCTGTGACAGTCCGTATTTCAGGTGGCCAAAGTATCTTTACTGGAATGGTACTTTCCATTATCACTTATTTCTTGTTCTTTACTCTCCTTAACAAAAAAGTCTTCCATTCAGGGACCTGAAATAATATCATGACTCAAGTGTTGAGTCCCACCTCTTAAATAATGAATAATCAATATGATTTGTTTGAACAGGCTGTAGTATGAAATTTGTTTCATGAAGTCTTTAGTAATTATTTTTCTTTAAATAAATATATTAATAGATATTAGGATTGGTTTGCAATAAAATGCAGTGGATATTTTATTTGGAACCATTAAGTGAGGGGAAAGATTAAGCCTGATGTAGATAAAGACCAAATAGTTTTGGAAGATCTCTTCCTCCCCTGCGCCACCCTTCTCCCCTCCCCAATCAGTCTTCAGGAATAAGACACGCAACCCACAAGATATCCCTTCATGGAAACTCATCTTGCTGTCTCTTACTGTTTTCCTCTATGCATCAAAACTCTCTTAACTCCCATATTGTGCAGTCTCATGGCCAAAACATAAGAAAAGGATATAATATTATGTGATTTTACTGTTAGCACACACTTTGTTATGTGACCTCAGCTAGCATTTAGGCCACCTGGTATCAATTATGAATTTTGGTTTATAAGTCATTAATTAAGAGGTCTGTCTGAACTCTGACAGAACAATTATGGTGTCTAATTTTGCTACTTCCTGCATAAATTAGTTAATCAAAGAGCTGGTGTTTGTTCTGAGAAGTCTGAAATTTCGGTTACTTGAATATACCACTTAGGCCAAACTCTGCTTTGAAATGTGAATTACCTATAATTGACTAGTCAGAAGTATTGAGAAACACAAGATATGTACCACTATCCATTTACAAGCTTTCAAAGCTAAAAGAGTAATTGTTCTGTCCTTCAAACTTAGTGCTTTGAACCTACAGTAATAATTAAAGAATGGCTTTAAAAATGTATGACTATTTATCGTATCAATATTACACTTAACCTTCTGCTATCCTCTGCATGTTGTATTTGAGCTCTCATTGGACCATTCTGTATGTAAGTAGGCTAGAAGGACCCTTGTCCTTTCACCCTTGCCTTTTAAAGAGGGGGAAATCTCTGCTTATTATAAGCAAACACTGAACCTGAGACTCTGTATTCTAGATGTGATTATATCAGCTCATTTATGTTAAGCATGTGTGTTGAATATAAACATAGGAAAGACTGGCTCACCTTTGTGTTCTTCACAGCCAGTTAAATTGGTGGTAGAAAGTCATGGTCAAATTCGTCCGATGTTTACTTCAGTGATGTTAACCCTCAAATGTATCTGGCCCATGATATTTGTCAGTCCTAAAATGGATGGTGAGCCAATTTTACAGAAGAGATATCATTTGTTTAATTGGACTCTGCCAATTTCTCCTCTGGGTAACAGTCAGGTTCTCTGGGCATCTATGCAGAAACATACAAAATATGCAATCACATGCAGATATGGTGCTGAATTTCTAACCGGAATGAAATGCTCTAGCGTAACTTTTAATATTCACAGAGAGAGTTTATCTAGAAATTGGTAGGCTAGAACACAAAATGGTCTTTTCCCATCTCTTATGAGGCTGCAGATTAGGCACAAAACCATATTTCAGTAATGTGTTCCAGGTTGCAATGAAGATGAGAAGCTGAACAAGGAGGCTAGAAGTAAATAACATGATTTTAGTCAGGGTGATATCTATCCAAAATGCACTGGTTTTGCATTTCTTTTTTTCCTGGAAGCTTGGGAGATATTAATTAATTGCTTATTCTTCCCTGAGAAGGGCCATAGCAAAGGAAAATTTAAGAAAATCTAGGCAGGTAGACAAACAGTGGGCAGAATGAAAAAATGCATTCTCAATCCCTCCTTATCCAAAAACACACTTTTTGCTGGCATTACCAGTGTTCCTAAATAAAGAATGCAAGATCAATCCCAAGAGTATAAGCGCTAAACTTTAAGATTTGGGAAATAAGCACTTAACATAGAAATATTTGGAAGAGATTTTGGTGTGTTGGAATTACCCCGAAATCTGTCTAATGCATGAGTACTAAACTCATTTTACTGAGATGGCCCAGTTCCACATTTAATAAGGACCCCATAGTATGTTCAATCCACAGTGGAACTCCAAATAAAGTAAAGAGAAGTTCACACAAACATCAAGAGCAGAAGTAGTAAATAAAACAATCTATAGCTAGGTAAGTTCCTTTGAGTACATGCTTTGACTGTCCTTAATGTGAGGCAGATAAGTCCCAAATATGAAAGTCAGCAAGAGATTGTGGTAAAATAAAGCCAAACGTGACAAGTACAAATGCCACCTCATTGGAATATTGACAAGCCATGGAAAGAGGCTGCAATAAGAATCATTCAAAACGTGGCTGTGAAGGATTCATCCTACCAACTCTCCAGTGTGAAATCAATAGCATACCTATTTTTATATGTGATTGTCGTGCTTCACATTTATTGGACTTGGCTCCAAAAGCAAAACATGTTTTGTTTTTGCTCATGGTAAGTATCCTCTTATTATTGGATTTTAAGCATAATTGAATTACACGGTTCAAATTTGTTGCAGCAGGTGAAGGTGAAGTTTCAGCAGTTGATTGGTACACTGGTTAGAATGTTTGTGCAACGTGTTTTATGATGGTTAGCCATGCTATGCCTGCTCGGACTGAGCTGCTTAATACATGAGCAAAGTCCAAAATATTTCTTTGCATTCTAGTGTTTCAGATGTGTTGGATCAAATATAGCAGCCTTCAACTACCTGAAGGGGGGGTTCCAAAGAGGATGGATCTAGGCTGTTCTCAGTGATACTAGATGACAGAACAAGGAGCAATGGTCTCAAGTTACAGTGGGGGAGGTCTAGGTTGGATATTAGGAAAATCTATTTCACTAGGAGGGTGGTGAAGCACTGGAATAGGTTACCTAGGTAGTTGGTGGAACCTCCATCCTTAGAGGTTTTTAAGAACATTCTCACTGTTACCACACAGCTGTAACTGAGAGATGACAGTTTATTTTTCTCTACAATTTAAAATAGCAAATAATGATGTTGTATATGATACCAAATGTTGGCAATCACTGCATCAAGATTCATCGTGCACAAGCTTTTTCTACAGTATTCATAACATCTCCCATTTTCTTACGTAAGCAAAAATCCAGACCAGGGGGGGAAAGGTCAGATTAGTCTTGTACCATTTATTTTGAACACAGGAAATGTCTTTTTAATGATGACATTCAAAAATCCTGAAAGAAAAATACAAATAAAGACAAATAGATACAAGTAGTACAATATGAGCTATACATAATTAAAGGTTTTATTTTTATCTTGGGATGGAATGACAAGTAGTAACTTCAAGCTTTCAAATAGTGCAAAAAAAATTAAATAAAAATGCAGCCCTTAATTACTAGGTGGCTTATTCTCATATTTTAAAATCACTGGAGGAGAGGGGCTAAGAACATTGCTTATTCTTAAAGGTTCCTGACATTTCCCATTATAAGAACCTATTTTTAGTTGCTTAAACTTTGTGAGACTTTAACCATTTGGACAGCAATTTTACACACCAGCCTTCTCCCTCAGTCTAAATTGTATTTGAGAATTTCAGTCAAAATGGTCCAGCTCGGATGACCAGACAGCAAGTGTGAAAAATTGAGATGAGGGAGGGGGGTGTCATAGGATCCTATATAAGAAAAAGACCCCAAAATGGGATTGTCCCTATAAAATCGGGACATCTGGTCACCCTAGGTCCAACTCATGTCCAATAATCTGGTTGGAGAAAAATGTTTTTTTGCCCATGGTAAATTCTGGTGATCTTTGTTGGGAGAAGCTCTAGTGCCCCTCATCCTTGGAGTAGGGACATGGCAGAGGAGTGCCCTTTGTGTCAGGGATATGTCTTTTCCAGTCCCCTGATCTCAAATTTGATCAAATTATAAGCCTGGGGGTGGGGAGGGATAAATAAGTTTGCAAGTGCACAGAGACATCTAGAGTGTCACACCTACATTGTCTGAAGATTCTGTCCACAGTAGCATGCTCTAGCCTGGGGCTACTGAGAGCAGCTGAGCAGGATTTTCCCTGCAATTGCAGCTTTGGGCAGCTCTAGGCTGGGCCTGGTCAAGGCACCAGAATGAGAGCAGGAGCCTGTCTCTCCTGTGCCTGCAGTGACCCCATTATTGTGCCCAGGCAGCATGGAGGTAGAAGCTAGGATGACAAGATGTCCCGATTTTATAGGGACAGTCCCGATTTCTGGGTCCTTTTCTTATATAGGGTCCTATTTACCCCCCCCCCCCCCCACACACACACGCTGTCCCGATTTTTCACACTTGTTGTCTGGTCACCCTAGTGGAAGTTGACAGATTTAAATGCTGAGGGGACAGAAGCCAAACCTGGGGTTGAGAGGGAGTGAGACTGGAAAAGGAGCTTGGAATGGGACTGAGAGGAGACTGATAAGGATCCAGGGGCAGAACAGGGACTGTGTTTGCAAAGAGATTGGGACAAGTAGCCCATGTGAGTGGGTGACACAGATTGCATGAGGAGCCCAGACAGGGAGACTGGGACTAACAGCCAATGTGTTTGGGCAATGTAGGCAGGGGAATGAAGACACGGTCTGGACAAGGAGCTTTGTGGGGTGTGCTGCCTGAGAATGGCTGGACGAGGGACGAGAAGCTTGAGGGGTGGAGTCTGGGATGGTTTAAGTAAGAAAAATGGGAAGGGACAAGGAAAATAGGTGTGGGAAGAAAGATAGGAATAGAATAGGAACAGATTGTAAGGGAGAGGGCAGACGGGGATCAAATTTGGGAAGAGTGGGCAGAAGAGTCTGTTCCTGCTTCAGCACGCTCTCCTCCACAACCTGACAGGGAACCCAATGTCCCTGAATCTCATCATTCATTCCCTTGCTGTCACCAAATATCTGTGACAGCCACTGGAAAAGTGTCCCGTTCCCCTTTAGTGCTGGTTCATGTAGAGGATGAGAACTTACTACTGCTATCAATTACTCCATAAATTCAACTGGCAGATGTCCATGTGGGAAATCTAAAAGGTTCAAATGCTGCTGATGACCCATGTTGTTGTTAATATGATAGCCTATGATGGCATTTTTTTTCCAGATTGATTTAAAAAAAAAAAAACTAGGAAATTACACACACACAAATTATGTTAAAAACATTAAGGTTGCAAAGTTAAACACTGAAGCATAGGAAATCCCCCGTGTAACCTAATTTACTCTTGGTGTCTGTATGCTATATGATATAGTTAGTTACATGATCACATACTACTTTTTCCATAGAACCGCTAACTCAATGGATAAGATGAGCCTGCACTGGAAATTAATCAATGTTGTACAGTAAAGGAGACTTGTCTGAAATAATTAAATGTTTGTGAAGCGCTCATGCTATAGCAATAAATTGTATAGAAAAGTCCTTAAGGAAATTACTATTTATGTCTTCTGAATAGGGTTTGATTAGCATTTAGTAAATTTATTCTCATAACGTCATGGTGACTGTTCACTCAGGGCATGTCCTGCACAGTTCCTATTTCCGTTCATTAGTCAGAAAGGATTTTTTTGTTCATCTTTACAAATAAAAATTAAATACCAACTAAACAACAAACATAGGAGGTGAATTATAGATAAACAAGATGTAAAATGAAGCTGGCCAGAGCTGGCTTTTTTCCTTCTCACCAACGAAGGGAGCAGAGAGCTCCATCCTCTAGGTCCTGTGTCCGTGGGGCTTACATATACAATTCACTACAAAAGCAAAAAAAGTTTTTTACCCCTACTAGTTCAGATAAAATCTATGTCTGTAAATAAGAGAGTACAGTACAAGGACAAGTTACAATAAAACATATCCTTCAAAACTTTGATGAAGTTAAACAAGAAAAAAAAATCTGGCTAAAGCTAGTTAATAACTAACTTTAAAAAGTTATTTCTGTCTGCTGGATCAGTAGAAAGCAATGGCCATCACTGAGGGAATCAATCAACCAATTTGTAGTTTCCTGTGGGCAGCAGCTAGAGTCTGGGGCCCAGATAGCTTAATCAAAAGAAGTCAGAATGAGAAGACCAGAATTGCACAGACTACAGACAAATTCTTTGGAGCATATGTTCAGTGTCAATGTGTGAAAATGAGTTTGGCACGCAACATCTTATTTTCAAGAAAGATGCACTCAGAATCTTAACTATATTTTGAATGTTAGGTGCATTGTAATGTGTGTAAAGTTCAACACATTTTCAGTTATCTCAATGCCTTCTGGCAACAGAGACTGCAGAGTTCCATTGCCCAAGTTAATAATTCTTTTTCACCTTCACTTTTGTACAATGTTATAATTTCTTCATAAACAGAATTACATTAAGGCTATTTAAAATAAACTATCCAAACAAACAAAAACAGCAAAAGCCAAAGGAAGATACAGTCTGTGGCAAATTGCCGGTATTGTTCTCTGGGTCTCGCGCTTTCTCTTCTCTGGGGTAGGTTCAGGGCGATATTGCTTGCCTCTGAACCAGTTCTTAATCACTCCCCTAGTGT